>NC_067482.1:76997443-77342443 GCF_947179515.1 Apodemus sylvaticus
CTAAATGGAGAGAAACTTGAAGCATTCCCACTAAAATCAGGGACCAGACAAGGCTGCCCTCTCTCTCCATATCTATTCAATATAGTACATGAAGTTCTAGCTAGGGCAATTAGACAACAAAAGGAGGTCAAAGGGATACAAATTGGAAAGGAAGAAGTCAAACTGTCACTATTTGCAGATGATATGATCATATACATAAGTGACCCCAAAAACTCCACCAGAGAACTCCTAAAGTTGATAAACAACTTTAGGAAAGTGACAAGATATAAAATTAACTCAAACAAATCAGTAGCTTTCCTATACTCAAATGATAAACAGACTGAGAAAGAAATTAGGAAACACCCTTCACAATAGTCACAAGCAATATAAAGAATATTGGTGTGACTCTAACCAAACAAGTGAAAGATCAGTATGATAAGAACTTCAAGTCTCTGAAAGAAATCAAAGAAGACCTCAGAAGATGGAAAGATCTCCCATGCTCATAGATTGGCAGGATTAATATAGTGAAAATGGCCATCTTGCCAAAAGCAATTTACAGATGTAGTGCAATCCCCATGAAAATTCCAACTCAATTCTTCACAGAGTTAGAAAGAGAAATTCTCATATTCATCTGGAATAACAAAAAACCCAGGATAGTGAAAACTATTCTCAACAATAAAAGAATTTCTGGGGGTATCAGCATCCCATACCTCAAGCTGTACTACAGAGCAATAGTGATAAAAAAAAAACTGCATGTATTGGTACAGTGACAGGCAGATAAATCAGTGGAAAAGAATTAAAGACCCAGAAATGAACCCACACACCTACAATCACTTGATCTCTGACAAAGGAGCTAAAACCATCCAGTAGAAAAAAGATAGCCTTTTCAACAAATGGTGCTGGTTCAACTGGCAATTAGCATACAGAAGAATGCAAATCAATACATTCTTATCTCCCTGTACAAAGCTCAAGTCCAAGTGGATCAAAGACCTCCACATAAAACCAGATACATTGAAACTAATATAAAAGAAAGTGGGGAAGAGCCTTGAGTACATGGGCACAGGGGAAAAGTTCCTGAACAGAACACTAATAGCTTATACACTAAGACCAACAATTGATAAATGGAACCTCATAAAATTACAAAGCTTCTATAAGGCAAAGAACACTGTCAATAGGACAAAACGACAACTGAAAAATTGGGAAAAGATGTTTACCAACCCTACATCTGATAGAGTGCTAATATCCAATATATTCAAAGAACTCAAGAAGTTAGACACCAGAGAACCAAATAACCCTAATAAAAAATGGGGTACAGTGCTAAGCAAAGAATTCTCAACTGAGGAATATGGAATTGCTGAGAAGCACCTAAAGAAATGTTCAACATCCTTACTCATCGGGGAAATTCAAATCAAACAAACCTGAGATTCTACCTCACACCTGTCAGAACGGATAAGATAAAAAACAGATGACAGCAGGTGCTGTTGAGGATGTGGAGAAAGAGGAACACTCCTCCACTACTGGTGGGATCACCACCTGGGGTACAACCACTCTGGAAATCAGTTTGGTGGTTCCTCAGAAAATTGGACATAGTACTACTGGAGGACCCAGCTACACCACTCCTGGGCATATACCCAGAAGATTCTCCAACATGTAATGAGGACACATGATCCACTATGTTCATAGCAGCCTTATTTATATTTGCCAGAAGCTGGAAAGAACCCAGATGTCCCTCAACAGAGGAATGAATACAGAAAATGTGGTATATTTACACAATGGAATACTACCCAGCTATTAAAAACAATGAATTAATGAAATTCTTAAGCAAATGGATGGAGCTAGACAATATCATCCTGAGTGAGGTAACCCAATCACAAAAGAATACACATAGCATGCACTCATTGATAGTGGATATTAGCCCAGAAACTCAGAATAGCCAAGATACAATTCACAGACCAAACAAAGCTCAAGAAGAAGGAAGACCAAAATATGGATGCCTTGATCCTTCTTCGAAGGGGGAACAAAATACTCATGGGTGGAAATACAGAGACAAAAGTTTGGAGCAGAGATGGAAGGAAAGGCCCTCCAGAGACTGCCCCATCCCATATAGTCACCAAACCCAGACACTATTGTGGATGCCAACAAGAGCTTGCTGACAGGAACCTGATACAGCTGTCTCCTGAGAGGCTTTGCCAGTATCTGACAAATACAGAGGGGGATGTTCTCAGCCAACCATTGGACTAATCACAGGGTCTCCAATAGATGAGCTAGATAAAGGACTCAAGGAGCCGAAGAAGCCTGCAGCCCCATATGAGAAATACCAATATGAACCAACCAGTACCCCAGAGCTCCCAGGGACTAAACTTCCAACCAAAGAGTACACATGGAGGGACCTGTGGCTCCAGCTGCATATGTAACAGAGGATGGCCTTGTTGGACATCAAAGGGAGGAGAGGCCCTTGGTCCTGAGAAGGCTGATGCCCCAGTATAAGGGAATGCCAGGACAGGGAGTAGTGGGAGTAGATGAATTGGTGAGCAGGGAGAGGATGTATAAGAGAGGGAGTTTGGGGAGGGAAAACCAGGAAAGGGGATACCATTTGAAATGTAAATAAAGAAACTATCCAATAATAACAATAAAAAGAAGTAACACTGTAACAAATAAAAACAGTAAAACCTCCAAAAAAAGACATTTCATAATGATAAAAGATGGATTCATCGGGAAGATGCAATAATCCTCAATTTGAATGTACCTAACAAAACAATCTTAAACTACAAAATATTAAATGAAGGCTAGACATTGTAGCATACATCTGTAATACCAGCACTTCAGAAACTGAGGCAGGGAATCCCAAGATCAAGGTTAGCCTGAGCTACATAGCAAGATTCTTTCCCCAAAATAAGATACTTGATGCAAAAACTGACAAAACTAAAAACAGAAATAGGAAGTACAACTCATTAATTCACTGGGCAAGTCTCATTGCTTTTGCCAGAGAAATTTCTCTTAAAATAATATGCTGAACTGTATTCTTTTAATTATAGTTCTTTTAATATACAGTTTATGCTATTGGTGTACAGCCATGTGCATTTCCAAAGCCCTTCCATAAGAAAGATCTGCTGTATTCATTAATTGCAGCAAAGAACTCCTCAGGAATGACTCAGTTTCATACCAGTTTGTTTTGGTTTTGGTTTTTATTCAGCCTTATCCTCCTAAATAGTATTATTTAATCTTTTAGATTCTTTTATTGAAGAATTGATTTAGGGATGGGGAGAGATGACTCAGTCAGAAAGTGCTTTCTGGATAAGGACTTGAGCTCAGAGTCTCCGGGCCATGAAAAAGACAGCCCATGATGGTGAGCCAATGATCTCAGCAGAGATGATCAGTAGAACTCAATGGCTGGCCATTCTAGCCCAGTAATTGAACTTCAGGTTTAGTAGAAACCCTATTTCAAAAAGTGTTGTGGAGCACGATCTGTCTGTCTGTCTGTCTATCTATCTATCTATCTATCTATCCATCCATCTATCCATCCATCGATCCATCCCAATCACTGTCCCCCTCTTTGTCTCCCCTCACAGAGTCCCTCCCTCTATTCCCCCTTCCCTTCTCCTCCGAGAGAGTGAGCCCCTCACCCTTCCCAGGGATCCTACCACTCTGGCGAATTAAGTCTCTGTAGGGTTAGGCACATCCTCTCCCACTGAGGCTAGAGAAGGCAGCCTTGTTAGGGAATGGATTCTACAGACAGGCAACAGCTTTGGTGGCAGCCCCCCACTCCAGTTGTTCCTCATGGAGAATGAGCTACATATCTTCTACATATATGCCGGGGCCTTGGTCCAGCCTGTGCATGCTGTTTGGTTGATGCCTCAGCCTCTGGGGTACATGCTTTTTAATCTCAGGAGGCAGAGGCAGGTGTATCTCTGTGAGTTCATGGCCAGTCTGGTCTACAGAGCATATTCTAGGACAGCTAGGGTTACACAGAAAAACAAAGACAACAATGAAAAACTGTGTGGTGGGAGTGAAGAAAGACATCCAGTATTGACCTCCAACCTCCAAATGCACATGTGCATATATGTATGCAAGCACCTGCATGTGCACATACATACATACATGCATACATACATGCACACACACACACACAATAATAAAATAAAAAATATCTGAGCATGGTGGTGCATGCCTGTAGACCAAGCTACTGGGGGGAGTGACAAGGGAGGAGATTCACTTGAGTCCAGGAGTTCTGGGTTAGGCTGAGTGTGTATACAAACTTAAGTCAAGCATCAATATGCTGATCTCTGAGAGCAGAAGACCATTTCCCTAAGGAAGAGTGTACAGGCCCAGATGAGAAATGAATCAGATCAAATAAAGTTAGTAAAGTGGTTGGATTCCTGACTGCTTTGATCCCCTCCAGTATTCCTACAAGCAGTGGTTTTTATATGATTAAGTGCTTTGTGAACATCAGAGCCTGCCAATGTTATAGTTTCCACAACAGCACAGGGTTGACATTTAGATGGGCAGGCAAAGCACGAGGCCAACTCCATACTAAAGACCTTCCTTTCATGGAGAATGAGGAAAGCATCTTTTCAGACCTGATTCCCATAACTATGTCAATATTATCCACAGAAGTTCTGACAAGTGTGTGTACCACACAGAGTGGGCAGCAGTAGGCTCTGGCCCATGTGTGTACCTCTGGTTAGTTTCAGTGTGACACAGATCTGAGTCAACACAAAGCATCATACAATATTGCATGCTTATGGTGAGGAAGTTGGGAGAATAATTGTTGACAGTTATCATATAAGTATTGTTTTTTAAAAATTAGCTTTTAAAAAAGTTTATGTTTATGGATGTTTTGCCACCTTGAATGTCTATGCACCACAACCATGCACTGCCCATAGAGGCCAGAAGAGGGCATTCCTTCCTCTGAAACTACAGTTACAGATAGTTGTGAGCTATCATGTAGATTCTGGGAATCAAACCCAGGTCCCCTGGAAGAGCAGTCATCTCTCTAGTCCATGAAATGTATTCTTAAATCTTAGTGGACTACAGTACATGTTATAAGTTCAGTGGATAATTTAACTAGGTCCTGAAATAGAGATTTGGAGGGGAAAATTTCCCAAATTTGTACTGTTTTGTACTGTTTTCTCATCTCCCTTTTATGCCCAGGAGTATTTTCTTCCTTCATTTTCTAGTTTCCATTCTTTAGGAATAAAAGTGACTGATTTTCTGGGTACTCACTTAATCTAAAATTGTTTCCTGCCCATTTTATTTAATAACACTTTTCCCATCTGCAGATCAGGCTTTTGGGAGCGTTAGGAAACTAGTCAGAGGTATGTATGGCACAGATGCCAAGGAAGCTGACAGATGCTTTCTTGCCCAAACAAATGTATGCTGTAGCCTTTGCACTGAGCCCTTGAGCCATGGGGTGTCAATGCTACTGTGTTTGGAGTCTTGGATTTTTTTTTAAAGATTTGTTTTTATTACTTTAAACTATGTATGCATGTGTGGATGAGTCTCTCTCTCTCTCTCTCTCTCTCTCTCTCTCTCTCTCTCTCTCTCTCTGTGTGTGTGTGTGTGTGTATGCATGCAGTTAATTACATGTGAGCATAGGTTCCTGTGGAGGCCAGAGGTTTTATACTCCCCACGGAGTTGGAGTTACAGAGGTTGTGGGGCACCTGATATGTGTCAGGAACTGAACTTCAGTCCCATGCAAGAGAATTGCATGCTTTTAACCACCAAACCATCTCTCTAACCCTGTATTTGGAATTCTGAAAGATCCTTGGCAGAAAAGATGATCAATGCTTACATGGTACTTTAAAGAGAGGACTATTTAGACTCTGGGAAATGTGGAGACAGAGCCAGTGGAAGCCATATAGAAAATCCAAGAAGGACCAGGCAAGAGCTGAGGTTCAAGGCAGCCAGATGGCAGCCAAGACACAGACACAGACACAGACACACAGGACAAGAAATTTGACTTGTGCTTTCTACTTCCTGCATTTGGGGGTGCATTGTTAGCTGAGCTTCAGAAGTAAGTGCTGTAGAAATAGTGCCCTGCAAGGATCCAGAGGTACAGAGACACAGCAGTGCAGAGCACAAGAGAAAGTGGTTGGGGGTCAGAGGAACAGAATCCAAATAGAAACTGATGCTTACACTTCATTGTCAATTGACTGGATTTTGGAATCACTGAGAAGACATACCTTCAGTGTCTAGGAGGGCACTTCTGGAGTTTAACTGAGAAGGGAAACTACTCTAGGTATGTGCCAAACCATCCTGTGGGCTGGAAACACAGACTAAATAAAAGAGAAAGTAGGCTGAGATCAGCCTGATGGGTGGTTTTATGTCTACTTGATACAAGCTGAAGTCATTTAAGAGGAGGGAATCTCATTTAAGAAAATACTTCTATAAGATCGGCTGTATACAAACCTGTAGGGGATTTTCTTAATTAGCATAGGTTCCTGCCCTGCTTGAATTATTGTGTTACTTCCTTTGATGATGAACAGTGATATGGAAGTGTTTGCCAAATACATCCTTTCCTCCCAAACTTGCTTTTGATCATGGTGTCTCATTGCAGTAATAGAAACCCCTAAGTAAAACAATCAGCATTCGTATGTTTTTGCATCCCAACTGTGCACACAATGTGACTAGACATTTCACTCTTACCTATGTGCTGTCCCCACCATGATAGAATCTATCTCCGCAACCCTAAGCCAAAATAAGCCTAAGTTCCTCCCTTAAGTTGCTTTTGTCATCTATTTTTGTCATAGCAAAATAGTACAGAAATTTTGTACAAAGAGGAGGAGCTGGTACTATGACAAAGCTTTAATGGGGAAGAATATAGAACTGAAGACTAGAAAAATCCCAGATTGGTGTGGGAAGAACTTCCTAGTCCATTCTAGTGCATGTGTGGACCAGAAAGCTGAAAAAAATATGGCAGTGGAGGCCTGGCTCATAAGGTTTCTGAGGTAAACAAGCACTCTGGTTGGAAACTGGGGTAGAGGTTACTAGAGTTACATTTCTGGCAAAGGATCTGGCTGTAGTTTGTGTCCTGAAAATTTGAATGAGGCTGAATTAAAAAATAATGGGCTACTTCACTTGGAGGAACTTTTGAAAAGTACAGTATTTGAGTTAAGTCATGGTCTGTCTCCACTTGGTGAGGTTTAGAAGGAAGGTATAGAAAATGGGAAATGTGGGGAGCAAAGAAGTGAGTATAAAGTTGCAGACAAGGCAAGTACGGAGAAATCAGCTGTAACTGATAAAGTGCTGATAAAGAGATATCTGAGGTTCTGCATTGGAACAAAGGGAAAGATGCACCTGGGCAAGACTCCACCAACCAAAGACATCAGTGTCTTCTGAAAATGCAAATCCATCCGAAGGAGAGAGTGACCTGAACAGCTGAAGAGGTTCCATACTGGAAAACAACAGCTACAGGAAGTGTTTTTCCTGATTCAGCTACCAAGGCACACAGAGACTACTGTAGCTATGGTAAAAGGGAGTCTGACAACATCTGGAACTAGCAAAAGTACTTGGCAGCAGCAAAATGCTGGAGTGATGGGGTTGTGGAGACTTCCCTCAAGCAGGGTCAGATCCTACAAGAAGATTCTGAAAAGCCACTATCTAGGCCTGCAAATGTAAAGCCTAATGTAGTGAAGACCCAAGTATATCAGAGGTCTCAGGACATCTGCTGAGAAAAGCTACATAAATGAAACTAGCCGAAAGGGGACTGTGCAGGAAGCCCGAGAAGAGTCTAGCTGGAACTGAGCAGGTAGCACCCTACCACCCAACTCACCACATAAGTCTGTTCTCTGAGGGTAACAACTAGAGACTTATCCTTCAGCCTTCCAGCGAGGGACCCCCAAGGTTATGGTCTGTCCCTCTTTCTTATCTATGGCTCCCAGAAAACCCTCCCTCCAAATCTGGTTCTCTCTGGGATCCAGGTCAGCTATGCTATTTACTACTTGTATAACTTCATTTGTTTAGGAAGGACCTTGCAGTTGTAACCCAGGCTGGTCTGGAACTCTCAGTCTCCTTGGCTCTCAAGTTACTTCTCTCTCTGACACAAGCTAAAAATCAGGCATAGTACTTGAACATAAGATACCAAGGTATTCTATGAAGTTCAGAACCAGACAAGCCACTGTCACTGTGACAGTCCTGCTTGTTCCCGCAAAGTAACATAAACACTACAAAGGAGGAAGCAAGCCATAATTTTGTGAATTTCTGCCCAGGAAGCTGAGAGAATCAATAAAGGGGAAGCTCTTAACAACACTTGGGTCCAGAAGCTAAACATTAATAAATTAATGCAGAATCCAGCTCCTAAATATAAACAGTCATCATTGTAGAGAATGAAATGGGAGAAAAGTCACAGTGAAGAAGGTAAAAATACCTATGGTATGTGAATTTTAAAAGTGCAAAATTCCCGTGGGAAAAAATGAAAATTAGAAAAGCACAAAAAAATTCAAGAGAAACCCTGAATTTTATAAACACATCCCCTGTGTTTTCATTGACATAGAAATGCCCTACTAACATGGCCAAAGATACTATAGGTTGTTTCTAGTGGCCTACAACTAATCTGCAGGCTATGATGAAAATCACAAAAAAATATTTAATGAGTCTGACCTTACAAATATTAAAATATAAAGGCATAGATGCTAAAAACACGATCACTAGAAAAGTAACATTTATATATAGATCCACACATGCATTAAAGTTTAGTATGCAGTAAAGAAGAAATTGATTTAATGAAAGCTCCAGTGATTGGTTAGTCAGCAATAAACTGCAGTTCTTTTGTTTGTTTTGTACTGGGGGTGGGGGGTTAGCCCAGGACCTTTACATATCAGGCAAGGACTTTACTGTTGAGCTACAGCCCCAATTCATTCTGTGCTGTGCTGTGCTGTGCTGTGCTGTGCTGTGCTTGCTGTGCTTGCTGTGTTTCTCAAGTAGGGTCTCACAGTGTAGTCCAAGCTGGACTTGAATTGGAGATCCTCCTGCCTCAACCTCCCAAGTGCTGGGATTACAAGCATGTGCTACCCAGCAAGCCATAGAATTTTGTTTAAACCATCTAGAGTGTAGAAAGAAATTATAAGGGACAGACTTCTTATTGAAAAGACAAGTCTTCAAGTTTTGATATAAGAAAGAACCTTTTTAACAGAGTTACAGGAATCTTTCAAGACATTTTTGACAGGACATAGCAACATATTTAACATCTGGGAGTCTTTTCCCAAGAGGAAATGTGTAACAGGAATAAGAAGACCCCTGCAAGTACGATGCTCACCATTCTAGGACAGCACACCAAGGTTTCACATGACAGTTCCTCACTCAGAATCCCTTCAACTTGGATCTGTGAACTCTGTTCCCTTCTTAGCTATAGGCCAGAGGAGTAGCCCCTTCATTTCTTTCTTAAGTACCATTTTTAAGCTATTAAGACTGAAGTTTTGAAAACAGACTAATTTATAAGTTAGTATTAAGTAAAAGACAAAGTCACAGAGATCACTCTTGCTAGGAGAAATAAGGTAGGGCCTGAGAACAAACTGCTGTGTTTGTTCACACAAATAAGCAGCATGTGAAAGGTTTCTTCTTTGTAAACAGTTTATATAGGCAGAGGACTGTAGAGTGATTGTTGTATTTAAGCATTTCGAAGCTCATTGGGGAAGCTTGTCAAAAACCATCAGAAAGAATTGGGGCTCATTTCATAGTTGGCATCATGTGGGGACAGGGAGAAGTCTAGCTAGATTCATGTTTTAGATTTGGGAGGTAGAGTAACAGGTAGTTAGAAGACTTATGCATGTGCTAGCCTCTCTATACACATTGTTGAATTCATGCCTTCCCCATTTTTTTTGTTTGTTTTTTGGATTTGGTTTTTCCAGACAGGGTTTCTCGGTATAGCCCTGGCTGTCCTGGAACTCACTCTGTAGACCAGGCTGGCCTCGAACTCAGAAATCCACCTGCCTCTGCCTCCCACAGTGCTGGGATTACAGGCGTGCGCCACCACCGCCCAGCACCTTCCGCATTTCTAGCTGCATCTTCTGCCTTGGGTTGTACATGGTCCTGCTCTGTCAAATCTCCCCATAGCTGCCACCAGAAGGCATGCACACAGACTTGTGTACAGGTACATGTTGGGAACCAGAGAGCTAGGCTCAACACCCCCAGCTGAGCTGTTTGCACAGGTTTCTTGAGAGCAAAACATCCCATGGCTTAGCTTGATTCCTGCCTTCCTGCCCGGTGTGGTACGGACTTCCCAGGTGCCTGCCCTATGACTATAATTGTTTTTTCTGTTCCCTTCCCTGGCCTCTAGTACACATATTGCTGGTGTCTCAGTAAAGCTTTGGCATTCTCCTTGCAGAATGACTTGTGTCTGCGTTTTTTGTTAATCCCCCAGGCCTATGCACGATACTCCGTGCTGTGGCAGTGCGGGCGCTGTCAGGTACACATGAACCCACACACGCTTTGCATTCATGCACATACACAGCTATTTCTTTTCATAACTGTGTAGAACTCTTGTTTACTAAACATCCCTCTCTTCTTATGCTCAGATATACTTTTTTCCCTTCGCTTTATTTTAATGATATATCAGAAGGGGGAAAGATGTGCCATCTTCCACCAAATGGCTTTCAGGGAGGCACCCTGTGCTGCTCTACGATTGCTGGCAAAGAAATATAGCATGGGAAAGGCTAAGACGTTCTTGTCATCATCTAGTGAGAGTTATGGAGTCATCAGTAGAGATGGTGGGAAGGTTCAGATTGCAGTGTTACTAGAAGATGGAACCAACGAGCGCTAGTAATGGACTGATCTGTGAGTGTAGGGAGGGGATCATGCAAGATTAGTGGTGAGCGATGGTGAGGGAGGTGAATCCAGCAAGCATTCCTGTTCTGTCCTCAAAGATGACAGATAGTTATGGGTGACAAGACTCAAGGTTAGAGAAGTACATGAAATTACAGCAAGGACCATAATCTATATACATCAGTCACTTCCTCCTGTGGCCACAGATACAACTGTCTCTGCTCATGTGATCTCAGGGGCAAGAGTGACCATGTCAAGTTTTCAAACGGCACAAGAGAAACAGAGACAGTTGCCCATGTGGCTCCCTCTGGGAGCTTTATTATTTGTTGGGAATTCCAAACCTGGATTCAGTGGGGGTGGGCATTGAGGGAACTCAAAGGTGGGTCTTCATTTTTGTTTTCCCCGAAAGATGGATTATAGCATTCATCCACTACCAGTAGATGAATGGGCGATTGTTGTAGAAACATTCTGGAAGTTGTTCCCTCAGATGTGACCTGAGGGAGATGGTAACATGCCCACACAGACTTGGGTGTGATTAACCTTAGAGGTATCATTTATTCTGCTGGCTTTGGCCATATATCTAGACTGTCCCTGATTTGGCACTTGCTTGATGACCTTCTGGTGCTTATACTGGGCTTATGGAACATAAAGGAAGACCACAGTCTCATGACCTCACCTGAAAGACACTCAACAGAATTCATCAAGGCTGATGCTCACCTTTAGGGGGTTTAGCTCTTTGCTGACAAGGCAGGACGTTTTCTGAAGAAAGGCTTTTGTTGATGTGCCAGATGGGCTGTCAGCACTCCTCATCCTGCCTGAGAGCTTCGGGTGGTAAAAGGCAAAGTGAGGCAGAGGCTGCAATGGAGGAAGACCATGTCTTCCTACAGTCCAAACCGAGTCTAAGTCTAGAAACTAAAATCCACAGAAGAGGAACTATGAGGTAAAGAGTCCATATATACTGTAAGGATTTCTTTCAGAAAGTTATTAATTTGGCTTTGTATCAGAAGTGTATCTGAATGTGTATCAGAAGTCCCAATCATTGCTTTCGCTGCTGTATGTTTCAAGTTAGTTTAGTATTTGTCAGTTGGTAGATGATATAATGCTTAGTGCATATATTTGCATTTGCCTAATTGTTTCAAGCCAAATTTTTACTTATCCAGGACCATTTATTTTTCTTCTATTAATTGCTTATATATAACTTGCTCACTTTTGTCATTCTTATTTTTGTGGCATCTTCTGTGATTCATTAACTCTTTGGCAGACATGATCTGATATTTCTTCCATTTTTTTACTGGCCTTTATTAATACTCACCTCTTTTGAGAAATGGGAGTAGTTCTTTGACTTGAACTCATAGCCTTACATATACTAAAGAAGTGTTCTATTACTGAGCTATATCCCCAGCCCTTTAAAAAGAATTGGTTTTTGCCATAGTCTCACTAAGTTGTCCCAGGTTTGCCTCAAACTCACTGCATAAGCCTAGGCAGGCCTTGAACTTGCCATTCATCTAAGTAGCCGGGTAATGCAAATTTATAAACCCCAAATTTTTATTTTATAATCATTAAATCTATTGGCTTTATGATGCTGCCTTTTTATGCTAAGGGTAGGCTAGTTCTTACTCTGTTGCCCAGGCTGAGCTTAAGTGATAATCCTCTAGCCTTAGACTTCAAGTATCTTAGATCATGTGTGTACACCACCATGTCCAGTGTGATAGCTAATATAGATTGCCAACTTGACAGGATTTAGACTCACCTAAGAGACAAACCTCTAGGTATGTCTGTGAGGGACATTCTAGATTGGGTGAATTGAGGTGGGAAGACTTACTATAAATGTAGTCAACTGTTGACTGGAGTCCTGGACTGAAAAGGGAGGAGAAAGTGAGCTGACACAAGCATTCCTTTCTCTCTGCTTCCTGAATGCAGGTGCACTGTGTTTTCATTGCCTGAGTTCTTGCTGCCACACCTTCCCACCGAGGTGGACCACAATAAAGAAACCCTTCCATAATTTGTTTTCCATAGGAATTTTATCACAATAAGTAGGTAATGCATCCAGCTTGCTTTTTTTTACAATATCTTTTTGTTTGTTTGTTTGTTTGCTTGCTTGCTTGCTTGCTTTGAGACAGGGTGTCTTTGTGGATCCCTGGTTGTCCTGGCACTTGTTTTATAGATCTGGCTGGCTTCACACTCAGATTTCTGCCTTTCTGTGCTTCCTGAGCCCTGGGATTAAAGGCATATGCCACCAGTAGCCTGGGCACTTACGGTGTTTTGATGACATAGTTCCTTAAATATTTTCTCCATTTCTTCAATAGATACTGATCTATTTAACATGCTTCTAAAAGAACTAGAAGTTGAATCCAGGACCTCATGCATGATTACCAAGTGCTTTTCTAGTGATCCAACCTCATTAACTTTCATCTGTAATGAGGTCAGCTTTTCTTTTTTTAATAGTTTTGATATATTCCCTAGGCTATTTTAGAATTCAGAGACTTCTTGCCTCCACCTCCCAAATCCTGAGATTATAGGAATATGTCACTACATTTAATGTGAGGTCAAT
The DNA here is from genome assembly GCF_947179515.1 of Apodemus sylvaticus. NCBI lineage: Eukaryota > Metazoa > Chordata > Mammalia > Rodentia > Muridae > Apodemus > Apodemus sylvaticus. Next base: position 77,010,732 of record NC_067482.1, read on the forward strand.
TTTATTTTTTTAAGTGCTGAGGATGAAACCCAAGACCTTGGAAATGATAGGCAAGGCCTCTGCCAGCAAGCTGCTTCCCCTGCCTGACTCTGTAGCCAGTTTGTATACTTGAATTTTCTTAACATAGTGTCCATCTCTGAGCGTAGGGTCCCCAATGGAGGAGTTGGAGGGAGGACTGGAAGAGCTGAAGGGGTTTGCAGCCTCAGGGGAAGAACAATGATGTCAGCCAACCAGACCCCCCCCCCAGGGCTCCTAGGGACTAAGCCATCAACCTTACACATGGTTCCAGCCACAATTGTGGTGGAGGAATGCCTTGTTGAGCATCGGTGGGAGGAGAGGTCCTTGGTCTTATGAAGGCTCAATAGATGCCCCAACGTGGGGAAATCAGGGGGGAGATAGGTGGGAGTGGGTTGGGTGGAGGGGCATCTTCTTAGAGGCAGGGGGAGGGAACATAGGTTTGGGGTTTTCTGGGAGGGGGAGAAACCAGGAAAGGGTATAACATTTGAAATGTAAATGAAGAATATATTCAATTAAAAAAAAAGATAATGTCCATCTAACCTAGGTTTTCAAATGGAGTTGCACATAGCATTTCTACGGTTGCTTTGTTTTAATTCCTCCACACCAAGAGTTACTTTTCTTATAGTTTCTTATTTTGTATGTTTGTACTTATCCTGTTTTTGATGAAATTAACTAATGTAATTGTCTTTTTTATTTGCTATAAGAACAAAGATTCTACTTGCCAACTTGATCTTCTGTTTTCTGTTCCTATTTCATTAAGGAGTGCCCTGTCTTTATAATTTCCTTTCTTTCACATTATTTTGATTGGCTTTTTTTTTCAATGTGTCTTGAACTGAAAATACTTATTATTAATTATTTTATTTATTGACATCCTAAATGTTGCCCTCCTTTTGGTCCCCCATCACAGAGGTCTCCTCTCCATCCTGTCTCCCCTTCCCCTCTGAGAGGGTGCCCTTCCTGGCATCCCCTTCCTCCCTGGGGCATCAAGTTGCTACAGGATTAGGCAAATCTTCTCTCACTGAGGCCAGACAAGGCAGTCCTCTGCTACATATGTGTAAGGAGGCCTTGGAAAAGCCTGTGTATGCTCTTTGTTTGGTGGCTTAGTCTCTGGGAGCTCCTAGGTGACATACTAGGAAAACACACACACACACACACACACACACACACACACACACGACAGAGCCCTCACCTTGATGCACAGTATAAACAGGAAATGAAGGCTAAGACAGAATTGGGAATGCTTTGATCTGATCACAAGAACCCAACACAGAGCCACAATCACAAAGACTGAGAGAGGCTTCTGTCCTTTGGTGCTTGAATCTGTGCTTATTCTATCATTGAGACTGGGTGCACATGCTATGGGTGTTCTCAAGAGCAGAGTGAGAGGCAGCTCTTCTTAGGCACAGGTACCTGTCACTGGAAGGTGCCTGGGGAGGGAGGAGCAACTCTTGGGGCACTGTGCTTCTCCACTATTTCAGCTTTCTTCTCTGAGACACTAGTCCACACGCAGTCCTAGAGCTGATCCTCATTTTGTCTGAATGCTGTAGCTACAGAGTAGAACTCACCCTGCTCTCTGTGGGGAGAGCAAAGCAACAGCTGCTTATTCAATCCTGTGAGGGACTATATAGGACTAAAACCAGCCCACCCCAACTATAGTGGCCAAATGCTGGAAGGACATTTTTTGTGAAAGCAATATTTATTTATGGTTTTCCCAGAATTTGAGGGCCAAGGCCTCACTGTCTTTTTGGGAGCCTATGGAGAGCTGAACACTGCACACATTACAAGTCTCTGCTGCCTCCTGAACTGCTGGCTTGAAATGGTGAAGGACCTCCAGGGAAGGTGACAAGATTCTGTCCCTCTGCAAACAGTGCCAACAATGCCAGATAATATGTCATTTTTCCATACAGGAAGGACATTCCCATAGAGCGTGTGACACACATGGACAGAGAACAGACCAAGAAAGTGGTGTACTCCGTGGTCTATGGAGCCGGTGAGCCATAGGGAAGGACTGGGTACTTGTTGTCATCCATTAGCCAATGGCAGAATGCATGTACTCAAGTGTGCCATGCCTCAGAGAAGTCACTCTGTGAGTCGTGGTCTGCTATTTGCCCAAACACCTCATGGTAATAGTATAAGACTTTAGTCAAGCCACTCTATGCCACTCACAGTGCTATCCACCCTCTCAGACCTTCCCAGTGCTGTGACCCTTTAATACAGTTCCTCATGTGTGGGGACCCCAACCATAAAATTATTCTTGCTGTTACTTTATAACTATAATTCTGCTACTGTTTGAATCATAATGTAAGCATCTGTGTTTTCTGATTGCCTTAGGCGACCTGTGAAGGAGTCATTTAAACCCCCCCCCCCCAGGGCTTACGACCCACCCGGTTGAGAAGCACTGCTTTAAGAGCAGCAATAGAGGTTCAGAGTCTGATCAAACCCTATCCCACATCTCACTACAGTGATAGTCATCATCTCTGTGCTTAGAAACTCTCATCCCTAAACACACACTACCCAAAATGGACTCTGGTGGGATCTGGTTCTGCTTCTTAGTACATACTCAGTAATGAGCTGTCCTTCTCTTTCTCCTCTTTCCAGAATGAGGAAATGTAGTCCTTCTACTTTGATTCACTCTGCTCTTTTCTTATTTCTTGCACTCTCCTGATTATTCTGTCTGTAGTGGGTTGTTAAAAATATATTTTATTTATGTGTATGAGTGTTTTGCCTTCATGTACATCTGTGCACCATGTATGTGCACTGCCCCCCAGAGGGCAGAAGAGCAAAGGATCTGGCAAGGCTGGCATTAGAGAGGTTGTGAGCTGCCATGTGGGTGCTAGAAACCAAATTCCAGTCCTTTGGAAGAACAGCCAGTGTTCTTTACCAGTGAGCCTTCTCTCCAACTCCTTGAATGTGTTCTCCCCTCACCCCTGGTTCTGCTAAAATAGGGACTAGTTCTCCATCAGAAGAGGCTGTGAGCCCTCCTCTCCTTCCTTAAGGAGCAGTCTATCTGCTGCCACACATTCAGGTCTGCATGGATTCCCTTGCTTTGGTCAGTACTGTTTTGAGAGCATCAGGGCTTGTACATAGACCCTGAGAAGAATAGTCTCCTCCTGACCACTGAAAGCCAATGTTCAGTCAAGGAAAACCAACAAAACTGCACAAGCCTCAGTGTGAGCTTCAGCGTGGTGCATGCTTGTCTCTCCTGGTTACCTCACAGTCTCTGTAACTGCAGTGCAATGGATATTCTGGATCACAAACATTGTCTTGTCCAGATCCCTCCCCAGTACTCAGGGCTTTGCACTTGCCCTTCCTTTCACAGGAATGATTTCCCTATATGCATAAAACTTATCCATCTTTACCCCACTCTCTCCCCTTCTCAGAAATCACACACCACTGTGTTAGTTGCTCACAGCGAGGCAGTAAGTTCTCACAGAAAGCACTGTTAGCTCATGATTCCTGTGGTGCCTGCCATTCAGGCTACACTCTGCTCCGGTCTGCTGACTGGAGCCGTGCTGTCACCTGAGGCTCCACTGGTGTTCTTCTGTTTCCTGCTGGCCCCATGGGTCTCCAGCGTGATCACCCTGTACTGTGACCACTTCATACTTCAAAGCCGGCTGGCTGTAAAGTACCAGCCTTATGCCTATTCATCTTGTTCAGGGTAAAATGCCCATCCTGAGCATCAGCCCAAGAGTCCAGGAGTGGCCATCAGTTCAGTTCTGCTTAATAACTAACTCAAAGAAGCACAAAGCACCCACTGAACAAGTAACAAGGCTTTGAGAACATCAGGCTCTATGAAGTCTAGAAAGCAGTGTGGAAGCCAGTAATCAAACTGAGGGTAAGAGTACAGCCATGATACTGGTGGCTCCACAGTGTTGCCTGTCCTGTTTCCTCCTCAGCTTCCTCCCTACTGTCCCCAGACTTCAGGGGGGGTTGCCCTGGGGTAGGGGAAGCAACATTCTGCCAGACTAGAATTTGATGTCTTGGATCCTCCTGCAGATCTGCCATACCTGGAGTTCTGCACTCCCAATGTTGTCCCTCCCACACCCACTCCCACCCGCACACCAGGACTCAAATCCCAGTTCTGTTCACCTTTTTGACCTGGTGGCCTCACAAAAAACCCTGTACCTCTTTGCCCATTCGTTTTGCCTTAAAGGCTCCCATGAGGTTGCTGGAGCTGCAAGTGGTACAGTTAACTTACATCTCTGTCATCTGCTTCCTGTTTATCTGGCTCCCATTTCAGGTGTGAGCTGTGTGGCTGTTTCCAAAGGTCTCCTGACTCTCCAAGCTGGAGCTGGCACAGGAAGGGTGGGGGCAGGATAAATGTGTGACTGTCCTAAGTGCTACTTGGCCTTAACCTTGCCAGTAGGAGAGTCAGACCTCACCACAATAGTTGTTTCCCAAAGAAACATGGCCTCACAGCACCCACTGGCTCCTTCTGAGCTTTCACTTTGTGTTTTCTGGAGAGGACTGTAAATAAGCAGTGAGTCAGTAGCTGAGATGCTAGTGAAGGGAATAATTTTCTGCTTTTAGCTCTGGTGGTGACAGGGGCTCCCACCCTGAGCTTCTATCTCTGTTGCTCCATTGTTCTTGCTCCACCTAACAGCTAGAATTACTGTGTATCTGCTGTTCAGTTCATGATGTCTCTGTCCCTCCCTTATTTGAGCCAATCCTTGCTGATGAGTAGGCTTGGGACATAAAACCACCAGGCTCCAGTGCTACCGGGGCCTCAGGAAACCCAGTGGAGGAACCTTGCACAGGCAGCTTGTGATGGCATTTAGAAGTGTTTCTATAGACGCCATCTCTGAAGCTGCTGATAGTAGTGCCTAACCAGGGAGAAACATAACTCAAATGCCACCTTTAGAAGATGGTTATATGATTGATCATTGTGAGAACTGTGATGAGGACAGAAGGGAAAACCATGGGGCTATGAGACAAGCAGAGAGGGCACTCAGAAGAGATGTGTGTGTGTGTGTGTGTGTGTGTGTGTGTGTGCGCGCGCGCATGCCCGGTCTCCTGCAGCAGGTATGGCAGTCCCGCCCGGCCTCCTATCACCTAAGATTTGTGTATCCCATGTGTTGTCTAGGTTCTTGACCCAGAGCTGACTCACAAGCGCATTGCCTCTCCTATATCCAGCTAAATTCAGCATCTTGCTGGGCCTGCTTATAGCCATCTCTGCTAATTGATTTTTGTAAACGTGATACAAATCAAGACATATCCGGGAAAAGGGAATCTTAACTGAGAAAGTGCCTCCAAGAAATTGAAGCCAAGTCTGTAGGTATTTTCTTGATTAATAATTGATGTGGAAGGTTCCAGTCCATTGTGGATGGTACTACCCATGGTGGTCCTGCAGTGAATAAGAAAGCAAGCAGAGCAAACCACTGGAAGCAAGCCAGTAAAACAGCACTCTTCCATGGCCTCTGCTCCTATTTCTGCCTCCAGGTGTCAGTCCTGCTTGAGGTCTTGCCCTGACTTCCCTCAGTGAAGGACTGTGAATGAAGTATAAGACTAAATAAGCTCTTTCCTTCCCAAGTTGCTTTTGGTCATAGTCTTTATCACAGCAATGGAAACTCTAATGCACTATCTCTGAGCTCAGCAGGACTCTAGTCCCTACTGGAAGTCATTCCTAATCCCCAGGCTTGCTGGGTTCCTGCTTTCTGATGGTTGGCCTAATGCTGAATCCTCCCCATGATTCCTCAGTGAACTCCATATTCAGCTGTTGTACTCTCAGCAGGAACTCACAGGATGCATACAGAATGCCAGGCCTACCCTGCAGCAGGAGGATAAGGGCTCATGCCTGCTCCTAAGGGACCTGCCTCTGCCAGGAGAAACACAAAGTGAAGCCAAGCCTCATACTGAGTACCCTGAGGATTGTACTTATGACAGGACCTCAGAACTTGAGAAGCTGCCCAGAGCAGCAATACCTGGGCTGTATAGGAAGTCCTATTTAAGTAAACCATACAACACTCTTGGAGCTCTCTGTAGCTAGGCACTTTCTCAGGGCTAGAAACAGAAATGGCCTAGTTAACCCTGCAGAAATTAACTTAGGGAAGAAAGGGTTGTAATACAGTCCATTATTGCAGGAAAGCTAACACAGGAACTTAAACATCACATGCACAGTCGAGAGAAGAGAGGAAACATATGGGTCCTTGCTTGCTGTTCTTGTGTACTGTTCAAGAGCCCTGACTAGGGAATAGTGCTGCCCACAATGAGTCTTCCTATATCAGTCAAAATAATTCTCTATAGACTCACAGGCTCACAGACCAACCTGATCTTAGATAAATCCTCAACTGAGGCTCTCTTCCCAGGGGATTCTAGTTTGTGTCAAATTAGCAGTTAAAAACTAAGGAGCATAATCTGCTCATATACTTGACATGCAAACACTGGAACTTTCCACTCCATAACCTCAAAGTCGAGGAGTGACTTATTTATTTTTATTTTATATTCATTAGTGTTTTATATGCATATAAGTCTGTGAGGATATCAGATCCCTTGAAACTGGAGTTGCAGACAGTTGAGAGGTGCCATGTGGGTGCTGAGAATTGAACCCAGGTTCTCTGGAAGAGCAGCCAGTGCTCCCAACCACTGAGCCATCTCTAAGCCCATCATGTTAATTTTATAATGTAAAATACAATCCAATTCCAAAATCCTCTCAATGTCTTCAAAAATTCTAGCACTTCAAAGTCCAAAGTCTCTTGCGAATTCTCTTAACTATAGGCTCCTATAAAGTCAAAACCAATTTTCATCCTTAAATGTTTTTCTTCCAGAAGGGAAATGTTGGGACATAAATGAACAATCAAAAACTAAAATTTAAATTTTAGCAAAACTAAAATCTACCATAGACCCAAATCCTATAGTTCAGCACACATCTGAGATTCACTCACAGCCTTCTGGGCTCCAAAGGCCTTGGGCAGCCCCACTTCTCCAGCCCTGCCATCTGCAGCATACATAGTTTCCCTATTAACCACCTCCATTTTATACCTACAGCAAATCTTGGGGGGTAGACATCCTACAGTTCTGGATTCTCCAATATATTGGAGGGGTCTTAATTGCAACTGAGGCTTCACCTTCAGCAATAGTCAGTCAAAGTCCTTCTTCAGGGACTCCAACTCTGTTATAAGGTGCCAAGCCTCAGATGGTCTCAAATCCTCCCTTTAAAACCTTCAAAACCAGTACTTACATTACCAAGTTCTACTGAGGTGTATGTAGCCTCACCCACTCTGTCCACAGCTTATTAGCTCTTGTGTGCTGATGCTGAGAAAATACTTTCCTATTGTTCCAATGCGTCATAGAAGGTTTCACCTTCATGGTGTTAACCTTGTTGACAGTCACAAGATTAGCTGATTCTTCAGTCCACAATCAGCACGCACAGGTTTTTAGCCAAAATATTATGCAAATAGCCTTAGTCCAGTTTATAATAAAGTCCCCATTTCCCTCTGAAACATGATCTGGGCCTTCTGTCTGTATTACTTTCAGCAGTCTTTTCTTTGAAACTCCCACAAGGATGGTCCATTGAAGCATCTGCAACTCCAAGCTCCAAAGCATTCAACACCCTCACCTGATCTTCTGCTCACCACAGGCACCAAGCACACTCATGGTTCACAAACACACACATAGGCAAATGTCACACACATAAAATAAAATAAAACAAAAATATTTTAAAAGAATGACTCATTAAGTTCTTCCTAGGTAACTGATTGGCTTTTTCTAGCCCAAAGTAGCAAATGCTTCTACATTCTGTCCATAAAATCAGTCCAAGCATAAAAGCTAATGGTCAAGTCTATTATAGAACACCCAGCTACTAGTAATAGTTTCTGTCCAAATTACACGTATGTTGCTGCAATAAAATATCCTGGGGAAATTGTTTATTTGGGATATAATCCAGGATGCCTAGACATGTAAAGTCACAGGCCTGAGATGATCCAGGTGTTGGAATTGTAAACAAGGACTTCAAAGCTGCTCAAAAGCATAAGTAAAAACATGCTCACAACAAATGGGAGAAAACAAAATCTGCCAAATAAAAAAGGCCAAATGGTAACCCTGGAACTGCAAGTAGAAATATCTGAAATTAAAAGTTCCCCAAATAAGTTTAACAACACATTGGAAACTAGGAAAAAAAAAGACAAGTTTAAGTCCCTCTGACTGGCTGGATGAGGGTTTCAGCCTCTGTTGATTCCTTTCTTAAAGCCAGTGGACTTGTCTCTTCCACTGGAAAATAATGATTAGAATTTGATGAAAGAAAGGGTTTTGATGAAATTTTTTTCAGTAAAATGCAGCAAGGCACATAACTTTATTATGGAGATACCACACTATCTTCATTAAGCACTAAGGGAATTTAAAGAGGTTCCTCCACCTCCCAGCAAAATTTGTGCCAGGAAGGCCTGGACAAGGGCAGAGGACCCAGGCATCTGTCCCTCTTTGTTGAGAAAAAAAGATGAGCTCTCCACTCTTCCAAGCAAATCTCCTTTTTCACTGGTCCAAGAGTTCACTGTTGCTGCCAGGGGTGGCCTCACTAAAAAGGGGATCAAAAGGTGATTGAGAGGTCAGCTAGCTCCTCTTTTAAGAAACCTTTCCAGTCTTCACCAATACAGAGCATAAGTCCTAAGCCTGAAGGCCTCTTGGGTATCCCTTGTGAACTGGAGTTGGCCAGGTCAAAGCTTAAGGAGCTTTTCTCTTGCCATAGTAGGGACTCTACTAGGAATCAGCTCTTGGAATCCCTCAGTGTTACTCCAAGAACACAGGACTTTCTCCGTAATACTACTGTTAGGAAAGGGCCCTGGCATGCATTTCTGAAGGGGAGTAGAAGAGAATGGTTACACATTAAACCTCAGGTAGAAGCCACATTAGTTTAGAATTTGGGTCAGAGGATTCCAACACCAGGGCTAAGGATTAAGCTAAGAACTTCTAGTCCCAATTCATGATTGAAGAAACAGATTTATTGAGAGTTAAGCAACTTCCCCCAAGACCTCTAGAACTTAATGTGGTTGGCAGAGATGAAGTCAGACCCAGGTTTGTATATCCCAGTATCTGAACCCAACAAACAGGTGGCTCATATGCTAGAACTTGGTGCCACCTCCACCAGAGACTTTCACTACTTCACTGTGGCTACTTCACAAGAACTTTGCCTACTTGAGAGAAAAACACTGATCTGGGTCAAAAGCATGTATTCTAAAATAAGAATGCTAAGCATAGGGGCCCCTGAGTACCATAGTTCCACATTTGCCATCTACTCTGCCTTCCTTGTTCCTGTGGACCCCATAGCTTCCCTACAATCAATCTCCTATTGACTACGCTGAGAGTAATGATTCTGCCTGTTCCCAACTTCATGTGTAGCTCCTGGCAGACAGTCAAGACTACTGGGAGAAATACATTTTAAATGGTCCTGTTCAGGCCAGTGGCCACCCAACATCCAGTGTGTAAAGCCCAAAGCTAATATCCAAACCAATCACATAAGGCCCACACCACCACTGGGCCCTTTGTCCCTCGGGCCTAGTTAGGCAGGCCTGGACTCTAATGATATATCTTCCTGACTGACAGGGAAAGAGCGGCTTGCTGCTTGCCTTGGAGTCACTGTTTTGGAAGCCACCCACTTTTTGGAGAGATTTTTGCAGAAGTACAAGAAAATCAAGGACTTTGCCCAGACAGTTATTAGCCAGTGTCACAGTGCAGGTAAGCCAACGCCAGCCAGGCCTCTCCTCTTGAAACAGACAGTGGTGTCCATAGCTCCTCATTTTGTTGCTGAGTGGATGGACAGACAAATGAGTGTCTGTATGGTCTGTGTATGACTTAGTGAAGTTTGGTGGAGGTGTCTGAGCTATCAGCCCTACTGGATCAACAGTCCTAAAAGACTGCATGTGGAAAGGAGGGGGCTAGAGCTGGTTTCTACCTATAGCAACAAAATGAACAAGCTTGAATTAACATGATAGCTACACATAGAAAGATATTTGTAGCTACCTAATGCTACTTTGTGGATTCCTCTTTCTTTTGTACTTTCTCACCCTTTTAACTCCCTAACACTAGATAAGGAAGAAGGGAAAGAGATCCCTGAATAAAGTCAGGGGTGGAAAGGGGGCAACATTATCATTAGACTACTTCCTGCTGATCAGGGGGTATCAAATTCATTGGAGCAAGTTTGATCTTGGCTGTCAGGACATCTAATTTCTTCTTGTTTCTTCTTTGCCCCTTGTAGAGCATGAGATAAATAGTAGTCAGCTGCTGTGGACAAACTGAAGCAGCCCCACAACCCACACCTGGGATTAAAATGAAAACATATTCCTATAGTATTTCTGTATTTTTTAAAGAGATCAAAACTCCAAATTGTCACTACAGTTAAAACCCTACACCTAGACTGGGCAGTGATGGTGTATGCCTTTGATCCCAGCACTTAGTCAGATGCAGTCAGATCTCTGTGAGTTCAAGGCCAGCCTGGTCTACAGAGTGAGTTCCTGGACAGACAGTACTGTTAAACAGAGAAACCTGTCTCAAAAAACAAACAAACAGAACCCTACACCTGAAAGTTAAGACCATATATACTTACATGCTGGCATGTATTTATATATTTATATTTATGTAGTATCTCCACAAGCAAAACTTGTCTCTAAACATAGCACAGTAGGGATGGAGCTTTATATACACTCTGTAAGTATGACTCTGCCCACATATTTGTTTGGAAATGCATTGCAATCCTATTGACTATACATTTTTTGAAAGCTATCTTATTTAAACCAGTCTCACTAAAAATGTGAGACTTGGACACATATGCTTTAATTGGAAATAAGAGGATAAAAGAGTTATTTTTAATATTTATTTATTTTAATTTTATGTGTGTAAGTATTTTGTTCACATGCATGGTTAATGTACAGCATATGTAGCTGGTGCTGTGGAAGCCAGAAGAGGGCACTGGATCCCCAGAACTGGAGTTACAGATGGTTGTGAGATACCATGTGGGTGCTGGGAACCAAACGCAGGTTCTCTGCAAGAACAGCTGGTGCTCTTACTCACTGAGCCATCTCTCCAGCCCAAGAGTATTTATAAAAGAAAGATTTGTGACTGTGCATAAGTTATATTCAACACACATGCACTGAAAAAAATAAAATATAAATAAACAAACAAACAAACTGTTGGAAAGAGCAGCAGAGGAAATCACAGAAGGAAATAAAGGAAATAAATGGAGGATCAGATATTAACAGTAAGCAGGAGGGTTAATAGCTGGCAGAGATACCATTCACAAATTAGTACTAACTAGATGAAAATGAAAATTTTGTTGAGCTGGCAGGACTTCCCATTCCTAAAGGGCTCTAGAATGTGGCCCTGTGGTACAGCAAACACATGTAGTCCCAGATGTTCTCAGGTACTCAATAGATTATAGCCTGGAGCCTGAAATCATGCTCATAGGTTCTGGGCAGTCACCACAGGCTTGTTCTTGGCCTGCCTGCAGATGCCACCAGGCATCTTAGTCTAGGAGCACTGTTGCAAGAGATTTGAAGAGTCTGATGTCAGAGCTATAACCAGAGGACAGTCTACATGGAGTGAAGGTATTAGATTAGGAGCAGAGGTGAAATGAGGGCAAACAACAGGGTTGTCACTCAAGGAGATTCCAAGAGGCTAGGGCCCAAACAGTATAAGTGGTGTCAGGCTCTAGATGTCCATGCACTCTATCTTCCCCAGCTCAAACAGAATCTCATCCACACCAGTTGCTCCTAAGGCCTCAGGGAGGCCAGGTCCACAACTTGGTCACATAGTATCTTAACACAAAATGCAAAATTGTCCAAACCAAGATATCTCAACTACGACCAACTAAGTCTGCTGCTGCTTTTGCTCCTCTACCTTCTTCCCATGCCTGATGGCCTTAGAGTAGCCATAGCCATTTTTACAACAGAACTGGGGGTGGGGGTGAGGGAATAGATTCCTGCACCAATATTGGCAATATGCACTCACTCCTAAGTGCATGGTGGAGGCCTGCCAAGTATCCTGACATGAAAATGACTTTGACAGTGTTGCTTGCTTCAACTCTGAGCACCAGTTTGGAATGGCAGGGCATCAGATCCTTTTGCACTATAAATAGGAACTCAGCAGCAGTGCTGGAAATGTTGGGTAGAGTAACACCAAAGCTTGAAACATATAGTCAGATTACATCCAATTTGGGCCACAGTAGAGTCACTACATGGACAAGCTATAAAGCAGGTCAAAGTACATGAGTTTTCAGACACTCAGCCTATTTATATAGTTACCAAGAGAAAAGGAAAATGAGGAGAATCCTTGTAAGCGGCTATGTCTAGAGGCACACAGTATGAGCCAGGAGAAGACTTGCACAGAATAACCACTGGAAACAGCCAGTTGGATCATCCTAGAGTTCATAAAAGCAAGAATAAACTCCCTGACTACCTGATACATCCAGTAAAGGCATCACAAGAGCTGAACTTTATAGCCCAACAGAAAGGCTACTCTAAAGTCCTTGTCCCCAACATAAAGATAGGCCTCAAAGGCAAGGAGATACCTCAGTAACATAACCCTGCCAAGATACGGGCAGACAGAGAACAGCCACACTTATACTGACAACATGAAGTCTGCAATGTCCACCATCCAGTCAGAAGCTATGGACATGTGAAAGCATGGGAAGCAGATGTACTGACCCAGAAGCACAGTGCTCTGCCCTTGTATTACATAACTCCCATGGAGTGGGGGGTACTCAGAACCTCATCACTTCATGACGATTACATTTTGGCAGCTCAGTGCTTACCTAACATGTGAAAGACTCTAGATTTCAGTACTTAACACCCTACCACCACCACCAAAAAATTATAAATATTTTATGTAGAGAATTCTACCAATTCTCAGACCTATGAACTCACCAATGAAAAACTTGCTTCTGACCTATACCGAGTTAAAACAGAAGTCTTCACTGCTCAGGAACATATGTAACCAATTGTAATGGCTACTCTTGGTTGTCAATTTTTCTACATCTGGAATTAACTAAAACCCAAAAATGGAGGCACAGCTGTGAAGGGTTTTTGCATTATTTGAAGTAGGAAGATCCACTTGTAATCTAGATCATTGAGGCATGAAAACTCACCTTTAATCCAGATAATTTTAGTTTCCAACCTCTAATCTGGGCCATACCTTCTGCTAGAAGCCTATATAAAGACATGGAAAAAGGAAGGTTTGGTCTTTGCCTGTTTACTCTGTCCTTTTTAGCAATTCTAGCATCTACTGAAGACCACCTCAGACATCCAGTCTCATGGACTGAGCACCTACTGAATTCCTGGACTTTCTGTTCACAGCCAGCCATTGTTGGATTAGCTGTACTGCAGCCTTTAAGTCATTCTAATAAATCCTTCCCTACCTCTATATATTTGGAAAGAGGAAGATCCACTTGTAATCCAGATCTTTGAGGTATGAAGACTTGCCTTTAATCCAGATCATTTTAACTGGGAAACTCTACCTCATAGATAGGTAGATCAGGATACATATGATGAGATGAGATGAGTTGAGATTCATTCTATAAATTCTTTTACTCTAGAGAACCCTGACTAATACAGATTTTGGTACCAGAATTGGTTCTAGAGCAACAGGACTATATAGATGACTCTTTTGATTAGGCTTTTCAATTTGGTAACCTACAGTTACCAAATCTCTCCAGTTAGTGAAGCCTCTCCTGGGAGCTCAGAGAGTACTGAAAGCCCATGGTGTGAACTACATTACAAACCTAAAGAAACAAATACATTTGGTTATCCTGTTTCACCAATTGTAGGTGGCAATTGTAGGTGGCTTTGGTGATTCTGTATACAAAACTTTTGACAGTTTGGAAGAAAAATAAGGAAAGTGATGACAATGCAAAGTTTCTCCTAGCATCTCTGGATAAATTGACAAAAGATAGATGAGTTTCATGATAAAATTAACTTCTAGTATCTCAGAATAAGATGAATTCATGAATTTTTTAGGCAAATGGATGGAACTGGAAAATATCATCCTAAGCGAGGTAACACAATCACAAAAGAATACACATGGAATGCAATCATTGATAAGTGGATATTAATTAGCCCTGAAGCTCTGAATACTGAAGATACAATTAGCATATCAAATGATTCCCATGAAGAAGGAAGAAGAGGGCCCTAATCCTGGAAACGCTTGATCCTGCATTGTAGGGGAGTACCAGGACAGAGAAAAGGGAGGGGGAAAGATAGGAGAATGGATGGAGAGAAGAGGACTTATGGGACATATGAGGGGGGGAACTGGGAAAGGGGAAAGCTTTTAGAATGTAAACAAAGAATATAGAAAATAAAATTATAAAAGATGAAGGACAACAGTGAACTTAATGATAAAACTGACTGGTTCCAGATTCCCACAAACAATCTAAAAGGTTTCTTTTTTTTTTTTTTTTAATTCGATATAATTTATTTACATTTCAAATGATTTCCCCTTTTCTAGCCCCCCCACTCCCCGAAAGTCCCGCAAGCCCCCTTCTCTTCCCCTGTCCTCCCACCCACCCCTTCCCACTTCCCCGTTCTGGTTTTGCTGAATACTGTTTCACTGAGTCTTTCCAGAACCAGGGGCCACTCCTCCTTTCTTCTTGTACCTCATTTGATGTGTGGATTATGTTTTGGGTATTCCAGTTTTCTAGGTTAATATCCACTTATTAGTGAGTGCATACCATGATTCACCTTTTGAGTCTGGGTTACCTCACTTAGTATGATATTCTCTAGCTCCATCCATTTGCCTAAGAATGTCATGAATTCATTGTTTCTAATGGCTGAATAGTACTCCATTGTGTAGATATACCACATTTTTTGCATCCACTCTTCTGTTGAGGGATACCTGGGTTCTTTCCAGCATCTGGCAATTACAAATAGGGCTGCTATGAACGTAGTAGAACATGTATCCTTATTACATGGTGGGGAGTCTTCTGGGTATATGCCCAGGAGTGGTATAGCAGGATCTTCTGGAAGTAAGGTGCCCAGTTTTCGGAGGAACCGCCAGACTGATTTCCAGAGTGGTTGTACCAAATCAGTCACCCCAAGATACTTTATACTGTTTGTGGCTATTGTGAAGGGGGTCATTTCCCTAATTTCTTTCTCAGCCTGCTTATCCTTTGAGTATAGGAAGGCCACTGATTTGCTTGTGTTGATTTTATAACCTGCCACTTTGCTGAAGTTGTTTATCAGCTGTAGGAACTCTCTAGTGGAGTTTTTTGGGTCACTTAGGTAGACTATCATGTCGTCTGCAAATAATGATAGTTTGACTTCTTCCTTTCCAATTTGTATCCCTTTGACCTCCTTATGTTGTCGAATTGCCCAAGCTAGTACCTCAAGTACAATATTGAAAAGATAAGGAGAAAGGGGGCAGCCTTGTCTGGTCCCTGATTTCAGTGGGATTGCTTCAAGTTTCTCTCCATTTAGTTTGATGCTGGCTACCGGTTTGCTGTATATTGCTTTTACTATGTTTAGGTATGGGCCTTGAATTCCTGTTCTCTCCAAGACTTTAAGCATGAAAGGATGCTGAATTTTGTCAAATGCTTTTTCAGCATCCAATGAAATGACCATGTGGTTTTGTTCTTTGAGTTTGTTTATGTAGTGGATTGCATTGATGGATTTCCGTATATTGAACCAACCCTGCATTCCCGGGATAAAGCCTACTTGATCATGGTGGATGATCGTTTTGATGTGTTCTTGGATTCGATTGGCAAGAATTTTATTGAGTATTTTTGCATCGATGTTTATAAGGGAAATTGGTCTGAAGTTCTCTTTCTTTGTTCAATCTTTGTGTGGCTTTGGTATCAGCATAATTGTGGCTTCATAGAAGGAATTGGGTAGTGTTCCTTCTGTTTCTATTTTGTGGAATAGTTTGAAGAGTATTGGTGTTAACTCTTCTTTGAAGGTCTGATAGAATTCTGCACTGAAACCATCTGGTCCTGTGCTTTTTTTGATTGGAAGACTTTCTATGACTCCTTCTATTTCTTTAGGTGTTATGGGACTGTTTAGATGGTCTAGTTGGTCCTGATTTAATTTTGGTATTTGGTATCTGTCAAGGAAATTATCCATTTCCTCCAGATTCTCCAGTTGTGTTGAGTACAGTCTCTTGTAGTAGGATCTGATGATTTTTTGGATTTCCTCAGTTTCCGTTGTTATATCTCCCTATTCATTTCTAAGTTTGTTAATTTGGATACTTTCTCTGTGCCCTTTGGTCAGTCTGGCTAAGGGTTTATCTATCTTGTTGATTTTCTCAAAGAACCAGCTCCTGGTTTTGTTGATTTTTTGTATGGTTCTCTTTGTTTCTACTTGATTGATTTCGGCCCTGAGTTTGATGATTTCCTGCCTTCTACTCCTCCTGGGTGAAATAGCTTCTTTTTGTTCCAGGGCTTTCAGGTGTGTCATTAAGCTGGTAATGTATGCTCCCTCCATTTTCTTTTTGGAGGCACTCAGGGCTATGAGTTTTCCTCTTAGCACTGCTTTCATTGTGTCCCATAGATTTGGGTATGGACTCTTACCAAACATGTGAAAGATCTGTATGACAAGAACTTCAAGACTCTGAAGAAGGAAATGGAAGAAGACCTCAAAAAATGGGAAAACCTCCCATGCTCATGGATCAGTAGAATCAATATAGTTAAAATGGCCATTTTGCCAAAAGCAATATACAGATTCAATGCAATACCCGTCAAAATCCCAACTCAATTCTTCACAGAGTTAGAAAGAGCAATTATCAAATTCATCTGGAACAACAAAAAACCCAGGATAGCTAAAACTATTCTCAGCAACAAAAGAAAATCTGGTGGAATCAGTATCCCTGACCTCAAGCAATACTACAGAGCAATAGTGTTAAAAACTGCATGGTATTGGTACAGTGACAGGCAGGAGGATCAATGGAACAGGATTGAAGATCCAGAAATGAACCCACACACCTATGGCCACTTGATCCTCGACAAAGAGGCTGAAAACATCCAATGGAAAAAAGATAGCCTTTTCAACAAATGGTGCTGGTTCAACTGGAGGTCAGCATGCAGAAGAATGCGAATTGATCCATCCTTGTCTCCTTGTACTAAGCTCAAATCCAAATGTATCAGGGACCTCCACATAAAGCCAGACACTCTGAAGCTAATAGAAAAGAAACTGGGGAAGACCCTTGAGGACATCGGTACAGGGAGAAAGTTTCTGAACAGAACACCAATAGCGTATGCTCTAAGAGCAAGAATTGACAAATGGGACCTCATAAAATTACAAAGTTTCTGTAAGTCAAAGGACACCATCAAGAGGACAAATCGGCAACCAACAAATTGGGAAAAGATCTTCACCAATCCTACATCAGATAGAGGGCTAATATCCAATATATATAAAGAACTCAAGAAGTTAGACCCCAGAAAACCGAACAACCCTATTAAAAAATGGGGTACAGAGTTAAACAAAGAATTCTCACCTGAAGAACTTCGGATGGAGGAGAAGCATCTTAAAAAATGCTCAACTTCATTAGTCATTAGGGAAATGCAAATCAAAACAACCCTGAGATTTCATCTTACACCAGTCAGAATGGCTAAGATTAAAAATTCAGGAGACAGCAGGTGTTGGAGAGGGTGTGGAGAAAGAGGAACACTCCTCCACTGCTGGTGGGGTTGCAAATTGGTACAACCACTCTGGAAACCAGTCTGGCGGTTCCTCCGAAAAATGGGCACCTCACTTCCAGAAGATCCTGCTATACCACTCCTGGGCATATACCCAGAAGACTCCCCACCATGTAATAAGGATACATGCTCTACTATGTTCATAGCAGCCCTATTTATAATTGCCAGATGCTGGAAAGAACCCAGGTATCCCTCAACAGAAGAGTGGATGCAAAAAATGTGGTATATCTACACAATGGAGTACTATTCAGCCATTAGAAACAATGAATTCATGAAATTCTTAGGCAAATTGATGGAGCTAAAGAACATCATACTAAGTGAGGTAACCCAGACTCAAAAGGTGAATCATGGTATGCACTCACTAATAAGTGGGTATTAACCTAGAAAACTGGAATACCCAAAACATAATCCACACATCAAATGAGGTACAAGAAGAAAGGAGGAGTGCCCCTGGTTCTGGAAAGACTCAGTGAAGCAGTATTCGGCAAAACCAGAACGGGGAAGTGGGAAGGGGTGGGTGGGAGGACAGGGGAAGAGAAGGGGGCTTACGGGACTTTCGGGGAGTGGGGGGCTAGGAAAGGGGAAATCATTTGAAATGTAAATAAATTATATCGAATAAAAAAATTAAAAAAAAAAAACTAAATCTGGTAATGACTCCAATTGCAGCTACTGCACCAAATCTAGTATCCTTACTCGTAACTTTAATTTTTTTCAATATCTACTTTTAGTGCTGACCCTTAAACACTTTAACTTCCCTTGTAGCCCACCACCCACCAGAGGTAGTGGAAAGGATAGGATACAGGGGAAGTGAACCTGTTTAGAAAGGTTTTTTGGAAGTTTCTGTCTGTGTTGTCTAGAAATCGGCAGTTCAGTTTTACAGGTTAGTAGCAGCAGCACAATTCACTTGCAAACACTTCACAGATGCATCAGTAGTCCAGTCCATGGGAGTTGGGATAGCAAACACAAATCAGCAGTGATGTCACTACCTAGCAGAGACAGCCAGGCCTCAGCCTCAGCTCCAGTCAACAAGAGGTACCTGGAGGGATGCCAGGAGAAGTTCTCAGCTATGCCTCTCTCAGGGAAGCCAAGATCAGCAAAGATGTGAAAGCCACAAGCACTGCACAGCTGGCTGTATAAGCAAGCCTAGCTCAGTCTCTGTCACTGTCTGTGGAGTCCTATTTATACCCTCCAACATCGTGTGTCCTCCATGCGTCTTCCCTCAGCATGTGCACGTGTGTCTGTCTCAGCTGACATCACTCTGCCAATCATCCCAAGTCCACTGAAGCAGCAAAAAACTGTAGCACACCACCAGAAGTTTTTTGGTGCATTTCTTTCTATGAAGTCCAACAAATGCAGCTCAACTCTGCATTATAAGGCAGACCAATATATGTATGTTGTTATCAAAGAATCCTTTAAATCAAGTGTTATTTCATGTGCTTGCTATAGCAGAACACCCTTTCTCCTGTGTCTGCTTCAGCAAAATGTTCCTTCATGAGCCTTAGTCTTTTACCTGTGTCCACTTCAGGAAAACATTCCTTCATGTGTTTGCTCCAGCTTAACACCATCTAACACTACTGACTCTCAAAAAATACCCTGAAGTTTCCAGTTCACTTACTCGATCAAATCAACGCAGCTGGTAAATGGTTTATAGCTATTGATCTAGCAAATGGTTTTTTCTCTGTGCCTATCCATAAGGACCACAAGAAGCAATTTGCTTTAATTTGCAAGGACAACAATAAACCTTTACAGTTTTACCTCTAGAAAATACTAACTCTCCATCCCTGTGTCATAACCTAGTTAGAAGGGATCTTGATGTGGTCTCTTACTAAATATCACATTGATACACTATATTGGCAATATTATTTTGATTAGATCAAGTGAGCAGGAAGTAGCAAACACTTTGAACTCATTGGTAACACATATGCATATCAGAAGATGGGAAATAAAACCAAAAATTTCAGTGAAATTCTTAGGATCCCACTGGTGTGGGCTGTGCAGAACTATTCCTTCCATGGTGAAAGAAAACGTATTGCACCTAGCCTCTCCCATCACAATATTTAGTGGGCCTATTGGATTCTGGAGACAGCACATTCCTCTCTTGGATGTGTTACTCTAGCCTATATACCAAGTGACTCAGAAAGTTGCTAGCTTTATATGTGGACTGGAAGGCTATTAACAGGTCCAGGCTACTGTGCAGGCTGCTCTGCCACTTGGACCATATGATTCAGCTGACCCAAAGACACTTGAGGTTTCAGTGGCAGATAGGGATGCTCTTTGGAGCCTTTGATAGGCCTGTATAGGTGAATCACATAAGAAATCTTCTGGATTTTGGGACAAGGTTCTACTATCATCTACAGATAACTGTTCTCCCTTTGAAAGCTATTGGCCTGCTGTTGAACCTTAGTGGAAACTGAATGTTTGACAAGGGGCCAAGTTTCTATGTGACCAGAGCTGCACCTCATGAGCTGGGTGTTATCTGATCCACCAAGTCATAAAATAGGATTTGCACAGCAGTGATATATTATCAAATGGAAATGATTCATGATCAGGTCTATTCAGATCTTGAAGGCACAATCAAGCTACAGGAATAAGTTGCCCAACTGTCTATGGTTTCTACTCCCATTCAACACCATCTGCTGCTGAGTATTCACCTATAGCCTCATGAAGTGTTTCCTATGATTAGTTGACTGAGGAAGAGAAAACTACGGCCTGGTTTATTGGTGGTCTATACAGGCACCATCCAAACACAGGCAGCTGCTGCATTATAGACCCTTTCTGAGACAACCCTGAAAGACACCAGAGAAGGGAAAGCTTCCTAGTAGGCAGAACTTTGAGCAATACACATGATCATACATTTTGTTTGGAAGGATAAATTGCCAGATATATATTTGATTCATGGGCCATAGCCAATGGACTGGCTAGATGGTGAGGGATTTTAAAGAACATGATTGGAAAATTGGTAAGAAAGGCATCTGAGGAAGAAGTATGTGGATAGATCTCTCCAAAAAAATGAAGAATGTAAAGATTCTTGTATCCCATATAAATGCTCACCAAAAGGTGACTTCAACTAAAAAGGAGTTCAGTAATCAAATAAATACGATGACTCCTTACATGGACAGTCAGCCTCTTTCCCCAGCCATTCCTGTCATTGTTCAATGGGCCCATAAATAAAGTGGCCATGGTGGCAGAGATGAGATTATGCATGTCCTCAGCAACAGGGATTTCCACTTACCAAGCTGCTGTTGGCTATAGCTGCTGCCAACAGCAGACACTAACATTGAACCCCAAATATAGCATCATTTACCAGTATGAGTAGCCAGAGATCTGGTGGCAGATTGACTACATTGGACCACTACCTTTGAGGAAAGGACAATGCTTTGTTCTTACTGGATACTTGTTCTTGTCATTGATTTGCCTTTCTTGTATGTAATGCTTCTACTGCAAAACCACCATCCACGGCCTTATCCACCATCATGATATTCCACACAATATTGCTTCTGACCAGGGAACTCACTTCACAGCCAGAGAAGGGCAACAGTGAGCCCATAATCATGGAATCCACTAGTCTTATTATGTTCTCCACCATCCTGAAGTAGCTGACCTGAAAGTTAGGTGGCAGCAGCATGGAAGGCTGGGCAGGGTTCTTCAGAAGGCAATATATGCTTTGAATCAGCATATCCCATAGACAAGATCCACGGGTCAAGGAATCAAGGGATGGAACCTGGGGTGACCCACTAGGAAAAAAATTTTCTTCTTACCTCAACTTTAAGTTCTGTTGTCCTAGAAGTTTTGGTTCCAGAGTGGGGAGTGCTCCTGCCAGGAGACACAGCAAACATTCCACTGAACTGGAAGCTCAGACTTCACCATGGCCACTTTGTTTCTCTTATGCCCTTAAGCCAACATGCTAAGAAAGGAATAACTGTTAAGAGGGTGGTTGATCCACATTACCATGAGGACATTGGATTGCTTCTACACAATGGAGGTAAGAAAGATTATGTCTGGAATGCAGGAGATCCTTTAGGGTGTCTTTTGTTACTACCAGGTCCTGTGATTACAGTCAGTGGGAAACTACAATAACCTAATCCACAAACCACAGAAATGAAGGTATGAGTAACTCCTTCCAGAAAAGAGCCAAGATCTGCTGAGGTTCTTGACCAAGGGTAGAGGAAATACAGAATGGGTAGCAGAGCAAAGTAATAAGGACTAGCTAACTCCACATGACTAGTTACAGAGATGAGGATTATAATTGAAGGGTTTCTGCTGAATTTTGTTAAATATGCATTTTTACAGATATTTGTGTTTTCTTTCCTCAATTTCTTCATATGATGTATCAAGAGAATATCAATGGTTGTCATATTTAAGTTTGAGATAGTAAAAGAATATCCCTCAAGGGACATTGCCACCTATTCTAAATTTAGACTGCATTTATGGTTGTGCAAGGGATGGTTATATCATGTTAGGTGTAATTGTAACCCATTAAATCATATATTGGATATTATATTATGTTTAGGCATTATTATGACCTGATTATTTTTATTTGGAAATGAATTAATCATGATATAAAGAGACATGATTGTGTGTGTCAAGTTGACAATGAGTAGATTTGTGATAACTATTCATGGTTGTCAATGTGACTACATCTAGGATAAGCTAAAACCCAAAAATGGAGGGCACACCTGTGAGGCATTTTTTGCTTAGATTAAAGTAATAAGATCTATGTTTAATCCAAATCTTTGAAATATGAAGATAAACACACCTTTAATTCTAATCATTTGAGCTGGGATCCCTAATCTGGGACAGACTTCTCTGGAAACCTATATAAAATCATGGGAAAAGGAAGGTCCTGCGTACTTTGGCCTTGTTGGCAAGTCCATTCATTTACTGGCATTAGAACCTACCTCTTTGGGGTTCCAGCATTTACTAAGATCCCAGCTGAGATAACCAATCTCATGGACTGAGAAACTATTGATTTCTGAATTTTCTGTTCACAGTCAGCCATTGTTGGATTAGCTGGAGTGCAGTATATATTTTGTTCTAATGAATCCCTTCTATATACAAAGAGAGATTCATTCTCTATACACTAGAGACCCCAACTAATACCCCAATGTAGTGGAATTTTATGTGCTTTTATATTTATTTATTTATTTATTTATTCTTGTTTTGTGTGTACAAGTGTTTTGATATATATATGTATATATATACATATATATATATATATATATATATATATGTCTATGAACCACAAGCATGCAGTTCCCTCAGAGGCCAGAAGAGGTTGTCACATTTCCTGGGACTATAGAGTTATAGATGGTAGCTGTGATGTGGATGCCAGGAAGTAAACCCAGGTCCTCTGGAAGGATAAGTGCTCTTAACTCCTGAGCCATCTCTTCCCTGCCCTTTATGAATTTCCTAAGAGTCCCAAACCATGTCAGCTTTGGGACCCAAAAGACTTCATTCTACCTTCATGTGAAGACTACTCACAACTCCTTGCTCTATATTCCAGCTGTCATACACTCTTTTTTTTTTTTCCTTTTTCTTTTTCTTTTCCTTTTTCTTTCTTTCTTTCTTACTTTCTTTTTTTGTTTGTTTTTGTTTGTTTGTTGTTGTTGTTGTTGTTTTGGTTTTGGTTTTGGTTTTTTCAAGACATGGTTTCTCTGTGTAGCCCTGGCTGTCCTGGAACTCACTCTGTAGACCAGACTGGCCTCGAACTCAGAAATCCACCTGTCTCTGCCTCCCAAGTGGTGGGATTAAAGGTGTGCGCCACCACCGCCTGGCTTGTCATACACTCTTAAATGGCTCCTGTGCCCAAACCCTACAGATGGCTTTGGATTTCCATAGAATAAAAATCCTTCCCTTCCTTATTCTGTGTAAGATCTTGGTGAAGCCAGAGGAGAAAACAATAGAAGCTTGACAGCTGGCCAACAGAGGCCATCCCACTGTGGGTCTTACTCTCCCACAGAAGCCATCTGCCCTGGAATACTTGGGACAGCCTTGTGAGCAGTGGAGGGGAGAGTGAGGAGGCACAGTACTCTCAGTGCTCTGCCACTTGTTCCTGTCTCTTCTCCTTCCTCTACCCTAGGCTATGTGACATCCATCTTGGGTAGAAGGAGGCCTCTCCCAAGGATCTGTGCACAGAACCAGCAGCTTCGGGCACAAGCAGAGCGACAGGCAGTAAACTTTGTGGTCCAAGGTACCAGAGCCCCTAGCCTGCCACTGCTTGTGGCTCCTTCCCTGCAGGTCCATGTCCCCTACTCCTCAGGTATTTGGAAGTTTGCTGTGGAAGTCAGGCTCTAAAAACTGTCCTGCACGGGCCTCACAGCCCTCACCTGTCTTGCCTGGCAGTAAGTGTCATAACAGCTGACACTGGGGTCGCAGAGCCATGTTTATGTTCAAGACATTTTTAGAAGGATCTGGTGAGGCATACTTGTAACACTAACCCTAGGATTAAAAGCCAATGCAGAGCTGCCAAAAAATTAAAGCCATCATGAGCTACATAGCTAGACCTGTATGGGAAAAAATGAAATATAGAGATGGCCTCCCATGACACATGGAGGAATTCTATTTCCCTCTAAAAGCAGAAATTGGAGTCTTTAGGAGCTTCACCAACAATAGAGCCAATCCTAGAAATGGGTTACTTGACATGGGAAGGGACCCCTCTATTGTGGCCTGAGAATTTGGCTAGGGTCAGGTTTCCTCAGTAAAGCATCCAAACTGTGTTTCCCCAGCACTGAGAGGCAAGCAGCTGTTGCATTGAAGATGCTTGGTTTGCTTCCACTGACAAAAACACCTTCATTGTTAGCCAGGGGAGTGAGCAGTGTCCATGGGAAATGTCTCAATAACAGCTCAGACACTGTGTGCCACATACCTCACGTACTAAAACAGAATCCTTTGTGTCCACAGGTTCAGCCGCAGACCTCTGTAAGCTAGCCATGATTCACATCTTTACTGCAGTAGCCACATCCCCGACCCTGACAGCCAGGTCAGTGAAGTAGCCATGTTTTCTGGGCCCAGCCTTGAACTCCTGCCAGTGAGGTTTGTCAGGTGCCAAAATGGCATTGTTCCTTATACCCATAATACTACCTACCCTCCATCTTACCCTAAGGACCCCAAGTTTCTCCCATGGCCCATATCACTGCCTAAGTGGGTCAGTACCTCTGTTCCTGGGAGGAAGGCTCCAATAGGAAGAAGACAGGTTCCTTAGGTCCTAAAATGAAATGGGTCTCATGGCCCCTGTGTAGCAGCCCCAAGAAGGCTTTGGGGACATGGGAACCTACTTGCTATGAGCATTCCTCACCAAGCTTACAGTTTTCTCTTGGCATGAAGTATAACTCAATACTCAAGGCATTAATTTTCCCTTATCAGCAGTCTCTCATCTTTCTTTCGAAACTTTATTTCTTCAAACATTTCTGCTGTCCTTTTTGGCCTTGTATCTGTGTTCTTGGGTGATGTTCATACCTCTGCACAGGAGTGTGTACCATGGATTGGTGCCATACATAGCCAAGGGCAGGAGGCTCAGCTCCAAGCACTGTTGTCCACTGCCTTTTGCACCCCTGTTCCAGGTACATTTTTACTAAAAAAGATATAGGTTGGGAAGCTGCAAGATTCTTCTGGGAAGAGTTTCAGAGGAAGGTGCAGACACTACAGCTGAGCCCTACCCCAGGCATGGCCAAGAGTTAGCTGGTAACAGACTATGCAAAGTTTGAGCCCACCTGATTTCTCTTGTCATCCTCCCTGTCTTCTGCCTTGTAATCCCAATGATTTCCTCCCAACTCCCTGAGATTTCTGAAGTCTGTTCATCAGCCCACTCCCACTCTTCTGGACATAACTTCTAGCTTCACTTGGGCTATGAAGGTTGTATTCTGAAATTTCTTGAGGTTTTATTTTGTTTGGTATTTGGTTTTTGGTTTTTCGAGACAGAGTTTCTCTGTGTATCCCCCGGCTGTCCTGGAACTTACTCTGTAGACCAGGCTGGCCTCAAACTCAGAAACCTGCCTGTCTCTGCCTCCCAAGTGCTAGGATTAAAGGCACGTGCCACCACTGCCCCAGCTATTCCGAAATTTCTTAAATTTAGAAAGCATCTTCTGCCAGTTCTTTTCTGAGGTAAATGGACCTAGGTAGGACTAGTCTGTGTCAGCCCATCCTGGCAGCTTCTGAAAGCACACAGCACTCTGCATGTACCAAATGCAAGGCTAGCAAGTTGCCTCCCTGTTGCTCTTTTTGGAACTGTTTAAAGGTGTTGGCATATTAAGGCTTAAGGTCTCCTTGGTGGCAATGTCTTTCCAAAATGTAAGCATAGAGAATCTGACTCAGGGATACAGAGAAGAGGAAATGAGGCAATAAGCAGCACGCACCTTGTCCAAATCCAGGCAGAGCCAAGCTGCGGCTGGGTATCCTCCCAGGGCTTCAGAGTCTCCTACCTTGTACCACCACACAAAGCTTCTAGGAGGGAACCACAAAGAATTCAGCATGGCTAGGGTGTGCTGTAGAAGGGAGCTTCCTGGCAGGCTCTTGGCAAAGGGATGAGATTAGGCACTTCTGGAAAGTTCTCTCAAAGGAACCAGGATCTGTCTGCCTGTGTAAGGTCAACCAGCTGCAAATACAGTAGCCCTGTGCCCTCTGTAGAGCAGATGTAAGCTGTGGGGTCATGCCCTTCTTCTGGGAGCCCGGGCAGTTTAGGCCTGCATTCTTCTGCTTCTCCTGCTTGTCCCTGTTCCCCAGCTTCCAGTGAGAAGTGCAATGTCTCTGTGTCTGTGATGGTGATGTGTGAGTGACTAACAGTCACACTTATTAGGTCCTGCCACACTGGAGCTCAGATCGCGTGGTGTGATTTCAAGAAGTGTGAAGGCACTTCTGCTAAATCTGGAAAGAGTTGCAAGTGCCTCTTCTGAAGTTTCTGCCCATTTGAAAAGTAAGCCCTCTGGGAGTCAAGGCCTGCCAAACAACCTTGATGTTAGTTTAAGGAAACATGAGTGCTGTTGCTTAGTCCCTGTTGTGTCCTGCCACAGTCAGGCTTCTGGAAGGGCAGTGTTGGTGCCATGGCCAGAGACAGTACATAAGGCACAAAGATAGCCCTTTGTGAATGTCTCTGATGAATAGTGAATGTATACTTCACTATTCCATAGTCTGGCCCCAGCAGGATATGGCCATTGCCTGCACAGCCTTTAGGATGTGCATTTGTTGGCCTCTGTCCTGCCTGAGAAGTCCAAGGCACAGAGGTTGCTGACTATGTTAGCTCAGGCCCTTACCCTTTGGTATCATGATAGACATAGCTGCGCTGTTGATCACAGTACCTTCCAGGCAAGAAAAGGGTGATGATGGTCAAAGCAACCCTTTACACATCTTCCTGGAAGTTGGAAAACAGATGACTTCTGGGTCACCCCATCGTAGAGGAGATGCTATGTATTCTGGGAACATAGCCCCTTCTTTTTCCCATTCAACAGCAAAAGGGTGACAGAAAAGACAGATGGACAGTTCAGCATAGAACTCTACTCTTAAGTGCCCATGGCTACTCAGACATTTAAAGGCTGCTGCTTCTCTCAGCCAGGGTTCACCATCAGATCCCACTATCACTGCTGGCATTAAGGTGATTGCCACAACTTCCCTGTGAAGACTCAGTTTCTAGCTTCCACAGGGAAACACAGGGCAAACAGCAGTGGGGACAAATGGCATGTAATTGTTGCCTTCAGAGTTCAGGAGACAGAGCAAAGACCATAGAGGACAGAGCACATGGGATCCTTCTATGCCCTTGACCCTTGCTTGAGGGATATAGGTCCTGGTGACCATCCCTACCACATGTACCACACACCCTGAGTGTTCAGAGCCAGGGATGCAACATATACCCCAATGTACTCACAAAGATGCTAGCACCAGGTCTGGGGAGCACACAGCCACAGGATTCTGAAGTGTCATCTCCCTAGGAAACTTGGGCACTAGGATCCCACCCTCCTGGGAGACTGTAGGTTTGAGTAAGCTAACACATGTGCTGACATAGGTCTGTGGGTTGAGTGCTCAGATAGCCCCAGAATTTCATTTCCCATCCTGTGCAAGTCTGTACCTGTTCCTCCAACATGCTTACTCAACAAAGCACTGCTTCCTAGATTTCAACTGATGCCAGAAGAGGCTAAAGAAGTCATACAGGGCTGGAATCTGAGCAGCCCACAAAGCCGAGTTCAACTCGAGCTGTGGTTTGGTGCCCCAGAGTGCGTGATCAATACTGTATGGGCCGGCCAAAATACCCCATATCCAATGTGGTTTTGTACCTTAAAATTTATAAATTTTTCAAGTTCTGTTGAATATTTTATGACTTTAAAAGAAATTAAAAAAAAATACTACCCCATCACTTCCTCTAAGCTGAGGGGTACATCCCCACCACATTCTAGATTTAGCTTTCCTCTTCACAGCCTGAGTGACTCTTCTAACCCACCTCAGCACTCCTGCCCCAACTATGTGCATCATCGTACCCCAGTCAGTGAAAAGTGGGGAACATGGCAAGCGATGGTGGCACATCCTTTAATCCCAGTCCTTAGGAGGCAGAGACAGATGAATCTCTGCGTTCAGGGCCAGTGTGGTCTGCAGAGTGAGTTCCAGGACAGCCACAGCTATGCCGAGTAGGGAACTAGGGACCATGAAAAGGTCTCATGTGTTTTGCTTTCCATGAGAGTTCTTTCTCTGCTCTGCCAGCCTTCCATGAGCATAAAATGTTCAGCCTGGTCAGGAACTGGACATCTCTCCAGAAATCATGCCTCTCTCTCCTGGCCCCTCCTGCCCACATCCTGGAACTGTCTGATGGTAAACAACCCCAGACCATAGTGCCAAGATGGCTATATCTATTCCACACAGAGCTACACTCTTTCATAAACCAAATGCCAAACAACCTATAAGCAACTTTGAAGGATAACCTTAGGTCCCATGTGGAGGTATCCACACTCCCAAGTGACTTCCTTCTTCTCCAGGTTAGTTGCCCAAATTCATGATGAGCTGCTGTTTGAAGTAGAAGATCCTCAGGTCCCTGAGTTTGCAGGTACGTCCAGGGGAGCATGGTGGGTGGTGGTGTCCAACAGTTAGGAAATGTGCCATCTCCTTGAAGCTTCTCCTCTCTATCTCAAGGCTTCTCCCAGCTGGCAGATGACTTGGTGACCATAGTAAGAGAAGATATATGTCTAGTGTTCCAGAACAGCCATGCAACTTCTGTGCACAGGCATCTATGGCACAAACTCCCAAGAGAGATGGTACTGTCAGGGCCACAAAGATACCGTCAGAGGCATGACAAGAACATTAGACCTGTGCCAGAAGCATCGAAGATAATGGCGTTCCATGCCCAGACTATTTTGACTAAGAAGAATAACCTGGTGCCTTCTCCTAGATTTACCATCACAGCTAGAACTGCTGGTGTGGTCACAGCACCTACCCACCTCAGTTGGCCTGCCACTGCTGTGAAGAGCTGGGGTGGAAGGGTGGGGCCAGTTCACTCAGTACAGTGACCAGAAGAGTGGGATGAGGGTCCTTTAAGCTACAGCCTGAGCCATGGATGTGGACACTTGGAGTTGAACAAGCTTTGAGGTTACATGAGAGGATAAAGGGTTTGAGTAGACTTGTAGACCCAAGAAAGAGCCAGGTAACTTGGATCAAGCAGCATTGAGCCTGAAGGTTCCTTAGTCCTCAACTCTGAGGGCCTAGAAGTCAGAAGGCTGGCCAGATGCTGACCCACACAACATAAGCAGCTGTTTTCCTCTTCTAGCTCTTGTCAGAAGGATCATGGAGTCCTTGCAACAGGTACAGACCCTGGAACTACAGCTGCAGGTAAGGAGACACATCTGCCCAGCATCACTGCTATATCCCTTACACCTTGAGTCAACTCAGGGTGGGCAAGCGGGCCCCAGCCCCCCACCTCCAGAGCTCAGGAGGGCAAGGAAGAAGGCAAATTCTAGTTTTGTGCACCAGGACTACTGCCCTCCAGGCCTACATTTGTCCCTGCCCTGCTGAGGAACCCTTTTCCTACTGGATGACTTGGCTGCTACCTGGTAAGAAGCCACCACCATGGATATCTGCTGTGGTTCCTACCAGCCTCTGGCTAAACCCCTTCCCTGAGACTTAATATCCCTGAAGGTGTGAGCACTGGGCCCTGCCTACTCCAAGTACACCTCAGGACATGTCTAAACACAAGCTTGCTCTGCACCTAGCTAAACACGTCTTGGAGGTAGTTCTGGGTTCTTGCCAAGAAAAGACCTTTGGATGTTTCAGCATAGGCTCTGCAGAGCAGTGTGGACAGCCGGGTAGTGAGTACAGGGTGGATCAGTGAAGCCCGTAGAGCCACCAGATGGTACCAGAAACACATCTTCTCATTTAGTAAAGACCCCAGTGGACCCCTCAGGACTGAGCAGAGCCACAGAAGCTGGCTGACCACCTTTCAGAGCAGCCTTGGCCCTGCTCGCAGGCTCTGAGGCCTTCCTGGAAAAGGCTCTGCCTGCTCACTTCTCCTTTATTGAAAGACACCCTGTGGCACACCAGGGCGTGGCATGCCTCTAGACAGGTGGCAGAGTCAAGGAGCAACATATGTATTTTACCCAGTTAGTGACAGGACTCCTCCTCCCTGAGATGGTCTACAAGAGCTACAAATGCCTGTAGTGAACCAAGAAGTAGGTGCTGAGGGAGGAGCTTGAAGCCAAGGAAACTAAGTTTAGCTGCCATCAGGGAGCCCTCATGAGGCAGACTGTGGGAAACAGCTGAGGGCCCTTTCTTCTGACAAGGTGGCTTTGTCTCATGCCTTGGGAAAAGGCCCACCTCTAGTAGGAGTCTTCTGCCCCCTAGCATCAGGCAACCCTGACAGGGTGAGCACAAGTTGCACTAAGACAGTCCTACCCTAAGGCACCATGCCCAGGAGCTCTGTAGGCCTACATATTGACTGAGGCCTGGGAGATAGGGAGGTCCACCATGGTACATGCATGTGATGTGAGCTTACAACAGGGAAAATGGAGTTTACACATGTGTGTCCATATGTATGCTGGGATGTGTGGCTGCTCTCTCTGTAGAAGTGTCTCCCTGAGCACTCCTTCCTCATCAGTCTGCATGGGGCCTGGGAGGTGGCTGGGCTTCTCCGTGGAACTCATTTCTGGTTGTCTCTCCACAGGTGCCCCTAAAGGTGAACTTGAGTGTTGGCCACTCATGGGGACACCTGGCCCCACTGCAGGAGACTGTGGGCTCAGCCTGACCCACCCCCAGTAGCAGTGCAGCTCTAGTGAGGCCCCATTCCTTACCCCATAAAGGACATGGTTTTTTCATCCTGTTTGTCTGTATCCCTGGGCAACAGTGCAATGGGAGAGTTCGCTTCCACCAATCCATCCTACAGCCTGTCCCCATGTTACAAGCTTGTACTCTGTGAGGGCTAAACTGATACAGGCCACATTAACCCTTTGTGAGACAACTGGGGCACCTGAAGTAAATGCCTAATTAGAAGCTGTCTTTATCCTTGTGTGACATAGGCTCTTCCTATGGGTACACACACATGTATACAACATACAGTCTGCTCAGCAAGAGGCTGGACTGGAAACTGCCTCAATGCAGTTTGGCCCTTGATAAGTATCTACCCAGGCTGTTCTCTGTGCCAAACATAATCCAGTATAGACCATGTCCAATAAGGAAGCTGACATCTGTCACTGGGTAGAGCACCGCAGGGTTTAAAAGGCCAGCTCCATGGCAGGTGGCCTTCTAGATGTTTTGAAGATGGGCTCTGCTATGTCACCCAAGTCCAGGCAATGATCACCAAGTCCCTCTGCCTCTGACCATGCCATCGTTACATTCCTCCAGAGGAAACTCCTAGAAAGCTATTCAGGGGCTGAGCTGAGTGTCTGAGTTTTGGAAACTCCCCCTGCCTCCAGTGGTCTCCCTATTGACAAGGCTGGCTGGCAACTGCACAAGGGTCTGACAGGATATGTGTCTTCATTCACCAAGTTATCTACCCCTCCACCTGGCCATCACTGATACCTGTGAAGATCCAAATCTCATACCATTCCTAAGACACATGTTGGTAGACAGGTAGATAAGCAGCAGGGGACACAGCCTGTGGTGGAGCCACCCAGCAGAAGGCTGCCAGCACCATCAGGGTCCAGAAGAGCCCAGAGAAGAATGAAACTCTTCATGGATCCAACCCCCATAAGCCCATGGGTGTTGGCCTTGTAAATATCTACCACAGCCAGGCCAGAACAGTGGGGCTTGGTAGCCCGGAGACTGCACCAAAGGTGTCTTAGCTGTGCCTGGAGTTTAACTGCCCAAGATCTATGGCATAAAGGTAGAGTAAAACTTTCTGGTTGCTGCTGGACCTAAGGCACTCCCACCACTCCACCCTCACCACCACTCCACCCCCACTACCTCTCCACCCTACAGCCAAGTTCTCCTAGTCTGGATACTGTCTCCATATCTACCATACTTAGGAAATGTGAAGGGCCTAACCACCCCTGGCCAGAGAGAAGTCCAAGTTTCTCTTCCCTAGTGGGAGAGAGAGCATCATGGGAGGTTGAGCTTGGTAATAGTTTCTGGAAGGTGCCTCAACTCCACAGGGATACAAAGGCCCTAATGCTGCCTCAATGATCCCACTCCTGCTCCAGTGTCCAGCTCAGCCAGACACAGGCGGAGGCCCAGAGAGTGGGAAAGTCAGTATATCCACCCCAGGAAGTGCCTCAAAAAAGCACAGAGCCTGGTTCCTTCAATTCTGGTTTTATTGAAAAACAGCAGCATTGGGGGCCGTGCAGGCAGGGGTACATACCCACTTGGGCCCCCAGCCTGTCTTCTTGGGGACTCGAATCATCACCTGACCCTAGGGGCTATTTTGGCACATCCTGGGGTCTCAGGACACCCCCACCCCCATCATGGGCTCACAGTACAAATTCATGAACAAACAACCACAGTGAGACTTACCACTGTGTCATACCCTCTGTACCCTGGCCAAACCCAGTCTGTGTCCTGTCCAAGGGCCCTCCAGCTCCTCTCCCCTATACCCTCAGCTGAGGGGAAGATAGACAGAGGCGAGGGCCAGTAGAGGCTCAGCTGGCCTGGCGGGGTTGTGCTACATTCACATGGAGCTGGGCAGGGCAGGGAATGGGCATAGTGAGAGACAACCACAAGACCCTGCTTCTTACTGCAAAATGCCTCTCAGATCAGATTGTCCCCATGGGTTCCCTTCCACCGCTACACATGTGCACATACAAGCATACACATGCACTCACTCATACACGTATGGAGATGCCCACTCATACTCACACATGCTCACACACATGCAACACGTGAATGTGGTTTCTTGGGCACATACAGTCACATGAGCACATGATCACAAATGGCATGTGTTTGTGTGTGCATCAGGTCAACTCTCTCCAGCTGCCCCTTGGGCCTGACAAGATGGCGGCCCTGTGGGTGCTGCACAGTGATGCCCACACATGCACACATACTCTTAGATGCACACTCACATGTGCACAGATGCACATACACAGATGAGCATGCACATTTATGTAGGTAAACCCCTTCTTTAAAATGGCTAATTATTGCTGTTTTTTAAAAAATACATCCAACAGTGGTTAAGTCAAGGCTCATCTTCCACCCAGCTCCAGGCAAGTTTAGCCCACCATCATGGATCCCTCCCTTGCTGGAAGCCCAGTGATGGCAGCACCAAAGAGCAGCACAACCCAGGGTCTGCCCCACACCCAACACAGTGTAGCCAAGAGCCAAGGACAGAACCATCGCTGAGGCCACAACAGACTAAGAGGGCAGGAGCATCGGGTGCCAGCAGCACTGCTACCATGGACAGGGAGGCACAACCACCTCAGGTCAACTCTCTCAGGCTGCCTCTTGGGCCTGACAAGAAGATGGCCTCATGGGCGCTGCATAGTTCCTTGGTAGTCACATATAGCTCCCAAGAAGCCTGGGACACCAGCAAGACCCAAAAAACTTTTGTCCCCAGGCTACTAGCCACAGGCACAGCCCTGGAAGCCGGCTCCAGGAAGCTGTGACTGGGGCTATCTGGGGCTGGCAAAGGCAAGTAAGAATGGGCAGCGTGCTTTCCAGCAGCAAGTGACAGTCCTATGGCCCTGTGGTCTAGCAAGTCCCAGGTGCCAAGCCAAAGCCCAAGCTCACTTTAGGTGTGTCCCTGACTCTGTCCTCTGACCTATCCCCTTATCTCAGGAAGGGTACCTGTGCAAGATGGGAACTGTCCAAGTCCCTGAAACTAACCTGCTATCCACAGGGCCTCCTAGCCAGAGCCAGCCACCAACCACTTCAGCCAGGTTAGCACATCCCTTAGCTGCTGCCCAGCCCCAGGGCAATGCTAGGGAGAAGGGTAAGCACAGGGGTGAGTTCAGGACATGGAAGAGGCTGCCATGGCCACCAGAGTATGGCCTCGCTACACTCAGGAGTGTGCTGCCCTACCCTTCAGGGGCTGGGTCTTAGAACATGCAGGCCAGTCTCTTGGCCGTACAGCAGAGACTAAGCTTCTGCAGACACATGCCTGGGCAGTGGGAGCTGCCAGGGGACAGTCAAGCAACATCTCTGCTGTAGGGTCATCCAACACTGACATTCTGGAACATTCCATTATCTCTTTCCCCTCCCTACTCTAAAGCTTCCAAGTAAACAGTAGGACTCCTGGAAGCCACAGATCCTGAGCACAGTCAGACCTCAGGCTGGCCTTCCCAGGCCCAGAGTACATCTGCTGGCCATCTCAGGTGCTTGGAGGCCCAAGGGGCAGGGGAGATGACCAGCAAACTCAGAGAGGGGCACCAAGCACATGGCCACCAAGTGGAGTAGGGAGGAAGGGCCTCCACAGAGGTAGAAGAAACATCAGAATCTCAACAAACAGAAAATTCACATCAGTGCACATGTACAGAGCATGTAGAGCTCTGGCTGGGATGATGGAGTAGACACGGTCAGACCCAGTCATCATCTCGCTCAGCTTCCTCCAACCCAGGGAGACATGTATGTCTCCAGGGCCTCAGGCCCTGCCAAGCTACATACTGCCTGGTGAGGCTCCATCCTGATGCAGCTGGAACCTACCCCACCAACCATTCCTGGAATCTCTACCAAGTCTTGGCAGCAACAGAAGGCAACATATACTTGAGAGCCCAGCAAAATTCCCTTTATGCATGAGTTGTTCAGCAGGAAAAGATCCCCTTGAACAGACAGGTGCCGAGAGGCTGGGCCACTCCTCCCCCTAGGCTCCTAGGCTGGAGGAATCTACTAGGAGCTCCTCCCAGGTCAGTATCAAGGAGACATGGGTGGCTACAGGATCCCCAAGCTCTGCCCTGGCCCAAGTGATCCCAGTGCCCTGCCCTACCTTCCACCCCAAAGACTGCAGGACCCAAAGGCACAGGGTCAGGAGAAGCCTAGGCAGCTGGTGGTGTCCAGCAGACACGGCTCCCACTTAGGCCCACCCAGGCCTCAGACACCAGCAGTCTCTGACCCCGTAGGCCTCACACACCAGCAGTCCCTACACCCCACAACAACTACAACTAGCCCCGAGCCGAGACCAATCCAAACAGAAAAGAGAAAAAAGGCACAACTGTTTGTTTTCCATTTTGCTAAAACACTTTACGTCTGTCTGTATAATCCAGATTAACAAAATCTGAGAGCTGCAAGAAAATAGGGTGCCAATTTCTGTACAGTCTACAAAACTCCCATCCCCAAGTGGGGACCGGGCACCACCAGGGAGGAATGTACAGGGGACAGCGGGGTCTGTACAGTGGTCTGCAAATGCCTCGATTGCTAACAGGACAAAAGGCCCCTCCGGAAGCTGGGCTTGTCCCACCAATTCATTAACTCTAAAGAGCCTTTCTAATAATGCAGCCTTGGTGCCAGGGGCCCAGCTCTATGGTATGCCTAGCCTGCCACTCCTTACCCCAAACCCCACACGGGAGCGTGGATGGGCCTTTATGCACCCCCTGCACTAAAGCTAAGTCCAAGTTTCAGCTGGCCACATGAACACTGCCAGCTACTGCCTCTCCCTGGCCTAGGCCATCCCCACCCCCATCTAGGCTGGATCCTAAGTGGGCTGGACCAAAAAGGAGAGGCCAGGAACACAGTTGGCCTAGCAGAGTAGTCTGTAGTGGGATGGCTGGACCCACCTCAAACACCAGCTCCTGCCCCAAAGGAGGTGCCCATCCCTTCCTATGAGGCTTTAGGACCCTCCAGTCCCCTCAATCCTGCATACAAGGGATCAAGGGGCAACCTGAGCCTCACAGACTGTGTTGTGATGGCACTTTAGGGGTGTTTACTCTAAATTATAGTCTCCTTCTATCCTTCAACCTTCCATCTACCCGGCCACCCACCCCATCAAATGGGGCCAGAGACCGTGCATGCACTAGCACCACACAGATGTGTGTCTGGAGGCTCAAACTACCATTTTGTCCCAGTAATTAAAGTCATGCAGAGTGCTATTCTGTCTACGTAACTTATTAGAGAATGGGTTGTTTCAGGCTGGGAGAAGCTGTGGCAGGCATTGCCAACAACAGCCTGGGCTAGTTCCATTCACAGGGCAGACCCCACAAATAGCATGAGGCCACAGGACCTCAGGCAGCTGGGAGGTGGCCAGCCACCTAATCTAACAGGTGTTGGGGGAGGTGTTCCCCCACCCCCATGAAATCCCCACCATGCTGTGCAGTGGATTGCTACAGGAACCAAACCCGGGTGACCAGCCAAGTCAGCCAGAGCAAGGAGGCATGGGGCCCAAAAAGGGAAAGAGGTAAGATGATTTTGAAGCAAAGCAGGAGTGGACAGAGCCAGGTTAGGCCAGGCCAGGCCCCATCAGAGAGCAGACAGGGTCAGGCAGGTAGGCCCTCCAGAGGCCAGCTCAGGACTGGACAAGGGAGCTCACCAGCTCAGGCCTGAGGTCCAGGCTGAGCAGGGTAGCAGGGCAGGGGACTGTGACATGCGGCATGCTGCAGCCAGGCCATGTCCTTAGCATGCACAGGGCAAAGCAGGGCCTGGGGCCAGCTCGGCCTCCCACGGGGCAGTGGCTGGCCAGCCCAGCAGACCACTCTTCCAGAGGCCAATAGCTGAGCCTTAGCCTGGCTGGGGGCCAGGGTTCTGCTCCTTGGGGATTGTTGTAGAGGTTCTGTGCTTGACGGGCAAGGCTAGTCCTTCCCTGGAGGCAGGCTGGGCAGCCTTGTGGATAGTTCAGACGGTCCACAATGCTACTCTTCAAGGCATGATGAGCCACTCTGATGGGCTGGGGAGGCAAGGGCCATGGCTGCAGACAATCCACCCCACCAGAGTGTTGCAGATGAGCTCTCTGGACCAGGACCCAGTGGCCCCAGAACCAGCCAGGTGATGAACCAGCATGATGCTGAAAAAGGAAAACCCAAACAAACGCCAAGGTGAGCATTGGAAAGCAGGGCCGCACTAGGCAGCGAGCAGGAGGGCAGAGGTGGACGGGGGCAGGGCGGTGGGCAGGTGGCGGTGGTCACTCCTCACGCAGCTGCAGGCGGTAGCGGTGGTAGCGGACCTGGAAGAAGAGGCGCTCGGCCAGCGAGAGGGTCATGCCAGGCAGCACGTAGTGATCATTCGCACCCATGTGTCTGAAGCCCAGTGACTCATAGAGCTTGTGGGCGGCCACCTTAACGGCTGTGGTGCCCAGTACCACTGCAGAGTAGTTGTGCAGCATGGCAAACTCCAGCACCCTCCTGCCCAGAGCCTTGGCGATGCCTTTGCCGCGGAAGCGTGAGTCCACGGACATGCGGAGCAGCTCCACTGTGTTGTCCTCTTCATGGGCTCGTGCGGCCACGATGCCCACAACGTTGCCGTCCAGCACAGCCACCCAAAAACAGGAACCTAGGAAGGATGTGACAGTCAGGGACATTTTGCATGGAAGACTGGAGACTTCAGAGCTGCCCATTACAGCTGGGTGCTAAGCCAGGGTATCACAATGATGTTCAATCTTCTAGTGCCTGACCTACCTTTCAGCTCTTTTGGACACCACGGGAGGCCACGATTTAAGATAATCTGCCTCCTCTAGACCCCCTGAGCAGCAAGAACACTCCACAAGCCTCAGTCCAGGCCAACCTGCCCAACTTTGCATGACACAATCCCAAGTCACAAACTGAC
The DNA here is from genome assembly GCF_947179515.1 of Apodemus sylvaticus. Lineage (NCBI taxonomy): Eukaryota > Metazoa > Chordata > Mammalia > Rodentia > Muridae > Apodemus > Apodemus sylvaticus. Next base: position 77,048,431 of record NC_067482.1, read on the forward strand.
ACAATCAGCTCCAGCCCAAGTCTCTATTGTCCTGGCCAAAATAGTAGTTGGAGGTGCCTAGGAACTGGAGAGGCCTTGATGAAGCAGGTTCCTACCCCCAGACCACCTGAAAAACTACAGACAACCACAGCCAGGGTCACAGGGCAGAGTATGTCTTGCTGACATACTCTGAATCCCAGTCCTTGGCCTGCCATACTCCTCCGCCAGGATCTTTGCAGGGATAGAACTGAATGAGAGTCCAGAAGAATGTTTTATAAATCAGTGAGGGACTACAGACAGCTGTACACACCCCAACCCCAGTAACCCAGATGCTACTGGACAATGAGCCTGACACCAGGCCAGTCATCCCCACCTACAGGGAAGCCACCCCACCCTCACCCCTACAAGAAGGGAGAGGCGTCTGGATGGGAGGAATGCTGAAGGGCACCGGCCACAGGGAATCCAGTCACCTTCATGAACTAGAGGTCCACGGTCACGGGGACACCCAGAGACCATTCTGAAAGATGAAGGCTAAGGCACTATAGGGGAGAGGGAGCGTCTGGCCCAGTCAATAGAGCGACTTGCTGTGGGCGATCTGGCCTCCCTCGGCCTTAACCACCCAGACTCCTTCAAAGGACCACACTTCCCCCAAAAGCTCTGCACCTCTATTTGCCCTCACCTAGCAGGAGGAAGCACTCCTACCTACACTTCTCACCTCTGGGGAAGCCAGTTCCTTCAGTGCGGACTCTGTTCTACAGCTGAGGGTGCTGCCTGCCCACCCTCCACCAGCGTAGCAGAGAAAGCTGTCAACTCATGGAGGGCCCTGGTCCCAGAGCCTCTAGGACTTCCCCAACCCCATACACCCATATGCCCTCTTCCCAGCTGCCCCACACCCACCCACACAACCAGATCAGTGGTCAGGACAGCCGCCAGCACCCAGTTGTCACTCTTCCCAGGTCTTGTTTCCCCACTTGCATAAGAGCTCCCATAAATCTGCACATGATGTCCGAGGGTTAGCAAGAACTGCCACACTCTAAGGGGCTTGCAGTTCAGACAGGGCACATGACAGGAACCTCTGACCACGCCCATCTATCTACTCATGCTATCTACCAAAGCGCTTCAGTCACCTTCCCCCTCCTCCCAACTAGGCAGGTAGATCGAGGGCCCTGCAGAGGACAGGAGGCTGTATTTGCAGGTGGGTAAGGGCAGGCACCAAAGCCAGTAAACAGGACACTGGGCTACAAGATGGGATGGCTGGGGAGGAGCTGGCAAGCCAGAGACTGCCCTTCCTTGTTCCTGCTGGCTGGTCCCCGGTGCTCAGCCCCTCACATCCCAAAATGTCTCTCTCCTCTGGCTCCCACAACTCAGCCTGCTTCATGGCTTGCCTCAGGGAGAGACCAGTCTCCAGCTCCTGTTGACCAGAGTCCCCGACTGTCTTTCTACAGAAAGCCTTGGGGTCTGGGATAATACCTTGTCAGGAGGCCAATCTTCTGCTCCCTGGGACATCTCCTGTGCCACCCAGGATTCCTCCGCCCTGGGTACTCTCAGCTGGCACAGGATCCAGCCATGACTTCACCCCCCAACACACAAATGGCAGGTACCAGGAAAAGGTATCCCACAGAGGGCACAGTGGAGCTAGGCCACCAAGGGAAGGACTTCTTTCTGGCTCTCCCCAGCTGACGCTCCACACTTAGCTAGAGGCCTCGATCCCACCGCTCAGGCCCTCTTGTGCCTGAAGATGAAGAGGGAGGTGGGGAGGGAGGTAGCGTTGGAGGATTCCAGAACTCACCAGGTGGCTTCATGTAGTACTGCTCTATGTCAGCCATGTCGGTGTGCAGCGCGCACTCCAGGTAGGCCAGGATCACCTTACGACTGTAGTAGTAGCGCAGGGCCAGGAGCCCCGCCGGCACCAGGCATGTCAGCAGCAGTGAGCGGGTCACAGCAAAACAGAGGGCTGCAGGCAAGGGGGCACAGGTGAGGTGGCAGGTGCAGAGGGGCACGCGCGCGGCCAGGCTGGACATGGGCAGGTCTCACAGCACCCGGAGTCCAAACCACCTTGGTAAATCAGTGCTTAGGGATGCTCCCCACCAGGGACTGTTTCTCTGTGTAGCAGTCATGGCCGCAGTCCCTCTCTACGCTTCCTCATTTCCAAGCTCTCTGCTACCTTCACAACCTGAAACAAACACAATACAGCCTAGGCCAGACCAGTGCTGGTCAGCCCTTGGTTCCCCCAGTTTCCAAAGAGGCTCTTGCCTACTCCACCTAGCCTGGTGCTAAGTCAAAGAGCTGGACAGAGACACTAAGGCACTGTCTAGCCAAGAAGGGCATCCCGCACCAGGCTGTGAAGAGACCCAGCTAGAGCCCACCCTGGGCAACTTCGGAGCCCACTAGGCTGACAGAGTCGGGTGACAAGCTTCATTTATGCAGTGGAGGAGGAAAACGCACAAGAGCAAAAGTTGCCTCCTTTGAATGACCTTGGGTGAGTCGCCTCAAGCTCCTCATCTGCAGAATGGGATGGCATGGAATAGGAGGGGGTGTGCTTCAAGACAGCAGAGGGTATCCTCCCTATAGCCCTGGCTCTGCCGAACAGTCTCCCTGGCTCCCCGCGGAGCTGGCTGTCTTCCCGTCATAAATTAGCACTTGAGCCTCAGGCGGCCTCCCCCGCCCGCAGATTATATATAGTTGTCGCGCCGGGCCGCAGCTGCAGCGCTACCTGCCCTGTCACGCCGCCCCCACCCGGGATGCCCCGCGACGGAGAGAACGGGCACCGCGGACTGAGTTGCCAACCCAGTGCTTCCCAGTCCGCAGCGCCCTGCACTCAGCCCGCGCTGGTTCCCACGCCCGGCCCAGGCGCCTTGGCCGAAAGCCCGGAGCGCAGCGCCGCGGGTGCAAGCGGTCTCCTCCCAGCCGGTCCAGTGCACCGACGCGGCACCGGGGCTCCGAGATGGGGACCCAGGAGGAAGGCAGAGAGAGCCAAGCGCGACGGTCTCCGGGGGGGTCCTCTGGACCCGCTGGAGCCGGGCCTGGAGTAGGACTGCCGCAGCCCCGCCGGCCCCCCGCCCCCCGCGGGGCACTGACCCGCCAGAAGGGCGTAGAGCAGCTGGGTGCGAGGGTGCTGCCGCAGGCCGCGAAAAGCCGTGTTGGGAATGCGCTCTAAGATGCCGTCGTAGAAGATGCGGCGCGCCGCCTCCTGCTCGGCTGCGCGGAACTCGCGGATGTACACGCCGCGCCCCTCCGGCGGCCCCGCGCCCCCAGTGCCTCCGTGGGGCTGGGGACCTGCCGCGGGTGGGGGTGCAGCGGCCGGCCCGGGCGCGGCGGGCAGCGGGGGCCACATGGCTCCGGCGGCGGCGAGCAGCGCGTCCTTCTTGGCCCCCGGCAGTGCCTCATGGTCCTCCGTAGCCACGATCTTCGTCTCACAGACCATGTCGGGAGGCCCACAATGCATGCACCCGGCCGGGCGGCGCAGCGCAGGGACGCGAGCCGGCGGCGACGGGCAGAGCCCGAGCCCAGGGCAAGGGCGCGGCGCCCTCCGACCCGCGGTGGTGGCAGCGGCAACAGCGGCTCAGGGGCGCAGGGCGGAGGCGGCGGGCGGCCGGGGCGCGCGCAGGGAGCTGCGCCGCATTTTGGAGAAGTATTTATAATGCAGCGGCGCCGGTGCAGTCGCGGCGCCCGGGGTCCCGCAGGGTCCTAGCGTCCACTGCATTGGCTGCCGAGGGTCACCATGTGATCTCGGGGGTGGGAGCAGACGCCGCCTCCGCGCCCGCCCGATGGCACACTTGGGCTGCGTGGCTGGCGGATCGTGGGAGCATAGAGGGGCCGAGCGGAGAGTGTGCGAGGAAGTGGTCCTCAGTGAGCGGCGAGTGAATGGCAGCAGGGACAGGGTGCTCAGAGAGGCGCTGCGTGGGGGCTTGAGGCTCGCCAGGAGGACGGCGAGTGATGGACGCCTCCCACCCCGCCCCTGAGCTCCCGCAAAGCTGCCGCTGCGCTCGAGCCGGCGTTCCTGCAGCAATGCGTCCTCTTCTTCCTCGGCCGCTGGCAGTAGTCACGGAAGTGTCTCCATCTCCCACCCCTTTGTCTGTACGCGGCGCCGGGCCGAAGTCCTCGTGAGGGGCCCCTGTTCCCTTGGCAGGCGCCCTCCGAGCCCGCGGTCGGAGCCGAATGGACTGAAAGAGAGTGAGGACACGGCTGAAATGGAGTATGATGCCCGCGCTTCCTGACGCAGGGCCGAACCCCACCCCTCTCCAATCTGACACCCGACCGCTCCCGGCAGCTGACCTGCGGGATTGCAGGACCCCTCCCGGCTCGGCCCCCGCCTTCCGCGGCCCGCGCATGCGCCCCGTTGCCTTGGTGCAGGTGCAACGGGGGCTTGCAGCTGAGCGGCGGCCTCACAGTCCCCCGGAGCAAGACGTGCAGACGCAGCAGACTGGGCGCGCATGGAGTGGGGAATGCGTAGTGGCAAATCCACTCTCCTATGTCACGGGAATGGGCACCCCCAAAGCCGAATTCATCCACGTGCTCGCGGAGACTCTGACGTTTCCAGGCCTGAGGACCCTCAGTCTGCGTAATGCCGCACCATAGTTGGAGCCAGCAGAGCCGTTAAGGTCACCTAGAGACTGAAGGGGCCTGTCTTGCAAATGGAACATAGGAGTAGGATATGGAGAATCAAACAGCCAGGGTTGTAGTGCAAGGGGTCTCGGGATGAGTGGGCCAGGCTAGAGAGGATTTTTCTCACTTTTCAAGACGCGGGGGGGGGGGGGGAGGGAGAGGGGGAAGCAGTGATATTATCTGGGTCCCAGTGGCAACCTTCCTAGACACTGATGCTAAATTTCTCCATATTTCAAAGGAACTCACTGATATAGTACCTGAATAGGCTGAGGCCCTTGACCAGCCACATTGACCTCTCCTGGGTCCCGAGGTTGGCTGGGTAGTCTGCAGGAACAGTGCCGGCCTGTAAGGGCTGAGGGCAGTCAGACAGAAGGGCCCCGGGGTGCGGGGGTGCGGGGGCGCTGAGCATTGAGGACCCATCTGGTGGAGCCAAGTCTGTCTGACTCAGAACCCTAGGTTTGAGGGTCACTGGAGCCTGTAAGCCTTAGAAGCAACCAAGTAGCCTCGTGCCTATAGGGTATCTCTCCACACCCCTGGCCAGAGTTACTTCTTTGTTGTCCTGCACCTCCAGGCCTAGGGGCCTTACAAGACTCACATCAACGCGACCAGGGACCTCAGTTCTGCAGAGGTCCCTTTCCCTGGTCTGCCTAACCATTCCCTTCATTGCCGCAGTCCTCCTATAATCATCTGCCCCATGGCCATGATAGTGACCCTCCGTATAGCCAACACATCAGAAACGTCTGAAAGTGTGAAGGGGCCAGGACTGGAGCCCATGAACAGACACTTTGAAACTCTTGGAGACTCAAAGATGTTAGCATAAGAGCTGCGCAGACAACAGGGCAATCCATGGCCCTGGTTAGCCCTGTTCTTCCTTCCTGTCGTGGGGCGCCCTCTGCTGTTATCCCTTAGGTCATTCCTGGGTGGCATCAAGGTCCTCTTTTAAAAAAGCAGCAGTCTAGAGCCTCTCCTCTCCTGAGCTCCCCACAAACACACACACACACTCCTCTGCCTGGGTGTCTAGGAAGACTCAGGAGACCCCGCTTGCTTCCTCACATCCTGCACCCGATTGCTCCGTCCAGGAGCCTGGAAGTGCCTGCCTACAGCCTGGCAGGGGTGAAGACGGCTGTCTGTCCAGATTTCAGAGGCAGACTGGGGACCCGTGCCCTGGACCCTACACCTGAACATTCATGGGTAGGGGTGCTTCCTTAATAGGGCAGCCCTCCACCCACAGTGTGTTCTCTAGGGATACTGAGTACAGAGGACTTATCCTTGCCTGGCATGACTGCCCCAGGGTCTGTTGGGGGAAGAAGAACCCTGTATTGAAAATGTAGAGAAAAGGGGTGGGTACTGGAAAGATCCACAGCTAAGGTAATCCTGGGAAATGGCCCTGGGCTAGCTACTGAAAGATATAAGCCCCTGGGGGCTGAGGGAAGACGGGAAGATTTAAGGCAGTACCAGAGCCCAAAGCACAGAGAAGAGAAACAGGCCCTGCAGCCATTAACAGATGCCACCAAAATGGGAATTCTGCAAAAATAATTCCAGGTCAGAACTACTGGAGATCCAGACTCAACTCACTCTGAGTGGAAAAAATATGCTTCCAGGCAGGCTCAGGCTCTGTCCTCCTTCAAAAAGTCTCCTCAGACAGAGAGCTTCACCTCTTCAGGGCTAGATGCTGCAGGGCATGGCATTACTGTAACTGCAAAGTGAATGCTATTGGAAACTACCCCGCACCCCCCCCCCCATCACTCATCCTTCATCTGCACACAGATTGAGAGTCCCCTGCCCATGTGGGCACAATTCCATCCCACTCAGCCATGGGCTGGAGTGAAGAAATGTGCGGATAGAAAGAAACCAGTCTAGTATTCCTTAGGAATCAACCCCACCCCACCCCCAAAAGGTAGGTGGCCAGCCAGAGCTACATGAGACCCTGCCTCAAAAAAGGGAGGGCCATAAGGGGCGGACTCGTGAAGCAGGTCATCAAGACTGAGGAGGTGACTGGGTGAAGAGGAGAGCGAGCGGTGTGTGCAGAGCCTTTGAGGTGGAGGTTACACCGTGGATGGAATGTGCCAACAAGATCTCTTCAGCCGGTGATGGTGGTGCATCCCTTTAATCCCAGCACTCAGGAGGCAGAGGCAGGCAGAGCTCTGAGTTCAAGGCCAGCCTGGTCTACAAAGTTCCAGGACAACCAAGGCTACACAGAGAAACCCTGCCTCCAAAAAACAAATGAAAAACGGTATTTTCAGACAGATCAACTCGGTTTCCTTCCTCAGCACTTCCTACACAGGCCACAGGAGTGGAAGACATGAAACCTTGAAAAAGGTAACTCTGCCAGAAGAGTGCAGGTGGGCAGTGCTGCAGCTGGTGGCTTGGGTCCCAGGACCCTGGCTAGGGATAGCAGAAGAATGAAGGACTAACAGATGCACAGACACACATACAATGAGGCCAGGGTCATGTAAGATTCTTTAGTCACTAGCTGGAGAACCAGGAACCTCTGCATGTTGTAGGCACAGCACAGACGGGGAGGAAGTCTCTGGAAAAGGTTGTGTGCAGGCCCATCGGTCCCCACTTCAAGTATCCAGGAGGAAGAAGTGGCTTCTGCTGGTCTCTGCACAAGCTCCATACATTCACTCAGCACCATACACTCAGGGACCCTCTGCTCCCTAGAGGGCATCCAGTGTGGGGATGTATAACTGTCTGGGAACAAGAACAGAGACCCAGGTAAATAGGAGGGTATCCTGTGCCCGAGGCTTGGGCTCAGAGCTCAACAAAAAGCAAGACACCGAGGTTGGTTAGACCTGGGCTAAATCTAAGAAAACAAAAGGCATCTTGGAAAGAAAATGCCTGCCTTGTGCTTGACCATAATCCGGGCTATGTTTAGTCCTTCTGAATGCCATACCAAGCCAATGAGAAACATCAAAGCCTCACTGCAGCTCCAGGACAATGCAGGGCCTGTAGGAAAGTCTAACTAAAGGCCCTGCCAGGGAACGGTGCTAGACCTCTCCATCTCTGCTCCTTCCAGGAAACCCAGGTCCAGCTTACCCACCAGTGGCCCAAGATACCAAATCTGTTGGTCCAGTCCTGGTGTTTGCTTAACCACAGTAGCTGAGACACAAGCTGCTTCCATCTCCCTACAGCCCTCGGTACAAAGACCCAGAACATACTTCAGCCTTCTTCCTGCCTCCTGTCTGCTCATGCTCCAAGGTCCCTTCATCTTCCTTCACTGTCTTCTCAGCCCTTCTCTCCCTCACTGTCCTCACTCAGCCACACAGGACTCAGCAGTGTAATGGTTCCACTCTGGTGCTGGTCCAGGTGCTTGTCTTTACAGATGCATTTGTTCTGCCCCTTCCCAAATCCTCCTGGCTCTGTTTTTTCTTTCTTTTTTAAAGTCTGGGGTCTCTCTGTAGAGCTCTTGCTGTTCTAAAACTCACTATGTAAACCAGGATGGCCTTGAACTCTCAGAATGCCAGGATGAAAGGTAGATGCCATCACACCCCACTTCTATTTTCAAGTACATCTGGAATTCAACCATGTCTCATGTAGCACAGGTGGCACTGCCCAGCTAGCCTCCATCCATGGTGGGTGCAACTATCTCAAGGGCCCATATGATCCTCCAGGCTACCTAGTGTTTCTAGCTGCTGCAAGCACCCTGTTTCCACATTCCTACAATCTGCAGGCTCAAAACCTCACAAGGCCAGAGGGATGGCTCCGCAGCTAAAAGCACCTGCCAAGCAAGCCTGACTGAGTCCAAACCCTGGAACCCACAGTGGAAGGAGACAATTATCTCCCCAGTTGTCCTCTGTACACACACATGCGCGCGCGCACACACACACACACACACAATTTCAGAAACACTACAAAGCTCCTGCCAGGCTACCTCCTTGCTCTGTCAGCTCCAGCTCCCCGTAGCCCCAACTCCTGCACAATGGGCTACCGACCTCCAGATACCTTCATCCTGGCCTTTCTGGCCAATTCTACCTCATTCCATAGACATGCCTGGAAGGAAGACTCCACACCATACTTTCTTGGCTATTTGTACCAAGGGCTAATCTGACAGCATCCATAAAATACAGGACAGTTAAATCTTGAATTTAGGGTGAACATTACCTTTAGTGTAAGTACATCTCATAAACACTGTATAAAGGGTGCTGAAAAGTGCTGTTTCTGTATTTGACTTGCTAGGTGTGGCAATCTACACCCAGAACGAGGATACATTCCTGGTCTCTCCTGCAATGAGGGATGGTCAGCACTAAAATCAACCAATGGGGTCCACCTCCATTGCTCAGGGAGAACCCAGAACAGAAGCCTGACTGGTGCAGCACGCCTGGACAGCGCCCACTCGCTCGGGCTAAAGAGCCACCAAAGGTCTCAGCGCTCCTCCAGCAACGACACCCCCACCCTACCCCACCCCCCATGATTTAGCTCTTCGTGGGACATGGGGGTAATCAAGGTACCATGCCCAGATAGGCCAGGGTTGTGTCTAGGGCACGGCAGTTACTAAGACCTCAGCCCTGGTGTGCTCCTGGCAGAGTTTCCAATAGTATGTGCACACCCCCTATCTTGATTTAAAAGGGGGGGGGGGTGACTTTAACTTCACTTGCACAAACTTTCCGATAAAAGGAGAGAGCTAGCCTCACTTTGAGCTTTGCCTGCTAGGCATCTAACACACATGTGCAAATATAAGAGGGACCACAAACTCCCATGGTACCCAGGGGCCAAGCTTGGTGCAGCAGAAAGAACCATCCCCCTCCCTCTCCCTCCTGGAAGGCATGTTTACCCACGGCCTGCTGCTCGCTGCTGCCCCCCTCAGGCAGAAGTCCTAGGTTACAGCTCCAGAGCGAGGCTTCCACAGAGCTATGCCCACTCCAGCACAGAGAGGCTTTAGGGAACTAACTCAGTGGGGACAGGCCGGTATCAAGACGCCCTGGCCTCCAAAAAGAGCATGCTGGCTGAGACAGGTCTGAGATGGCCAATTCACTTCACTGTCAGCGCCAAGTGTTCACATGGACAGGCAGGCGCACCTCAGCTGGGTGCTTCTATGGGCCAGTGCAAACAGCTTCCTACCACCTGTAACAGAGAAACCAAGACCTAGAGAGGGCCCTAGCAGGGCAACATGGGAGGGGGGCGTTGGTGGCCAGAGTGAAACACAGGACACAGGCATGCTAGCAGGCATTTATTGACAGGGAACATCACTGGCCAAAGATCTTCAGCGTCCAGCTGGCCAGCAGGCACACAGAGCCCGGCGCTCAGCCTGCAGCAGGAGGGTCTCCGTCTGCAAAGGAACCAGAAGCAGCATAAGGATGGCCTGCCAGGCTCTCCTCAGCTGTACATCTCTCTACCCTTCGGTGCCCTGTCACCTCCATTCCCTCCAGAGCAGCTCCCACTGCTGGGGCCGCTCCTCACACTCATCCCTACGCCAGTGTAGCCACTCCAGCCATCCTTTAACCACATCGAGAGCACCTCCACCGTGGACTCTCACCCCTCGGTCCATAAAGGACTAGATGCTTGCTCACTGAGAAGTGGGGAGAGACCCCACTGTGGGGAGTAGCCTTCGGACTGTCCGGATGGGATCTTTCCTTCCTCCTGCTTCCAGCAATTCTTGGCACAAGGTCAGCTCCCTCGGCTATGCCCCAGGTACTGAGAGATCCAACTTCACCCAACCTTTGAGGACAAACTCCAGGACAAACACCCAGATCTCTGGTCCAACTTAGCTTTCCAATTCCCACACACCATAATCTTTGTGCCCCACCTCAGTTTCTTCTTACTCCGGTCTCATCTCACGGGAGATCTGGTTTAGGGATACACATCCCTGGAGTACACAAGTCTCAGGACATAGTGTCCTGAGATCTTGGTGCTGGGCATAGGGGCGTTTTCAGGTGAGACCTAGGCCCAGATTCCTATGGTTATATCTTGGGGTGCCTACAGGCCAAACCCAGACTTCCCTGACCTTGTGTACTCACCCGCGCGTCCAGGCTGTAGGCGGTTTTCCGTAGGTCCTGAAGGGCGCGCTGCATGAATTCAAATGCGTGGCAATCCACGCACGGGCGGCCTGGGGGGACGCGAATCAGCGTCACGTGAGGATGGACAGACAGAGCCTCTGCCAGGGCGTTCCGGTCCCTGTCGCCCGCCCTCCAGTTCCCACCCAAGAAGTGACCTCGCAGGAAACAAAGACGTCTCCCGCACGCCCCCTCCGCGGGCACCTACTCTGCGCGGGGACAGCGCTCCCGGTGGCGGGCTCGGCGCGGGCGCCCAGCAGCGCCAGGCTCAGTAGTAGAAGCAGCAGCAAAGTCAGTGGCGACAGCAAGGACCTGGGCGCGGGGGCCATGGCAGAGGGAGCCCGGGCCGCCCTGCAGAGAGTAGCGGTCAATGGCGCCGCGCACCAGGCTGAACCCTGAACCGGTCCACTGGTGATGCCCGGTCCACTGGTGATGCCCGGGCCACGCCCACCCACAACCCGCCACCCACAGCCCAGCCCTACTCACGTGTCCCGCGAGCTCAGGTACGCTTAGCCCAGTCCCCACCCTGCCCTGGGCCCCGCGGACACCACCCAACCCTTACCGCGGTTCACGGAACCGCGAACAAGCAGCGCGGGCGACTCGGGAAGACGGACCGCGACCCGCACGCGCGCGCATGCGCCAAAGCCGATCCCACCCGCCCCCCCCCCCTGACGTCGTCGTCATAGTAACACCGCGGCTGCGTGCGCCTGGCTCTAGCTGCTTCCCTTCTGCCGGAGGCTCCGTGGAGCAACTGCGTAGGGTTGCAGCGCAGGACACGGAGATCAGCTCGGGGTACCGGCCGCGACCTTGTCACTCTGGCCAAGCGTTCAGTCCTCGGCCAGCACCTGCCCAGGCCCCGCATGCTCCACCAGATCCTCCCTGCGGCCTGGGTGCTAGTTCACCGAGACCAAACAGTTGCAGACCGCTGCTGATTTCGACCTCGGGTCCCTCCAGGGCGCATCCCGAGCTGGCAGAAACCGCTCGCCCACGCTGAGGGAGTGTGCAGTCCTGAGTGTCCTGACTAGAGCCTAAGAACCTCGAGATGGGTGCGGGGTGTGGGGATGGGGGTCAGAAGAGGGCCTGGAGCTCTGCGCCTCACTGATGTGTCACTGTAGTGCCCTGCCCTGCCACAGCCCATCCACATCCACGCGCCAGAGGAACTCGCCTTTCCTTGGAAAGCAAGGCTCTGGAAGTGGGGGGGGGGGGTCCCCTCCCATCTCTTCCGCAGTTTACATATATATTCTCCCTTCCAATCTGTTTCATTCCAGGATCTAGACTATGGCCATGAGCCACGCTGAGAGATCCAGGTGAGTCACCACCTAGTTGATTCTACCCACCACACACACAGTCTTCAGAAAGACCGGTGAGATTTTTATTCAAATCACGCAAAAGTAGCCCCAAAGGTCACCGGTGACAGGAAGGAACTGTGCTCATAAAGGAAAGACTGATTTATTCTAAACCACGTTGAGTGCCCAGGCCAGACAAATTGATGTATCTCCCAGGTAGGATCTCTTCCATAAGTTGCAAAATGTGAGCTCTGATTTTATGGTTGGGGGACACTTGGTGATATATCCTGGGAAATATATTGGTCACCAGGACACCAAGTCAGACAGACAAATTAGGGTAAATATTAAAGGGCATAAGCAAGACCGAGTTCATTTTGACTCTCAGTCTCTACCGTCACCAGTCACCACCGACCGGGTTCATGAAGGCTGCACTTCAGTCACCTAGGGCAATTAGCTGAGGCAGTGTCTTCAGAGAACTTCAGTTCACTCAAACCTGTCTGCTCCTCCCCTTTCTGGCTCCCACTCTCCTCTATCCTCACCCAGCCTGCCGCCCTCTCCTTCTTCATCTGTCTTCTTGCCTTTACCCTCAGGATTTTGACCCTGGCTGGGTCTCTGTCTCTGTCTCTCTCTCTCTGTCTCTCTCTGTTTCTCTCTGTCTCTGTCTTTGTCTCTCCCTCTCTCTCAGTCTTTTTCTCTGTCTCTGTCTCTCCCTCTCTCTCAGTCTTTCTCTCTGTTTCTGTGTCTCTGTCTCTCTGTCTCTCTGTCTCTCTGTCTCTCTCTCTCTCCCTCCTTCCCTCCCTCCCTCCCCCAATCTGGCCCAACCTTCTCCAGAGGCCACAGTGATCAATCAGAGCAGAACAGAGCCACGGTTCCCCCACCCCCCATAGCTTGCACATCTGGACTTGCAGAACAGTGACTTCCCCCAAGATGGTGCTAAGCAGCCTTGTTCTCCTCTGGGAGGCAGCTCCTGGGGCTGGAGGTGGGTCTGAGTTCCTCTAAGGACAGCCGGACCCTCAAGACTAGTCAATATAAGGTGAGTTGGGATACACTTAGATCTAACTTAGATTTAATTGAGACATAAGTGCTGTTGAGTTATTGATATTTATGTGGGAGTTGGGAGCTTTGGAGGCTATATTGTTAATCTGTATCTTAGGTTAAAAGACTAAGTTTTTAAAAAGCATTTTTCTTGCTGTTGCTATTGCTCAGTGGTAGAACACTTATCTACTGTGTGTGTGAGCCCTGGGTTCAATACTCCTATACCAGGAGGGATGGAGGAATGGAGGGAGAAAAGAAAGGAAAAATGGAAGGAAGGAAGAAACAAATAAACCGGGGGAAAGGACATACATCTTGTTTTACTTGCCCTAATGACATGTGCTCCAGACTCCAAACTCAGGAGACAAAGGCGGGAAGGTCAGCTCCACATGTACAGTTCTAGAACAGCCTGAGCTATGGTGAGACCCTGCCATATCTCTCCTAAAAAAGTTTTGGTACACTTACTTTTTTATCTAAAGGAATTTTCTTTTGCAGGGTTATTAATGGTTTGTGAGCTGCATGTAAGGAGGGCTGATAAGATGAAAACCTAAGCTATCTGTAAAAAAAGAGGCAAGCATGGGAGCTGGAGACATGGCTCAGTGCTCAAGAGCCCTGACTGCTCTTTCAAAGGATCAGGCTTCAATTCCCAGCATCCACATAGCAGCTCACAACTCCCTGTATTCCAGTTCCAGGGGACTTGACATCCTCACCGTCACACAGACACTCAGGTGACAGAGGGAGGCAGATCTCTTGAGTTCCAGGCTAGCCTCGTCTACAAAGTGAGTTCCAGAGAAGACAGGGCTACACAGAGAAACCCTGTCTCAAAAAAAAAACCCCACCACCATCACCACACACACACACACACACACACACACACACTGAGAGAGAGAAAGGCCAACATGATGGACAGCAGGTAAGAATACTTGCTGACAACCTGGGTTCCATCCTGGGAGCCACATAGAGGAAGGAAAGACCTGAGTCCTACAACCTGCCCCCACCATAAATAAGTATATGTAAATTTTAGTAGATCAGAGGAAGTCTTACTGTACCAAGTTCACATGGAGGTTGAGATGCACTCTGAATTGAAACATGTTAATCTTGTGTGTGGAATTTTTTCAGAAAAGAGTAAACTCAAACGGAAAGTAGTCTTATCAGATGGATCAATATTCTTGACTGTCAACCAACAGGAGACACACCATGCTGTGATGATAGCCTCCCTTGAATACCCCACTGCCTTGCAGGCTCTGAGCTAGCCCCTGTCCAGGGCCCTTGGGCATCCCACTTACCTCAGAGCCCACCCTAACATTGTCCAACCAGGTGGGCCAATCTCCTATGTAACTAGTTACACTCAGACAACTTAGGGCCAGCAAGATAGGTCAGCAGTGAAAACTGCTTCCCATGTGTGGTGGTCTAAATGACAATGGCTCCACAGGCTCAGACATTTGGATGCTTGGTCATCAGAGAGTAGCACTGTTTGAGAGGAATTAGGAGGTGTGGCCTTGTTAGAGAAAGTGTGTCACGCTTTGGGGTTTCAAGAGCCAAAGCCAGGGCCAGTGTCTCTCTTTTTGCTGCCTGCTGATCTGGACGTAGAACTCTAAGCTACCTCACCAGTGCCATGTCTGTCTGAGTGTTGTCATGATGACAGAAGACTAAACTTGGAAAACTGTAAGCAAGCCCTAATTCAGTGTTTATTCTTGTAAGACTTTTCATGGTCGTGATGTCTCTTCACAGCCATAGAACACTGACTAAGACATCACAAAAGCCTTACTACCTGAGTTCAATCTCTAGAACCCATGGTGGAAGGGGAGAACTAACTCCCAGAAGCTACACTCTGGCCTTTGCACATGCTCCTAAGCTTGCACACACACATCATACGCCCTACACCACAATAAAACTCTTTAAAAAATGAAGGGAAAATACACCATGACTCTCTCACTAGACATCCCAGAGTCTTCAGTTCCATAGCGACAGAAGTGGCCCCTTGGTGAGTGCCAAGGGTCATGTAGAGGGAAAGTTTCTGTGTCTGGGAAGATAACAGTTCTGGAGATAGATCTGAATACATTTGCACAGTAATGTGTATGTACTTAAAGCCACAGAATCAGACACCAGAAAAGACAAATATTCTGCCTCACAAGTGTTGGGATCAATAGCATGTACCAACACTGCCTGGCTCGTTTTATCATATATTTAAATTTTCTGTGTTGTGGAGACTAGACCATCATGCTTGGTGGCAGGCAGACAATGGCAAGGCGATTCTGTTTCAGCTGAGGGAAGCAGGATAGCCAAGAGCCCTGGAGAGCAGACAGCCCAGAGCCCCCCAGACGATTTCACATCCCTGCTATAGTGTGTGACAGAATCTCAGTCCTTGGAAAAGCTGAGTCGTATTCCACAGTGAACAGGCGATGCCTTGTGCCTTAGTTGCTGTTCTATTGCTGTGAAGATACCTAACCAAGGCAACACTTGAAAGGAAAACATTCACTTGGGGCTTGCTTGAGGGTTAGTTCGTTATCTTCAAGGCAGGAGCATGGTGGCAGGAAGCAGGCAGGCATGGTGCTAGCGCAGCAGCTGAGAGCTTTACATCCTGATGCCCAGGCAGCAGGCAAAAGAAAGAGAGACCCTGGGCCTCGTGTGGGCCTTTGAAACCTCAAGAATCATCCACAGGGATATACTTCCTCCAGCAAGGACACACCTCGTATCCTTCCATACAGTTTCGGTTTAGACGAAGCATGCAGATGCATGAGCCTCTGGGGGCCATTTTTCATTCAGACCTCGCCGACCCATCCATTGTCTGATACCTGGGTTGCTTCCACCTCTCACTGTTGTGAATTGCTACTACGACAGAAGAACTTTTCAAATCACTGTCAGCTCCCCATCTCTGTCCACATTCTCCATGCAGTGGGATGGGGGAGGGATGTGGCTCTGCAGGTGTCAGGCAGGGAAGTGAGACAGGAAGAGATGAGAAGGAAAACTCAGTTCAACCTGGATCAAACCTTCTAGAGGGTCTTAGATACTGTTCCATTGCTCTGAAGGAGACATGACCAAGGCAACCCATGCTAGGGGGTTTATTGCCAGTATATTTAAGAAATAATTTCTTAATTATATATAATTATAATTTGGGATTAAGTTTCCTGTTGTAATACAACCCTCAATACACAAGGAACCATAATTATATTGAAAGTCACCTTGGGGTAAATGTCATTTCTTCTGAGAAGATGGGTTCTAGAGATAGGATACCTGTTCTAGCTTAAGGACCTATGGAAAGATCTGGCCTTGTCTTGGTCATACTGATGGTGCTGAGGTCATTTGGGCTATTAGCCACCTCTGGTCCTGGTTGTGGGAACTTAATATGGCCTGAACCAACAGATAACACAGTTCACCGCCCAACTATTAGTTACCACTAATTCTTTGCTTTCTGGGTGAAAGAGCATATTTTTACATCTTTTCCTGTGTGCTTGACCTTCCTGGTTTCTCTGGAAATCTGTGGGCATCAGACATTTATGCTATACCCCAACATGTCTGCAGGTCCCATCCTATTTCTACAAGTAACCATCTTGGACATAGCTTCAAAGCTTCAAGGTCAACACCTCATCAACATCTTTTCCCATGCCTCCCCCTGCCCACTGTATGCAGCTAAGGTCACCATCTACCTGACATCCCCCATACCCTCTGCCCACCCTACACTACCATGTGGCCTCATTGGGACACTAATCCTACCAGGTCACATCCTCTTCAGGTTCCTTAACTACTTCTTTCCTTAGAAGCCTTGCTTCTGCTACTATAACAAAACCTGAAGTTGGGTGCTTTATGAAGAAAAGAGGTTTGTTTGGCTCACACTTTTGAAGGCTGAAAAGCATGGCACTAGGTCCTGGTGAGTCTCTCTGGTGTTTGACAACTCAGCAGAGAAGCCAAGAAGAGAACCCACTGTATCCAGAAGGATCAATCACAAGCTATAGTCTCGCTTAGAGCAACAGCTCCCAGGAAGTCTCATGGTATAGACCAGGATTTGTCCCTTCTTAGCAGAGAAATCACACATCTAACCACCTTGCCCTAAATTCTAAAAGTTCTACTAATAGCAGGGGCCATCTCTCAGGTGGGTTCACCAGTCCCAAAGAATGGGGCCAGAGAAATCACCATGCAGACAGGGAGACAGAGGAGAGGGGTTAGAAAGAGAAAGTATACATACAGAGAAATGCAGGGAGGGAGGGAGAGAGAGAGAGAGAGAGAGAGAGAGAGAGAGAGAGAGAGAGAGAGAGAGAGAGAGAGCACAAAATTTCTATATTATGAAGAGAGAATCTTTTGTGTACTGCATGGAAGCATCACCTGTCAATAAAAGAGCTGGGCAGCCAATTAGCTGGCAGAAGAGATAGGGCAGGACTTCTGATCCCTGTGTAGGGGTCCAAAAGGAGACCAAAGCATAGAGGACCACAAGGAGAAGAAGGTTTGGGGAGACCAGGAGGATTCACTGTGAGAGAGCAGACATGGGGACACATGGACATGAGCAGACCAGAGCAAGACTCAGATGCAGGCACTGGAGCATTGGCTGGGCAGTAGCAGCCTAGTTGGGTCATAATAGATCAGAATCTGCCCAGCTATAAGGGACTGCAGCTCCTTAATTAGCCAATCAGAGGTAATGGAAAGCAGTTTTCATATAACACTGAGAACAGAGCTGCTTGACCACACCATGATGCAGATTGCAACCAGATGTCTGGACATAGAAATCAGCATCTGAATGCCCAGTGTACAAAACCATCCAGCATCAGGATTATGTAGGAAAGAGCCTCTTAGGGAAAGTTCTGGGCACAGGGTAGGCTGTGCCAGCCATACCTTGTAACAGGTAGGGACTGAAGGATGCTGGGAGAACCTGGAGGTCAGGTCCATTTCGATATGTAAAATAGTCACCTCAGCCACTTGTTCTGGGTCTGAAATCAGCAGCTACCACCTCCAGGACCTCAGTCAGAGACTGGATCTACATACAGTACATGGACTGCTGGAGGGTCCACACCACAGTAGGCATATGTGGGCAAAGAATGGGGACCCTTCAAATACAGCTGCATTGAGGGCCAGAGCTGCAGTACAGGAGTTTGGAGTCCATAAACATTAGTCTATAGCATTCCTGCCCTCTCTCTTTCAACTTCCCTCATCTTGTTTTGTTTTTCTTTTGTTTATTTTTTGTTTGTAGACAGGATCTCACTATGTGGTATCCTAGCTAGCCTGCCTTTGCCTTTCCAAGTGCTGGAAAAAAGCCTGTGCCACCATACTCAGATTCCTCTCAGATTTTATGAGATAAGCTGGCAGTTGTATTTAGTAACTCCCAAGGCCTTGGGGTTGAGGGGGGGTGATATGGAAATTTCTGGTTTCTTTGAAAACTCAGTTATGTCATAATGATGTTTTTCTGGGGCAGGCAGGTGAAAGGATGTTTTGCTGAAGCAGACACAGATAAGGGGATGTTTGCTGAAGCAGACACATGAAAGGACACATGAAGTTAGAAAGAATATAAATATGACCCCCCCCCCAGTGGGAGGAGGCTCTGGCGTTGCTTCATTGTGCTCTGCCTCACTCACTAGTCTTTGCTGATGATGCTTTTGTATTGGTTCGCCTTTCATTGTGTTCCTGATCTTCACTTGACCTGACTTCATAGAGAGTAACTCACCAAAGAAGTTCTCATGATATTCTAGTGGCTTTTTGCTACTTCCACAAACTTGGGCCAATTAGTGGAGCCTCAAGATTTCCTCTGGGTCAAACTGCTGTTGCTGATTCATGAGTGGTGATTGCCGAGTAACTGGACTACTAACAATGAAGATTAGAATGGCCCCAAACAACTATATCTAAACAGGTCCACATGCCACTTCTGTACCTTTAAACACTTTAACCTCTTTTGTAGCCCACTGTCCACCAGAGATAGTGGAAAAGAAAGGATAAAGGGAAGTGGACCTGTTTAGAAAGGTTCTCTGGAGCAACTCCCATCTGTGTTGTTTGGAAGTCGGCTTCAGTGCACAGGTCAGCAGCGGCTCCTTCCACTCGCAAACACTTCACAGACACACCAGCAGTCCAGTTCAGTAGAGTCAGGACAGCAAACACACATCAGCGGCGGTGGCACTACCCAGCAGACAGCCAGGCCTCAGTCAGCAGGAGGCAGCAGCAGGAACCTCAGGAGAAGTTCTCAGCTGTGCCTCTCTCAGGGAAGCGAAGATCAGTGAAGACTCAAGACCCACAAGCATTACACAGCTAGCTGTACCAGCAAGTCAAGCTCTGTCTCCGTCATCCCGTGGAGTCCTATTTATACCCTCCACACATGTCCTCCACGTGTCTGCCTTAGCCTTCCACACCTGGGTCCACTTTAATGAAACGTTCCTTCACATGTTTGCCCCAGCTAAACACCATCCAGCGGACTTTCAAAAGAGCCTTTAAGTTTCCACCTCACCCTTTGCCCCATGAACTTTTCTTTCCCTCTGCCTCAGGTGGGCAGTAGGCTAGAAGGGAGGTTGGAACACTGAAGAACCCTTATTAAAGCAGATTTTGAAAAATCTAAGCCAACATGTTGGATTGATGACAGAGATAGTTTGGCCCTCAGGATGTTTGCCAGTATCTAGGGCATTCAGGACTGTTATGGGGTCTCTGGGGGACTAGGTTTGGGGCCATCTGCTTAGAGAGACTGCCCCATTGTATGATATCCTGGGGGGTAGGGAGATGAGGGTGTAGTGTCAGAGGTTTGCCATTCTACACTCATTCAGAAACCTGCCCTTTCGGACTATCGCCTGTGCCTGCCTGGCTGCCGGATGGGACGAGTGAGTCTGTGAAGCATGCACCTATGGGACCCCAGGGATCCCTGGAGACAGGTCCTTCCTGAGACACCTGGCAGCCTCCCACACTCACTGAGGCTTCCACCTCTTTAGGCTGGGAAAGAATAAGACCACTACCACAATTTTGAATCAAATTTGAATGAAGCAAGCTGGATTTTATTGGGGTACACTGAAGAACTGGGTAGCAACTGCCTCCTAAGTTGGGCAAAAGAGAACAGCCCTAAAACCATTTCTTGGGTTCGTTTTAAGGAATAAAATCACAAGTAGTTGTAAAGTAGGTTTACAAAAGAGAGACTATGGAGTAAAGGAAATACAGACAAATCTCAAGATAAAAACAAAAACAACCGAACCATGTCACCACATAATCAAAGAGAGTCACAGAGGGTCAAGGTATTCTCAAAAACAAGCCAGGGCCATGGGTTCAGGCAGGTCAGGCTCCAGGAAACAGATTTAAAAACAGAAACTCAGTTCTCTTAGTAAATGGAATTTTTTTTAAACAATACAACATAATAGTTCCTGCCTTCAAAATGGAATCAAGCAGGTTCCTCAGCTTATACCTACTATCAGGAAAAAGTGAAGTGGGGGACATATTCGTGATGGGCCTGGACCAGTAACTCTCCAACCATCAGCTAAAGTGGGTCCTCATGATCTTGCAGGCATCAGGGTCAACCAAGGCCCTGCGTCCAGAAGGTAAGTGTCCTGGGCAATGAGTAATGTGCAGAGAAATCAGACACACAAGGAATAGGGCCTCTCACGGAGGCAAGGCCACAGCAAACCAAGAGTGAGCTGGTTTTTAAGTGACTGTGCCAAGTGGTTTGTAAAAGAGAAAGTTGAAAATATCAAGAAATGCTGGAAAGTAGACTAGACAACGTGGCAAAGGGCTCTGTGTAGTGGTGCACACTCCCAGCACCAGGAGGCTGAAGAATAACAATTCCGGCCCCATCAAAGCTGTCACAGAGCCTGTCTTACACAAGCAAAGGAACATGACCCAGTTTGAAACATAATCAAAAAGGAATTCCAGAGCAGCAGAAGAACAGTCCCAAAGTACAGCAGATAGGCAGTTATGGGAAAACAGAGACAGTCTCTGATTAATATTGTAGACAAATAGAAGATAGTGATAGACCACAATCCCATGCCAATGTAGCTGAGAAGACTGTGGGTCTCCTGTGATGGGTTAGGTCTCAAACCCAGGACAAATGGTTGAGGTGCCTATTTAACATGCGAAGCAATGGGAACCTCTGGGTTCTCCCAGCATCCCTCATTCCCTACCAGTTACAGGGTGTGGCTGGCATATCTACCCCATGATACTGGTATTCTGGGTTACTCAGGATGACTGCTCAAGAAAGAAACACTGAAGGATGAGTTTAGGCTTCATAGTAGCAGAGGAATCAGTATCTCAAGGACTAAACACCTAGGAGCTTTGTAGAGTCTCTTTATTGTTACGTGAAAGGCACTTTAAGCAAGTCAATTTCTGCATACAAAACCCTCTTATCTGATCTAGGGGTTGTCCAAAGGGACCACTACTTAAGCAACTCTCAGCTGTAGGAGACTCGTGGTTTATCAGGTATGTCTTGAGACTGAGTTGTGCAAAGACCTTGTGAATCCTTTGGAAGAGAAACTGTCAAATAACCATCACTATTTACAAAAGGCTTCCTCAAAGCCTGGGTGCCATCCCTCTGGAATTTGTGCGATGCAGGGGTTTTGTTTTTTTTTTTTAAGTGGCAGTTTTTCTTTATCCCTGGATAGCTCCCAAATGAATGAGACAGACCTCAATATTCTCTAAAATGTTGGAGCATCATCTTCAGCCTCTGTCCCAGAATATCTGACAGACCTTTTGTGAAGCAGTAATTATGAAGGACCTGTTTACCCTGTGTTGGTAGAGTCCAGCAGTTGGCTTCCCTGCCTCTGCCTGTCCTTTCTGGAGAGCATACTGTCTGCAGACGAACTTAGGGCATTTCCGTTGCCTAGTGATTAGCTTAACAGAAATGAAGCCATGTCCAAATGGAGGTCCTTTGATGCTCATCATTTTCTTCCAAGTCTGAAGTGGGAATTCCTGGTTTTTAGCAGACACATGAAAGGATGTGTGATGTTTAGAAAGAATATAAATATGACCCCACAGACAGACCAAACTAGGGCATTGGTTTGTCTTGCTCCACCTCGCTAGTCTTCGCTGACGACACACATGGGTTGGTTCACCTTGCATTGCATTGCTGAGCTTCACTTGTGGTGACTTCATAGAGAAAAACTCACCAAAGAACTTCTCATGAGGTTCCTGCAGCTTCTTGCCTCTTCATCAGACTCAGGCCAAGGCCAATTGGCGAACCTCGTGGTTTCTTGTGGTTTAATCTGCCCTTGCTGATTCATGTGTGGTGTTTGCTGAGTGGACTGGACTGCAGCTGCTGATTCCTGTTTGGTGTTTGCTAGTGGACTGGCACTAATAATGAAAAGATTGGAATGGCCCCAAAGAACTATTTCTAAACAGGTACCCTCCCCTGAATCCTAATAACCTTTCTTTTCCATTACCTCTGGTGGGTGGTGGGCTACAGGGGAGGTTGAACCTTTATTAAAGTAGGTTGAAAAAATATATGCCTATACAAGTTGAATGAGGTGCTGCCAGGAGCTGACATGTCTCAATATCCAAAAGCTTTAAATTAATAAAAATATCTTTTAATGCCATATTCTGAAATGGAAACACAGGGTTCTTTGGAAAGACGGTTGGATAGTGTTTTGCTGAGGCAAACAAGTGAGGAAGTGTTTTTCTGAAGTGGACACAGGTGAAAGACTAAGACAGACTCATGAAGGAATGTTTGGCTGAAGCAGACACAGGAGAGAGGAAGTTCTGATAAAGCAAGCATGTGAAAGGACATGTGATGAAGGATTCTTCACTAAGGACACACATGTATTGGTCCACCTTACACTGTATAGTTGAGATGCATTTTTCAGGACTCCATAGAGAGAAATGCACCTGAGAACTTCTGGTGGCATGCTGTGGTTTCTTGATGCTTCTGCAGATTCAGGCTGATTGACAGGGTGAT
Source organism: Apodemus sylvaticus (assembly GCF_947179515.1). NCBI lineage: Eukaryota > Metazoa > Chordata > Mammalia > Rodentia > Muridae > Apodemus > Apodemus sylvaticus. Next base: position 77,071,161 of record NC_067482.1, read on the forward strand.
GTCAGCTGAGGGAAGACAGGTGCTGAGGCAAGGCCGTGGAGGGCATGTTATGTCTGGGGTGTGACTAGGACTCCACAGGCAGTGAGAGGCTGAGCTTGGCTGGAGCTATCTGTGCAACACTTGTGGGTCTCCAGTCTTCTCGGCTCTTCACTTACCTGAGAGAGGCACAGCTGAGAACTTCTGCCACCCCTCTGGGTCCCTCCTGCTGACTTGTGCCAAGGCTGAGGCCTGGCTGTCTCTGCTAGATAGTGCCACCACCGCTGACTTGTGTTTGCTATCCCAACTATACCAAACTGAACTACTGATGTATCCGTGAAGTGTTTGCGAGTTTATGGAGCTGTTGCTTCTGACCTGAACTGCCGATTTCCAGACAACACAGATGGGAGTTGCTCTAAAGAACCTTTCTAAACTTCACCCCCACCCCCTGCCTCATACCTCTGGTGGGTAGTGGTCTAAAAGTTAGGTTAAAGTGTTTAAGAACTATCATTAAAAATAGGTATTTGAAAAAATTAAAGTTACAATGTTCTGTGAGTCTCTGAGGTTTTTTTGAAGACCATCTATTTATAGCATATCTGAACAAACAAACATTATCTTCTTCTGGTTATTTATGATGTGTTGTAATTACCAAGGATGTGTATTTTTGTGGTTGTACTGATTGGTTTTGTGGGTCAACTTGACACAAGCTGGAGTTATCACAGAAAGGAACTTCAGCTGAGGAAGCGCCTCCATGAGATCCAGCTGTAAGGCATTTTCTCATTTAGTGATCAAGGCGGGAGGGCCCATTGTGGGTGGTGCCATCCCTGGACTGGTAGTCTTGGGTTCTATAAGAGAACAAGCCAGGGGAAGCAAGCCAGTAAGAAACATCCCTCCATGGCCTCTGCATCAGCTCCTGCTTCCTGCCCTGTGTGAGTTCCAGTCCTGAGTTCCTTTGCTGATGAACAGCAATGTGAATGTGTGAGCTCCTCCCCAACTTGCTTCTTGGTCCATGATGATTGTGTAGGAGTAGAAACCCTAAGACAGTGGTAATCCAGGCTAGTATAATAGACCAGGATTCTTGTCCAGGTAGGCTGACTTTCCCCACTGGGCCTTTTCAGGCTGTAAGCTTGGGTTCTAATTGCTGCAAGTTGGGCCCCATTTGTTGAAGTTAGGTTTGGTTCGTCCTCCCAGCTCCATCCTCCCAGAGATAAGAATCAGACTTAAAATATATTTATAAATACCTTGGCTATATAGCTAGGCGCTTCTCTGGCCAGAATCCTAACTTAAGATAACCCATTTATTCTGGTCTACATCCTGCCGCATGGCTCATTACCTGTGCGTAGGTACCATGCGTCTGTTTTGTTACATCTTCCTGGGTGAATCTCTTGCTCTGGCTCTATTCCAGAATTTATTCTGCCTCCTGGATGTCCCACCTTCTAAAACCTGGATGTCACCTCAGGTTTTAAATTAATTAAATTAGTTAATTTAATTAATTTAATTAGACTTAATTTAGTTAAATTTTAATTAATTTTATTTAATATTTTTAATGGTGATGCAGTCACACAATACACAATATATTCTCTCTACACCCAAAAAGGTTTTGGCTATTGGTCAGTCTTTAAAAAGCTAGCTGTAGCATTTGTTGTCCTGTCTATTCATGCTGAGAAAATTCAGGTCTTAACTGAAGTCCTGTAATGCTGGACAATCTAGCTACCACTTTAATTGGTCCCACACACAGATTTTTTGAGGAAAATGTGTTGAGTCAGTCCGAGGTAGGGTCAAGCAGTTTGCTGGAATAAATATGTCCCAGTGTATCTCCGGTGCCCAAGGGTGAATCTTGTCAGAGCTGCATTAACTTCACTGGTGTCTGTAATATAAACTTTCACAGGTAACATACACTTCTGCAGTACCATACCATGTATGGAATGTGCAGTGTGCACAATTCAGCTAAAGATGATTCTCTGCTCTCTGTTCAAGCAGGTAAGGCATCTGTCTTTCTCTATAAGTTAGTTATGATTGTATAACCAAACTGTAATTTACATTTCAGTCTATTCCATTTGAAAGGATGGCATGATAAGTCTTGAGTATTCTGTCGCAAACATGATTTATTGGCTATGCAGCACTAAAGCTCTGGCTGGAGACATTTTCATGTCTGAGCCAGTGCCAGGGCGGTTCCCATAGAGGGGATCAGCATATAGTTAACCTGATTTGTTCTTCTTCTCGATTTCTTTCTTTCTGTCTGCAGTCAAGATCTTCACAGTGTCTCCCCCTGTCAAATCTGACTTTTATCAATTTAGAAGGAATCCACAGCTTCCCGCCCCTCCCTGTGGTAACAAATATAAAGCCTCTTCCTGCCTGTAACACATTTCCTTTCCTCCATTTTGAAGTTAGTACAACCTTAACATAAATAGGCTGCTTTAGTTCAGCAGTATTTTCCATAATCCAGTGTCTCTCAGCAGTTGTTGGATTTTGTTCATTAGCATTCACAAAATTTAAAGGTAATAAAGCACGATGTAATCAATCTCTGGGGTTTTTGTTACACTTTTTTGTTTGTTTAGCATCTTCTATAAAGTATGATTAGATCTCTCTACAACGAATGTCCTGTAGGATTATGTGGCAAACCCATAATAAGCTTTGTATTATAATATGCAAAACCTTACTTCTCTTTTCTGTAGACATATGCTAGAACATTGTCAGTCCTAATTTGTACAGGTAGTCCCATAATTGTGTAATTATCAAATCAGCCTTTTCAGAAAGTAAAGCAGTGGCCCATTGAAATCCTGAGTGTGTATCTATGACTTGTTGCCAAGTAACAGAAAAATCTTTCTTCAAACTTTTGCTCTTTTTTTTTTTTTTTTTGGTTTTTGGTTTTTGATTTTTGGAGACAGGGTCTCTCTGTGTAGCCCTGGCTGTCCTGGACCTCACTCTGTAGACCAGGCTGGCTTTGAACTCAGAAATCTGACTCCCAAGTACTGGAACTAAAGGTGTGCACCATCACTGCCCAGCAAACCTTTGCTCTTAATATGGTGGGTTTTTTTCTGAAATTCTGAAGCTCCTAGTACATTTCCTATCAATAGATGATCAACTTCATCATTACCTTTTTGCTAGAAGCCCTGGAAGAGCCATATGGGAGCTGATATGTGCTACAGACAATGGATGAGTTCTATTTCTTATTACTTATTTTGGTTGAATAAACTATAGTTGGAGCTAATACTGAATCATCCCAAACAAGGTCAGCAGTATTTATATGCAAAACAGCTCTTTGTGCATATTGAGAATCAGTAACGATATTAAGACATTCTTGAAATTTTAGTAATAAGACAAGGATGGCATAAAACAGTGATTTTGAACTGAATTATAAGGCTCTGGGCCATCTTATTTATTTTTCTTATTTATGACCTGCCTGTCCTAACTTACTTGCATCAATATAGAATGTAGGAGCTCCAGAACTTGGCTTTCCGTTCACTATACTAGGGAGGGTCCAATTAGTTCTTTTTATAAACTGAAGTCACCTGCTTTGGGGGGCATTTTTTGTTAATCTCCCCTCCAAAATTACTCCAAGCCCTTTCCCAATGTTCATTTTCTGACAATAATGAGGCAATTTACACATTAGCAAAAGGTCCACAACTTCTGATGGATCTATTTGGGCTAATTGACAAAGTCTCATTTTTCCTTTCAGAATCAATTCAGAAACCTTTTTTATGTCTTTAATTTTTTTTTACTAAGTTTGTGTGCTAAAAGTATCCATTCTTAAGATATAAGCATCTCTCTGCGTAAGAATTCCTGTGGGAGAATGAGTAGAAGGAAAAAATAACTAAAATACAAGCAATGATTGGATCCAAACAATCTATATGTGCATCTTGTCATTTCTTTTCTACCAGGGCAAAATCTCCCTCAGCCTTAGCTAATAATTTCCTTGGACTACTTAAGTCCTTATCACCTTGTAAGATTTGAAATAAATTATTTAGCTCTTGAATAGTTAATCCAATTCTTGGTCTTTTTATCCAATTAATGTCTCTCAACAATTTTTGAAAATCATTAATTCTCAATTGGTCTCTTCTGATTTGTATCTTCTGAAGTCTAATCTTTTGTAGACCTATCTCATATCCTGAATAATTAATAGACTCTCCTCTTTGTATTTTTTTCAGGAACGATTTCTAATCCCCTGCAAGGCAAATTCTCTTTGCTTTGACAAACATTTTTTCCCTAGGGTATTTGTATCTGAATCAGCCAGTAAGATGTCATCCACATAAAGGTAAATTATAGATTGAGGAAATTGCTTATGCATTATTTCTAATGGCTACTGGACAAAATATTGGCATAAATTAAAATTTATTTCAAACCTTACAAGATGATAATGATTTAGATAGTCCAAGAAAATTATTGGCTGAGGCTGAGAGTTGGCCCTAGTAGAAAAAAAATGACAATTCAACATTCCTTGTGGCAAAATTCTCCAATGTTATCTCTTTGTTAGACAATTTCTGTTGAAGTAGGTACTGAGAAAGCAAACCTTTCCCTATCACGCTCATGTAAGAATTGTGAAGAACAATCTTTTAACTCAATCACTATAAATGGCTATGCCTTAGGTAACAAGGAAGGCAATGGGAGTCTAGGCTGTAAAGAGCTCATTGTCTGTATGATTTTACTAATTGCTCTTAGATCTGTCAACATCCTCCATTTGCCAGATTTCTTTTTAATGACAAAGACAGGAGAGATTCCAAGGGCTGGTGGAATTGCCTCAAATATCTTTGGATACCCTATATTTATGAACCTATGCCTGTAACTTCCACATGGTCTACATTTCACAGGAAACTTTCTCCATGAATTATTATTATTATTATTATTATAAAATAATTTATCTTTATAAACTGTTTGCCTACAATCCTTTAGGGAATGACCTGATGTTTCTTAGCCACAGCAATGGTGCTCTGTGGTTTTACATCGCCTGTAATTGCTTATCCAACCATAGCTAAATTGTGAGAATTAGAGTCTATATCCTCAGTAGTTTCAGTCCATTCATAAGGAGGCGTGGATCTCACCCTTAATGATCTAATAGGCTTTTTGCATTCAGCATTAGCATTTTCAGAAGCTAAAAATTCAATCTAAATTTCTCTAGCAGTTGGATCAGACACTGCTGTATCCAGAGCTGGAGTTAATCTTTGTAGAAAGTCAGTGAGGCCGACCAGGCAGTCCAGGCGAGGGGAAGGGATGCAATGGCAGGGGACACAGACCTGACTTCCTCATTCTTATTTATAAGCTTTTCTAATGTTCTTCCAAGGTTTGTTTCCATTTTTCATTTTTCTCTTTTCCTTGTCTCTCTAAAACACGTTTCTTTGAAAAAGCACAAGAAGTCATCTTGGCTATCAGGATTAAAATAAGATCACCAATATAATAGTAATCGTAATTGGTAATGTGTCAGTTCCAACTCTGTCACTTATCTCTCTTTTGTTTCTATCCTTAAACCCTTTAAAATTGCCTTATATAGAGTCCAAAAGCTCTGTGTCCTTCTACCTCTCATCTTTATGTGCCTTTTTTCTTTAAATGTATTTAAGTCTCTCTCTAAGGACTTTATTTTTACGAATTTTAAACTGTTTCAGTGATTATATATACCTGGTTTCTTTTCTTTTTTACTGTTTTTAAATTTAATACTTTTCCAGTTTTGAAGTGTGGGGCTTTTCAATCCCATAGTAGCTCCGGGGAAAATCTGCAGGCTCCTCAGGCGGTTCAGCCCCACCCCCTTACCTCAGTAGGCTGCTGGCTCCAGTTCTGGCCTTCGGGTTGCCAGGCACCCAAACTGGGCCATCTAGCTCTCTCTGGTGCACTTTTTGACTTTTCTCTTGAACCATACTAGGCCAGGGAGAGGCCACAGCTTCTGTGCCCTCAGGGCAGCTCTGGCAGCTGAGTCACAGACTTCCTCTCAAAAGAGGCGGAAACTGCTCTGGGAAGTGTTTATTTGCATATTTTACATAGGACTTTCCCAAGTTTAAATTCTATGTCTGACAGCGGACACCATTTGTAACTGAAGGCTTTTCCACCAATGCTCAAGTTCCTGAAATAAAGACTCTGAGATAGAATTGTTTACAAATAATTGCCTAGGCTTGTAACTCACTTATGCAATTTATTCTGTTCTTGGACCAACCCGGACCAAGTCGGGTTGGTTACCTCTCCTCAGTTTGTGCAAGTGTCTCAATCAGCCTTCCAGGCAAATGTCTTCCTACACCAGAATTCCTCTATCTTCCCGAACTCCCACCTCCTATTTCCTGCCTCAACTTATTGGCCAATCAGCATTTATTGACAGGTGATGCTTCCACACCATGAACAATCAGGCCACATAATTCTTCCAATCCCAGGCCACCCACGAAAGCTCTGTCTCCCTACTCCTTCAAGAAACCTTCTATAAACTCCATGTTCTGATCGGGTCTCTGCTACTTCTCGCCAGTCACCCGCCTGTTTTTTTCTTCCCAATAAATCTCTTGTGTGAGGTTTGCTGTGCAGGGTTACTTGTGTCATTCCTTGGCTCCTGATCTCCCAGATACCTTTCCATCTGAGCTGTAACACTGACAGGGAGAAGCCGAGAGCAGAGCAAGAGGAGTTGGGAGAGACTTTAGGGAAAGGGGGAGCAGATGTGGAGGGAAAGCAAGGAGAGGAGACAAAGTGGTGAGTGTCCTTTGGCAAGAATTCAGTCTGGGGTGTCTCTAAGCCAAGCGGACCAGGAGTCTTGTCAGAGTCCAAATTACAAAGGAAAGGCTTCCCTTCCCAGAAGATAATTGTGTGACGCATGTGACCCACCCACGTGACTTTTGTAGTGTTGTAGACTCCAGAAACCCAAGAAGACAGGCAGAAACTCCAAGGCGAACACAAGAAGGCCAGGAGAGATGAGTGGTTAGAGCAGGCAGCCAGACGAAGCAGCTGAATAGGTGGCCTTTAAGAATCCGAGTTGAAAATGGTGGGAGGCAGAAGCCAGCAGAAACAAAAGACCCATACTTTATCTTGGCTTTTCACACCAACTCAGGTGGCAGGGACTCCCAATGTAAACTTTGTAAATAAAGTTTGTACCTTTTGTAGACTTTGTAAACTTTGTAAACCCTCAAGGCAGGAAAGTGGCCAGGCCCCCATTGGAGGAGCCAGACCCCGCCCCCAGACTTTCCTAACAGCTAGAATGGCTAATTTTTGTTAAGAGCAGTTCCAGCCCCGAGGTGGGCTGGAAGCCAAGCTCCACCCTACAAGAAAAGAAAAAATCTCACCAATCTCTGTACTTGCTCCAACACTCAGACCACACAAACCTTCCAGTCCCGGGCCATTCCAGAAAGCTCTGCACCCCAAGAAACGCTATACAAACCCTGCATTCTGCCTACTTCTCTGCTGCTTCTCCCACTAGCAGAGGCAGCCTCTTTCCTGGGTTTTCCCTCCCAGTAAGTCTCTTGTGTGAAGTTTGCTGTGTGGCGTGACTTTGTGTTATTCCTTGGCTCCCGGCTGCCAGGATACCTCTTGGAGCAGAGCTGTAACTCTGCTGCTGGGGGATCTTTCCCCTGACTAAGCAGAGCTGTTACACTTGTACTGGGAAAACTTTCCTAGCAGCTGAAGCAAAACTTCTACAAGGGAAGCCTGTCCCTACAGAACTGTGCACTCACGCCTTAGGAGAGTCAAATCAGTCGAAGGCCATGTAAGGGTAAGACAGAGAAGACGTTCCACCAGCCTGCATTCTTGCTGAGACCCTTCCTTCCTTCCTTCCTTCCTTCCTTCCTTCCTTCCTTCCTTCCTTCCTTTCTTCCTTCCCTCCCTCCCTCTCTTTCTTTCATTTTTTTCTTTTATAAATGTGAGTACACTGTTGCAGTCTTCAGACACACCAGAAGAGGGCATCAGATCCCCATTACAGATGGATGTGAGCCACCATGTGGTTGCTGGGAATTGAACTCAGGACCTCTGGAAGAACAGTCTGCTCTTAACCACCGAGCCATCTCTCCAGCCCCACTGAGGCTAGAGCTTGATCTCCTTCATGAAGAATACCATGGAAAATCACTCAACTCTATTCTAGGAACTCAAGGTCAGGTTGTCCTAGCCGACTTACTTTAGCTTCTGTTAAACTGCCTGTTTCTGTGGCAACCCCTCCAGCTAACTGCTTAACTTAGCTTCTGTTAAACTGCTTACTTCTGCAGCTGTCTAGTAAAAAGCCAAGATGTCATTTTTGCCTTTAAAATTCCTGTGTTATAGACACTTAGGCCTAGACTTAGGTTCCAGAATACCTGTTTGTAATCTCAGCTGGCTAGAATAAAGACTTTCAGTTGACGACAAACTGTGTCTGAGTGAGTCATCTCTGGTGAGCTACGTGTAAGAGCGGGACCCCTTGGAGAGGTGTCTACTGTGCACCCTTCCTGGCGTTCAGCACCAGATGTGTCAGGAGCCATTCGCCTGCTTCTGAAGCAGAATAAAAGTCTGCCTGCTATGCAGGGTCAAGGCAGGTCAGGGTTTGCTGGTCTGACAGGATGTTTTGCAGGCAGACAGATCCCCTGGCCTGCTGACACATGGAACATTGGGAAGAGATAAAGTTGAGGCTCAAGGCAAGGGGCTGGACGTTCTGTTGACCTTGGTGGAAGGAACAGGGAAGCCTGGATAAGAACAGATATCCTGTGTAAATGTCAGCAATTGTTTCTGCTACCCTGTAGTTTTGCTTCCCACAGCGCTGTGGGGTATAAAAAGGCTGTATTCAGTAAACTCCAGGCTGCAGTATTCACTGACAGCCCTCCTGAAACTTTCTCTTGTCTCCATGTCTTCTTTCTTTTCTTCTTTAATCCTAACACCCCACTCAGGGACCTTCTGACTTCTGCCCACGGGCTCTGGCACAGCTGTATGTAAGTGGGCGCAACAAAGAAATTGCCAAAAAATACCCCATGATATGATTAAAGATTTTATGGAGATATGAGAGAGAGAACGGCCAGGGACATCTGGAATAGTCCAGAACAGAGGGAGAAAAAAGTAGTGCTGGCTATATCTAGTCGCTTCCCACAGCGCTGTGGGGTATAAAAGGCTGCACTCAGTAAACTCCGGGAGGCAGTGTTCACTGACAGCCCTCCTGAGAAAGGAGGGGCTGATTATAGATTATAGACTGGACATGGCCGGGGTAAAGGAAGTGGGGAAGTGAGAGAGAATGCTGGAGATTGTAGGATAGTAAGAGATACAGAACAGGGTATAGTGTCAGAGAGTAAGATAACAAGAGTAAGTAGGAGAGAGAGAAGTGTGAATAGTATGTGGGGAGTAAAACCCTTGCTATTATAAAGAGAACAAACAGCTATCTAGGAAGAGGGAATCCTGGGAGGTGAAAAGGCTAGGATTCTGTCTTAGCTTAGAAGTATAAAACAGGTACTTGTACACCGAGGAAGCCTGGCCAGCATGGGCTTTGATATGCAGTCACAGGTAGCCATTTGTTCCTTCTGCCAGCGGTAAGGGAAATTACTCTTTTTTGAAGAGGCAATTTCAGGTTTCTTTGGAAAGTCAGTTATGTCAAAGAACATTTCAATGAAGCCGACACAGGTAAAAGGATGTTTTTCTAAAGCATGTGAAAAAGACTCGTGAAGGATTGCTGGCGAATGACACATGTATTGATTCACCTTGCATTGCATTGCTGAGCTCTGTTTGTTGTGACTCCTTAGAGAGAGAGATGCACCAAAAACCTTCTGATGGTGCTCTGGTGGCTTTTTGCCACTTCCCCAAACTCTGGCCAATTGACAGAGGACTATCGGCTGATACAGACTCATGGTGTTTGCTAAGGCAGACCCACGGGTGGACATGTGATGTTTGGAGTGAGTAGAAATAGGACTCGGACAGTGACAGGAAGCTTGCATGGTAGCTTTGCAACGCTTCATTCTTTGGTTTCATTGGTGTTCACTTCATTGAGAGAGGCACACAACAGAGAACTTCTCCTGGTGCCCCTGCTGATCCTGGGCATTCCTACTGACTTGTGCTGATTTGGCTGAGCCTGACTGTTCCCGCTAGGTCCTGCTGCCACTGCTGATTCGTGTTTGCCTCCCTGACAGTACTGGACTGCTGGTGTATGTGTGAAGTGTTTGCGAGTGGATTGAGCTGTTACCAGTGATCCCTGTGAACTGAACTGCTGATTTTCTGACAATGCAGATTGGATTTGCTCCAAATAATGTTTTCTAATCAGGTCCATTTCCCCTGTATACTAATAACCTTTCTTTTCCACCACTTCTGGTGGGTGGTGGGCTAGACAGGAGGCTAAAGCATTTAAGAACCATTATAAAAAGTAGGGTTTGAAAAATCTAAGCCTACACTTTCCCTGAAGATGGGAACCAATTTCACAAGCTCTTGAGTAATGCTGGCTCTTATCTAACTCCAGTAATCCTTGAGCTCATTTCCGGATATCTGGACTGCCTACAAGCCGTAACACCTGGTAGAGGCAGCAACCAGCCAAACTGCCTTTAAAACACAGCAGCTGAGACACCTGGAAAGCATGCGCTCCAACCTGTGAGACGTCTAACAGCTTGCAGTGTGCTCCAGACTTCCGGCTTTTATGAGCTGTCACCCATGCAGGAATGAGCTTAGGCAACGCTGTCACTTTTGAGTCAGTTTTGTTCCCATAAATAACCCCTCCCCCATATTCCTCTAAGTAATCCCAATAACAATAATTGGTTCACCAAGTTGGATTTTGGTGGTACCCACACTTTAATTTGCCATTGGTTCCTTATCTGGGGCAAGTAGATTTGTTTTAAAGTATATTCATGTCTTTCCAGGGAATAGTGTCACAAAATACATCTGATGTTGACCACAGGCTTTCATATTAACACACTCTCACACAAGTCTGACAATACAGTAACTGAATATATTAACTGCCCCTCACCTTCACCCTGGAAGCCCTCTCCAGACCTCACTGTGGAAAGTGTGCATTCCAACTTTTTGGAAATGAAACCTTACCATGCTGCTTTTTCATCCTATGACTTGGTATAAGAACTTTCATTTCTTTTCTACTGGGGTGAAGGATTAGAAATGGATCTGGTATGGTTGTCTGAATAGGAATGCCACCCACAGACTCATGGATTTGAATATTTGGCTATTAGGGAATGGCCCTACTTGACAGGAATTAGGCGGTGTGGCCTTGTTACAGTAGGTATGACTTTGTTGGAGGAAGTGTGTCACTGGGGGTTTCAAGTGTTCAAACCAGTGTCTCCCTCTTCCTGCTGAATGCAGATCCGTGTATAGACCTCTCAGTTACTGTCAGCCCTCATGCCACCATGCTGCCTCCTTGTGCCAGCCTCAGGAACACAGTAATACTCATCGATCCAATGGACCCAACCCCTGAAACTGTAAGCAAGCCCCCAATTAAATGCTTCCTTCCCTTTGTAAGAGTTGCTGTGATCATGGTGTCTCTTCACAGCAGTAGAACTCTGACTAAGCATCTGGAAGCCGAACCAATGTAGATGTTAGGCCTGGTCTACCTCCCAGCTTCATGCTCCCAGAAATAAGACTAACACTCAAAATATATTCACAAATACCTTCACCATACAGCTAGGCTCTTCCCTGACTAGATACAACTTAAACTATCCCATTGATTGTGGCCTACATGCTGCTGCGTGCTGGTCACCTGTGCTCGGGTACCATGCATCCTTCTCGGCACATCTCCCCACCCTACCCCACCACCCCACCCCTGCCACCTGGCTCTCTCCCAGAATCCTTTCTGCCTCCTGGATGCCGCACTTTTACTCCCTGCCTAAGCCATAGGCCATAGGCTTTTTATTTTTTTATTTTTTATTTTTATTTATTTATTTATTTATTTATTTTTTGATTTGGTTTCTTTTTTGTATAGCCCTGGCTGTCCTGGAACTCACTTTGTAGACCAGGCTGGCCTCGAACTCAGAAATCCACCTGCCTCTGCCTCCCAGAGTGCTGGGATTACAGGCATGCGCCACCACCGCCCGGCTACCATAGGCTTTTTAATTGGTAGGGGATGCATACAATACAGAAGATATTCTTTCTATAATCCAAAGTACTTCTGCAACCTGTTTTGTAACAGTGCATAGTTGTGCACAATGAAGTGAGTGAGCAGGCTGTGTGTTTGAAGAAGAGCACGGATCCACACTGAGTGACCAGAGCTTAGTCTCTTTTTTTTAAAATAAATAAGGACATCATTTTAAAAATATTTTTATTTTACACGTATGTGTGTTTTTCCTGGTTGTTTGTCTGTGCACCATGGGTACCTAGTGCCCAGAATGTCCTAAAAGTGCAGTTACAGATGTTTATGAGTCACCATGCTGGATAATGGGATTGACTCTGACTCAGGTCCTCTGGAAGTCCCATCTCTCCAGCCCCTGGCCTTGCATTCTGAAGTGAATGGCTGAGGTTGCATAGAGTAGTTAATAAACGTGATGCAGCCCTGAGCATATGCTGTGACCTTAAACACACGCTGACTGCAGAGGGCTCTACGTCAGAAGGCAGCCTCCGAAACTCCAAAGATGAACCTTTCTATGTCTGTGAACTTTTTATTGGTTTGTTTGAAACGGGGTCTTTCTACATAGCCCTGGCTGGCATTGAAGGCACAGAGCCCCTCTGCCTCCTAGGTGCTGGGATTCAAGCTGTGCACCAGGTTAGCCAGCTTTCACTTTTAATAGCCTTCAGTATTACAAAGAAAGCTGTGCTAGTGGATGCCGCCTGAGTGCCGGGCAATATCTCAATGAGGTTATGGCCTGTGCATGGCGTCAGCAGTGTCTGCCAGCAGTCTACCCCAGTCCCTCTGCAGCCTGCTTGGCTTACAATATGATCAGATATAATATGATCCAAGATGTTCTAGGAAGCAGAGTGACATTGTGACATCTTAAAGGTTGGTGCTGCTCATGAATAACACAGTGAATATTGTATATTCTAAGTTTTAATTCATGTGGGGCTGAGGTGGCACACAAATTAACCCTAGCACTCAGGAGGCAGAAGCAGGGGGATCTCCAAGTTTGAGGCCAGCCTGGTCTACAGAGCTAGTTCCAGGACAGCCAGAGCTACACAGAGAAACCCTGTCTTAAGACAAAAACCAAACCAAAAGAAGAAAATGTGTCCATGCATGAGGAGGGAGAAGAGTGTACACACTCCATTGCCTGCAGTGGCGGTTCAGAGGACACAGTGGGGTTCATCTCTTCTGCCACGTCAGTTCTGGGGACTGAACTCAGGACGTCAGGCTTAGCACTGATTGGTGGGGTTCATCTGTGTACTGTGTGCCGTCATACTCAGTTCTGTGCCCCTGACTAGACTACAGCCTGATGTTGGGGCACTATATTAACCAATATAATGTAAAGATTGCTCCCCAATAATCCCTAATTGGTTAATAAAAGGCTGTACCCTTTGGCTGGTATTGTAGTTAGGGTTTCCATTGCTGTGAAGAGACACCGTAACCAAAGCAACTCTTATAAAGGACAACATTTAATTGGGGCTGGTAATCATCAATTGGGTGGTTATTTAATTGGGTCCGTCATCATCAAAGCAGGAGCATGGCAATGTCCAGGCAAAAGTGGGGCTGGAGGAGCCAAGAGTTCTACATCTTGTTCTGAAGGCAAACAGGAGATGACTTGTTGTGGTAATTTCTTACCCCAATAAGCCCATATCAAAACCACACAACTCAGTAATTATGTTTATAAGTTGTATGTCTAGATTGGGCAGATCTATCACTGTACTAATCTATTCCCCAGCCATGAGACCCCTTGCTATTTGTGTCTTCTCCAGGCCATGTGGTTCTGTTCCATCATCCTCCCACCTCTTCCTCTCTGTCCTCCTTCCTCTGGTTCCCTACTCTTGCCCCACTCTCTAAAACCTCCGGCTCCCCTTTCCCTTCCACTGCTCAATCACCACTTCTAGCCTTTATTTGATCAGTTAAATTAGAAGGTTCATGTGAAATCACCTGAATATATGATCCACTCCTTGATGGAGCAGCCCCTCTTGAGGAAGTAGAATTAACAGAAGAATCAAACAGCACCAGGGGAACCCACAACAAAGAGGCTTCCAGGCAGCTAGGGGGAGGGTCTCAAAGCCCACCTCCACAGTGACACACTTCCTCCAACAATGCCACACCTCCAAATAGCTCTACTCTCTGGGCCAAGCATGTTCAAACCACCCCAACTGGGCAGACAGGAAGGATTAGGTGAGGAGTCTCAGGAGGACCACGAAGGAGAGGAGTAAGAAGAGAAGGGAGGGAGGGAAGGATGGGGGTTGGGAGGAGAGAGAGAGAGAGAGAGAGAGAGAGAGAGAGAGAGAGAGATTGAGATTGATTAGATGGGATGGATCAGGAACATGTTGCCAAGAGCGGTCCACCCTAAGGACAGGCTGATGGAGCAGAAGCACCCAGAAAGACATCAGATTGGCAACTGACAGGCATTTATATAGGTTTTAACAGGTGAAGGGATAGCATAGCTCAGAACCTGCCCAGCACAGTGACTACAGCTTATTAATAAATTGTAGGGTCTCTATGTCATTTACTCGGGAACTATATGGGTAAAAGTTGGGGCAGGAAACCCCAATAGATATTTAGGAGTAAAAGGGGACATACCCAGCTCCCCCAGAAAAATCTCTTACAATTGTTCTGAATATTCTTTTTGTTCTTGTCGTTTTGTTTTTGTATAACTTTAATTTTTCAAAACCTATTTTTTGTGTTTTTTTGGTTTTTTGTTTGTTTGTTTGTTTTTTGGATTTGGTTTTTTGGAGACAGGGTTTCTCTGTATAGCCCTGGCTATCCTGGAACTCACTCTGTAGACCAGGCTGGCCTCGAACTCAGAAATCCGCCTGCCTCTGCCTCCCAGAGTGCTGGGATTACAGGCGTGAGCCACCACCACCCGGCTCAAAACCTATTTTTAATAATGGTTCTTAAACGCTTTTAGTACATCATCCACCAGAGGTAGTGGGAAAGAAAAGATATGGGAGAAGTGGACCTGTTTAAAAGGTTCTTTGGAGCATTCCTGTTTTGTGTTGTTTGAAATCGACAGTACAATTCACAGGTCAGCAGCAGCAGCTCAATGTACTCACAATCACTTCATGAACACACCAGCAGTCCAGTTTGGTAGAGTCGAGATAGCAAACACGAATCAGCAGCAGTGACACTACCTAGCAGACACAGCCAAGGGACCCAGAGGGACACCAGGAGTTTTCTGCTGTGCTTCTCTCAGGGATGTGAAGATCAGTGAAGATACAAGACCCAAAGGCATTGCACAGCTGGCTCTATAAGCAAGCCTAGCTCAGCCTCTGTCACTGTCTGTCGAGTCCTATTTATACCCTCCAAACATCGTGTGTCCTCCATGCGTCTTCCCTCAGCGTGTGCATCCATTTCAGCTGACATCACTCTGCCAATTGGCCTGAGTCCTTGGAAGTGGCAAGAAACTGCAGCACAGCACCAGAAGTTTTTTTGGTGTGTTTCTCTCCATGGAATCCTGACAAATGGAGCTCAAGTATGCAGTATAAGACAGACAGATACATGTGTGTTGTTAGCAAAGAATTCTTCATCACCTGTTCTTTCATGTGCTTGATTTAGCAGAACATCCTTCTCCTGTGTCTGCTTCAGTGAAATGTTCCTTCATGAGTCTGCCTTAGCCTTTCTTTCACCTGTGTCCACTTCAGGAAAACACTCCTTTACCTGTTCGCCACAGCAAAACACCTTCCAACACAACCGACTTTCCCAAGAACCCTTAAGTTTCCACTTCAAATCTCCCTTTCTGTTTAAGAATTGTCTTTTTCTCCTATGTTAACAATATACAATAGAAATAATTATAAGAATGGTCATATTTTCAATAAATGGCTTATGTACAATATAGTCAAACAATAGTCTAACCAAACAACCTTAAATTTCTATCAGTATACAATGAACTAAAAACCCCAACTATCTGTCAATATACAATAATTCAAACAAGCCGGGCAGTGGTGGCACCCACCTTTAATCCCAGCACTTGGGAGGCAGAGGCAGGTGATTTCTGAGTTTGAGGCCAGCTTTGTCTACAGAGCGAGTTCCAGGATAACCAGGGCTACAAAGAGAAATCCTGTCTCGATAAACACCCTCCCCCCCAAAAATCAAGCAAAACTTAAATTTCTATCAATATACAATTAAAGAAAAAAAACCCAAATTTCTATCAATAAAACTTAATCAATTAAAAAACTTAAATATCTATTAATATACAATAATTTAACAAAAAACTTGAATTGTGGTGAAGAATTCCTGTTTTGGGCCTCAAGGGAAAAAATGGTTAGTCTGAAGCTAGCTAGCTGTAGCACTTATTGCCCAGTCTCTGGGTTTATCCAATCCCTGTATTGTCTAGCTATAGCATTTACTGCCCAGTCTGTATTTATCCAGTCTGTATTGTCTCTCCAGTCTATGTATTGTCTGTCTCTTTGTGATCGATCACGATCACTTGGGCTAGCACTTTTGAGGTTGATTTGCAATGCATGTTGATATCAGTTATTCAGACAGTCTGTGAATTATTTGGACTATTTGCTTTGTGAAGACATTCATGTCTCAAATGGTAAGAGAGTTTCCTTGATTTTATAAGTTTTCTTGTTGTCCATATTTTTTTGTTCCCTGTAGATACATAAACATAACCACTTCCCCATCTCAAAACTATTGCAGGTTTCCATTCTAATGTCAACACAGCCTTGTAGTTATTGGTTGACTTAGGTCCTTAGTTTTTTCTTGATAACCCAGTGTCTCTCAGCTGCTTTTTCACCAACATTAAGAAAATTGAGAGTTAGGGGACTGGAGAGATGGCTCAGAGGTTAAGAGCAACGACTGCTCTTCCAGAGGTCCTGAGTTCAATTCCCAGCAACTATATGGTGCCTCACAACCATCTGTAATTGATGCCCTCTTCTGGTGTGTCTGAAGACAGCTACAGTTTACTCATATAAAAAAATGACAAATAAATTTAAAAAAAAAAAAAAAAGTCTGTTTGCTTTAAGCCAGGCGGTGGTGGCACACACCTTTGAGCCCAGCACTTGGGAGGCAGGCAAAATTCTGAGTTCGAGGCCAGCCTGTTCTACAGAGTGAATTCCAGGACAGCCAGGGCTACACAGAGAAACCCTGTCTTGAAAAACAAAACAAACAAACAAACAAACAAAAAAGGAGTTAACCAAGCATTATGTAGTTTGTCCCCAGGGGGTTTTCATTCTCCCTTTTTATTTGATCAGCATCTCTTTAAAGGTATAATTGGTTCTTTCTTTCTTTCTTTCTTTTGTTTGTTTTGTTTTGGTTTTGGGTTTTTTTTTTTTTTTTTTTTTTTTTTGGTTTTTTTGGATTTGGTTTTTTTGAGACAGGGTTTCTCTGTATAGCCCTGGCTGTCCTGGAGCTCACTCTGTAGACCAGGCTGGCCTTGAACTCAGAAATCCGCCTGCCTCTGCCTCCCAGAGTGCTTGGATTACAGGCATGTACCACCACTACCAGGCTTAATTGGCTCTTTCTATAATTGCTTATTCTGTGGGATTGTGTAGTATACCAATGGCATTTATATTACAGTGTACAAAGAATTTCTTCTTATTATTGGATACATATATGGTAGCATTGTCTGTTTTAATTAGTGAAGATATCCCCATAATTGCCATTATTTCCAATAAATGTATAATTACACAATCAGCCTTTTCAGAACTTAAGGAAATCGTTCATTGAAATCCTGTCAATGATATGGTGTATATATACCTTTGCTTTCCAAATTCTGCAAAATGGAAAATAGCCATCTACCAGATATCATTTCTTTTGGTACCCTTACAACAGATAACAGATTTTGGTTGTATAAAGAACACATATAGGACATTTTTTATTATTATTTCTTTGGCTTGTTGCCAAGTGATGGAAAAAATTTTTCTTTAAGCCTTTCCCATTAATATAATGTTTCTAATGAAATTTTGAGGCTTCTAGCACATTTGTTACTGGTAATTGTTCAATTTCGTCATTTCCTTGAGCTAATGGACCAGGCAAAACTGTATGAGTTTGAATATGAATAATATATAATGGATGGTTTCTACTTCTGATAACCTGTTGTGATTATATAAATAGCAAAGTTAATTCTGAGTTATCAGGTACAAATTCAGCAGTCTCTATATTCAAAACAGATCTTTATGCATATAAAGAATCAGTAATTATGTTAAGAGGTTCAGGATAATCTAATAACACTATAGGATTGCATACAATCCTGATTTTTAAATGGATGTATAGGGACTTTTGATACCTTGCTTCTTTTATCTCACTTATAACCTCCTATCACCATCTTGTTTTCATCAGTACAAAAAGTTGGTGCCTATGGAACTGGTGTTCTCTTTAATACATGCAGAAGAATCCAATTAGTTTTTTTTTATAAACTGTATTCATTTGATTTTGGATATTAATTTGTTATTAATTTCACTCAAGAAGTTACTACAAGCTTTTTGCCAATCCTTATTAAATATCCATAATGACATAATCTCAGCATTTGTAAGAGGTACCACAATTTCAGATAGATCTGTTCCTGTCAGCTGAAGTAGTCTTATTCTACCTTTTATAATGAATTTAGAAATCTTTTCTATGTATGTCTTCAATTATTTACTTTGTTTATGAGCTAAGAAAATGAATTCCATATTACTATCTCCCCTTTGCACAATGATCCCAGTAGTTAAAATGACCAGAATACACTTAAGTTTAGGATAAATTCTGTTCATATATTCCTTTTACAGTCTTTGTTCTACAAGAACTCTTTTCCTGCTTCAGCTATTAGACATTGTAGACTGTTTAAATTGGAATATCCTTGTAATGTTTGAAACAAATTATTTAATTAATATGTACTTAATCCAATTGTAGGCCTCAGCCAGTTAATATCTCCCATTAATTTTTGAAAATTGTTAGGAGTTTGCAATTGGTCTCCAGATATCTGTATCTTTTGTGCTCAAATTTTTTATGGACTTATTTTATAACCCATGTAACTAAGTGAATCTCCTCTGTAATTTTTCTGGAGCAATCTGTAGCCCCAGCATAGCAGAGTTCTTTGTGTTACCTTACACATATTCTCTAAATCATCTTTGTCAGAATCTGCCAACAGAATGTCATCCATATAATGATAAAGGATAGATCGAGAAAAATGCTTACAAATAATTTCTAATGGTTGTTGAACAAAATACTGACGTAAAGTTGGACTTTTAACATTCCCTGTGGAACCTTCTAGTTCAAAGTAGGCACTGAGAGAGCAAACCTTTCTGTATTTCTCATGAAAGGGTATTAAGAAAGAAACAATCTTTGAGTCAATTATTATTATAGGCCATGATATTGGAATAAAGATGATAAAGGAAGACCAGGCTATAAAAGACTCATTGGTTTAATTACCTTATTAACTGATCTTAAATTCAGTATCATCCTCCATTTGCCTGATTTCCTTTTTACAACAAACACAGGGAAATTCCATGTGTTGGTAACTCTTCTTTATATTGAGCCTCCAGCTGTTCTTGTGCCAGTTGTTCAGTGACCTGTAATTTTCCTTTTGTGATGGGCCACTGCTCTTGCCAATGAGGCTGGTTTGATAACCACTTTTAGGGCAAGGCTGTTGATATGCCAGCAGTGGTCCCTTTTATAAATTTGGTAACTCAGTCCCTGTGATGTCCTGTTTTTTGAACTTGTGATTGTTTTCTATCACCTGTATAAATACCTTCCCCAGAAGCATCGACCATATCACCTCTAATTTCCTAATTTTCTTTTCCTGGCATTGCAGGAATATTAATTTGAGTATCACATTGTTGTAAAATATCCCTTCCCCATCAGTTTATGGGTTTGTCAGCCACATAAGGCCCTAACTTCCCTGTTTGACCTTCTGATCCCACACAGGTATTCCATTGGACACTTTGTCTTATTCGTGATAACTTAGTAATTCCTATAAATTGTGTATAACCTTCTGAAGTGGCCAATATGCATTCCAAGAATGTTGGGAAAGTATAGTAAGTGATCCACCAAACCTTCTGTCAACACCATTCATTTATATATATTAATCATTGTTTGCCAGAACAAACATTTTCCAGTGCTCCCAAAAGCTCCTGTTCTTTCTACTGGAGCAGCCATGCTTTTACAGAAACAACAACAGTTGATCAATTCTATCCCCTGCATCAATTTGCATCTCCTTTCTCACATATGCCATGATTCTAATTTCTTCCTTGCCATCCCCATCTACTACACCTGGATGCAGAATAAATCCACTTCTTCCCAATTATTCCCACTGTCCCTGAAGTGACATACACACCTGTGATTAACTTGTAACATTCAACTTTTGGGGATAAGAGAGGTATTTCTAGCCAGACCCAAAGCTTCACTTCTTTCTCTAGCATGTATAAGATCAGAAATACCTAATTTTGAATTTTCTTGCCTGTTAAGTATCTCCTGCCTGACCAAAGGAACACAGCTTGTATTGTTGGCTGTGGGGTCTCAAGCTGACAGGCCCCTGTTATGTTTCCTGATGCAAGAGGTTATCTCTTATGTCTTAGACCAGCAGTCCTCTGACCAGTGTTTGAATCTTAGCGACCAGAACCTACTTGTTCTCTCCTATTAATACCATATTCTCTAGAGTCAATATACCTGTCATTTTGAGCTCTGAATCTTTGTTGTTGTTGTTCTTTTGAGCTCTGAATCTTTTCTTTTTCTAGTTTTCTGAGACAGGGCTTCTCTGTGTAGTCCTGGCTATCCCGGAACTCACTCTGTAGACCAGGCTGGCCTCGAACTCAGAAATCTGCCTGCCTCTGCCTCCCAAGTGCTGGGATTAAAGGCGTGCACCACTGGCCACTGCCGTCACCGCCACCGCCACCCAGTGAGCTCTGAATCTTTTTTTTTTTTTAATGCATTTTTCTTATTCGGTGAATTTTTTATTTACATTTCAAAATGATTTCCCCTTTTCTGGTTAACCTTAACAATTTCTTTGGAAATGACCAAATTCACCACAATGAAAACATCAAGCATTTTGATTCCTGATATTTCTAGCTATGATTTGCCCTGTGGTACTGGCATTATACTCCAGAGAACCAATATCTGCTATTTCCCTTATCCATTCATCTATAGAGGCTCCACACGCTTTAAATGCTCTGATTACTCTCTTGCATTTGACATTTGCATTTTCAAATGCCAATATTTCTCTCAATGACTGTCTGCTTTCAGAGTCTGTTATGGTTCTGTTCACAGCTGAACTCAACCTCTGTAAGAATTCTGTGAAGGCTTCCTCAGAACCCTGTATTATTTTTGTAAATGAGGTGGATTTTTCCCCCAGGTACTTCAACTAAATCCCAAGCTCTCAAAGCAGCAACATGACATTGTTCAATTACACCGCCATCAAATTGGATTTGTTCTTGTAAATCAGCACAATGCCCTTCACCAAGCAGCTGGTCTATTTTTTTGGTTTTTTGTTTGTTTGTTTGCTTTTTGGTTTTTTTTGTTGTTGTTGTTGTTGTTTTCGAGACAGGGTTTCTCTGTGTAGCCCTGGCTGTCCTGGAACTCACTCTATAGACCAGCCTGGCCTTGAACTCAGAAATCTGCCTGCCTCTGCCTCTCAGAGTGCTGGGATTACAGGCGTGGCCACCGCCTGCCCGGTGCAGCTGGTCTTTTTATTATCATTATTACTCTTACTATTATTATTAATCACTCCATTCCTTTACATCTCAAATGATATTCCACTTTCTGTTTACCCCTCCACAAACTACCCATCCCACATCCACCTTCTCCCTTCTCCCTTTTGCCTCCATGAGGGTGCTCCCTCACTTACCCACCCTCTTCCACCCACTGTTACAGCATCCCCCTCCACTGGGGCATCAAACCTCCACAGAACCAAGGGCCTCCCCTCCCATTGCTGTCAGATAAGGCCTTCCTCGGCTACATATGTATCTAGAGTCATGGATCCCTCTCTGTACCCTCCTTGGTTGGTGGTCTAGACTCTGGGAGCACTGGGTGATCCTGCCAGCTGATGTTGTTCTTCCTATGGGGTTGCAATCCCCCTCAGCTCCTCCAGTCCATCTACCAGCTCTTCCATGGGGTCCCTGAGCTCAGTCTGATGGTTGGCTCTAAGCATCCACATCTGCATTGGTCAGTTGCTGGCCAGACCTTCCAAGGAGCAACCATATCAGGTTCTTGTTAGCAAGCACCTCTTGACCACAGCAACAGTGTAAGGTTTGGTGTCTGCAGGCAGGATGGATCCCCAGGTGGGGCAGTCTCCAGATGGTCCTTCCTTCGGTCTCTGCTCCATATTTTGTCCCCTTTCTTCCTTTGGACAGGAACATTTCTGGGTTAACAACTTTGAAATGGGCGGGTGCCCCCATCCCTCGACCAGTCCCTGTGCCTGCCTGTTGGAGGTGGTCTCTACAGGTTCTTTCTCCCCCTTCTCTGCACATTTCAGCCAGAGTCATCCCCATTGTGTCTGGGAGCCTCCAGTGACTATCCCCATTTCCTCATTCTCCCTGTGCCTCTGTACCTCTCTCCCATCTCCTCCAGTACCTGATACTACCCTCTTATTTCCTCCCCCTCCTCTCTCCCTCCCAGATCCCTCTCCTCCTCCACTTCCTATGATGAGGACTCAAGCATTCATAAACCCTGATCTTCCTTCCTCTTAAGCTCCATATGGTCTGTGGGTTGAATCATGGGCAATGTGAGCTTTGGGGCTAATATCCATTTATCAGTGAGTGTGTTCTTTTGTGACTGATTTGTCTCACTCAGGATGATATTTTCTAGTTTCATCCATTTACCAGCAAATTTCATGAAGTCATTGTTTTTAATTGCTGAGTAGTAGTCCACTGTATAAATGTACTACATTTTCTGTATCCATTCTTCTGTGAGGGACATCTAAGTTGTTTCCAGCTTCTGGCTATTATAAATAAAACTGCTATGAACATAGTTGGAGCATGTATCCTTGTTATATGTTGAAACATTTTTTGGATATATGCCCAATAATGGTATAGCTGGGCCATTAGGTAGAACTAATTTCAATTTTCCCAGAAACAGCCAGATTGAATTCCAAAGTGGTTTTTACCAGCTTGCAGTCCCACCAGCAATGAAGGAGTGTTCTTTCTCCACATCCTCACCAAAATCTGCTGTCACCTGAATTTTTTTTTTATCTTAGCCATTCTGACTGGTGTGAGGTGAAATCTCAGGGTCATTTTGATTTGCATTTCTCTGATGACTAAGTATGCTGAACACATCTTTAAGTGCTTCTCAGCCATTTGAGATTCCTCAGTTGAGAACTCTCTGTTTTTAATAGACTTACTTAGTTCTCTGAACTCTAACTTCTTTGTATATTTTGGATATTAGCTCTTTATCAGATGTAGGGTTCATAAAGGTCTTTTCCCAATCTGAAGGTTGCTATTTTGTCCTACTTATAGTTTCCTTTGCCTTAGAGAAGCTTTTCAATTTTATAAGGTTCCATTTGTCAATTGTTGATCTTAGTTTTTGCTATCCCAGTTTTTGTTTATTCTAAATGAATTTGAGAATTGCTTTAACTATGAAGAATTGATTTGGAATTTTGATGGGGATTGCATTGAACCTGTAGATTGCTTTCAGTAAGATGGCCATTTTTATTATATTCATCCTGCCAATCCATGAGCATGGGAGATCTTTTCATCTGTTCTTCTTTGATTTCTTTCTTCAGGGATTTGAAGTTCTTGTCATACAGATCTTTCACTTGCTTGGTTAGAGTCACACCAAGATATTTTATGTTATTTGTGACTATTGTGAAGGGTGTTGTTTTCCTAATTTTTTTCTCAGCCTGTTTATCATTTGAGTAGAGGAAGGCTATTGATTTGTTAGAGCTAATTTTATATCTAGCCACTTTGCTGAAGTTATCAGCTGTAGGAGCTCTCTGGTAGAATGTTTGGGGTCATTTATGTATACTATCATATCATCTGCAAATAGTAATATCTTGACTGTCTCCTTCCCAATTTGTATCCCTTTGATCTCCTTTTGTTTTCTAATTGCTCTGGCTAGATCTTCAAGTACTATATTGACCAGGTAGGGCAGCCTTGTCTTGTCTCAGATTTTAATGCAGGGAGAGAGTGGGCAGCTTTGTCTTGTCCCAGATTTTAAAGGGGTTGCTTTGAGTTTCTCTCCATTTAGTTTGATGGTGGCTATTGGTTTGCTGTATATTGCTTTTATTATATTTAGGTATGAACCTTGAATTCCTGATCTAATACTTTTAATGTGAATGGGTATTGTAGTTTACCAAAGGCCTTTTCAGGATCTAATGAGACAATCATGTGTTTTTTCTTTGAGTTTGTTTATATAGTGGATTACATTGATGGATTTTCATATATTGAAACATCCCTGCATTCCTGGGATAAAGTCTGCTTGATCATGGTGAATGACCATTTTGCTGAATTCTTGAATTCAGTTTGTGAGACTTTTATTGAGTATATTCCCATCAATATTCATAAGGGAAATTGGTCTGAAGTTCTCTTTCTTTGTTGGGTCTTTTGTGGTTTAGGTATTAGTGTAACTGTGGCTTCAAAGAAAGAATTGGGTAGCCGGCGATGGTGGCACATGCCTGTAATCCCAGCACTTGGGAGACAGAGGCAGGTGGATTTCTGAGTTCAAGGCCAGCATGGTCTACAGAGTGAGTTCCAGGACAGCCAGGGTTATACAGAGAAACCCTGTCTTGTAAAAACCAAATCAAAATAAATAAATAAATAAATAAAATAATAAATAAATAAATTAATTAAATAAAATAAAATTGGGTAGTGTTCCTTCTGCTTCCATTTTATAGAATAGTTTGAGAAGTATTTGTTTTAGGTCTTCTTTGAAGGTCTAAAAGAATTCTGCACTAAAATCATCTGGCTCTGCACTTTTTTTGGTTGGGAAACTTCTAATGACTGCTTCTATTTCCTTGGGGGTTATGAGACTGTTTAGATGGTTTATCTGATCCTGATTTAACTTTGGTACCTGGTATTTGTCTAGGAAATCATCTGTTTCATCCAGATTTTTCATTTGTGTTGAGTATAAGCTTTTGCAGTGGGATCTGATTAATTTTTTAATTTCCTCAGTTTCTGTTGTTATGTCTCCCTTTTCATTTCTGATTTTTTTTATTTGGATACTGTCTCTGTGCCCTCTAGATAGTTTGGCTAAGGGGTTGTCTTCTTTGTTGATTTTCTTAAAAGAGCCAGCTCCTAGTTTTGTTGATTCTTTGTATAGTTCTCTTTGTTTCTAATTGGCTGATTTCAGCCCTGAGTTTGATATTTCCTGCTGTCTACTCCTCTTGTGTGTATTTGCTTCTTTTTGTCCTAGAGCTTTTAGATTTGCTGTTAAGCTGCTAGTGTATGATCTCTACAATTTCTTTATGGAGGCACTCAGAGCTATGCATTTTCCTCTTAGAATTGTTTTCATTGTATCCCAAAAGTTCAGATATGTTGTGCCTTTATTTTCATCTACAAAGTCTTTAATTTCTTTATTTCTTACCTAACCAATTATCTTTGAGTAGATAGTTGTTCAGCTTCCATGTGCATGTAGGCTTTCTATTGTTTTTGTTGTTATTGAAGACCAGTCTTAGTCAATGGTGGTCCAATAGAATACGTGGGATTAATTCAATGTTCTTGTATCCGATGAGGTTTGTTTTGTGTCCGATTATATGATCGATTTTTGAGAAGATACCATGAGGTGCTGAGAAGAAGATATATTCTCTTGTTTTAGGGTGAAATGTTCTGCAGATATCTGTTAAATCCATTTGGCCCATAACTGCTTCTAGTTTCAGTTTCCATGATCTGTCCATTGGTGGGGTGGGGTGCTGTTGAAATTTCCTACTATCATTGTGTGAGGTTCAATGAGTTTAAGCTTTGAACTTCTGTGATGTTTCTTTTTTTTTTAATTAAGTGGGTTTTAAAAAAGATTTATCATTTTATATTTAAGTACATTACTGTAGCTGTCTCCAGACACTACAGAAGAGGGTGTCAGATCTCATTACGGATGGTTGTGAGCCACCATATGGTTGCTGGGATTTGAACTCATGACCTTCAGAAGAAAAGTCAGTGTTAACCACTGAGCCATCTCTCCAGCCCTTCTGTAATGTTTCTTTTACAAATGTAGATGTCCTTGCATTTGGGGCATAGATTTTCAGAACTGAGAGATCATCTTGGTGAATTTTTCTTTTGATGAGTATGTAGTGCCCTTCCCCACATTTTTTGACAACTTTCAGTTGAAAGTCTATTTTATTGGATATTAAAATGGCTACTCCAGCTTGTTTCTTGGGACCATTTGCTTTGAAATTTTTTTTCCATCCTTTCCCTTTGAGATAATGTCTGTCTTTGTCTTCTAGGTATGTTTCCTGTATGCAGCAAAATGTTGGATCTTGTTTAGTTATCCAGTTTGTTAGCCTATGTCTTGTTTTTGGGAAATTGAGTCCATTGATGTTGAGAGATATTAGGGACCAATCATTGTTGCTTCCTGTAATTTTTGTTGTAAGAGGTGGAATTATGTTTGTTTTTCTTCTTTTGTTGTGACAAGATTAATTTCTTGCTTTTTCTTGGGTGTAGTTTCCCTCCTTGTGTTGGACTTTTCCTTCTATTATCCTCTGTAGAGCAGGATTATTGGAAAGATATTGTTTACATTTAGTTTTATCTTGGAATACCTTGGCTTCTCCCTCTATGGCAATTGAGAGTTTGCTGGGTATAGTAGCCTGTGCTGGCATATTTGTTCTCTTAGGGTCTGTATGACATCTGCCCAAGATCTTCTGGCATTTAGAGTCTCTGTTTTGAAGTCTGATGTAATTCTTTTTTTTTTTTTTAATTGTTTTTGAGACAGGGTTTCTCTGTATAGCCCTGGCTGTCCTGGAACTCACTCTGTAGACCAGGCTGGCCTCAAACTTAGAAATCTGCCTGCCTCTGCCTCCCAGAGTGCTGGAATTACAGGCATGCACCACCACAGCCTGGCAGTCTGATGTAATTCTGATAGGTCTCCCTTTATATGTAACTTGACCTTTTCACTTTCAATATTCTTTCTTTGTTCTGTGCAATTGATGTTTTAATTATTATGTGACAGGAGGAATTTCTTTTCTGGTCCCATCTGTTTGGTGTTCTGTAGGCTTCTTGTATGTTTATGGGTATCTCCTTCTTTAGGGAAGTCTTCTTCTATAATTTTGTTGAAGATGTTTGCTAGCCCTTTGAGTTGGGAATCTTCACTCTCTTCTATAACTATTATTCTTAGGTTTAGTCTTTTCATTGTGTCCCAGATTTCTTGAATGTTTTGAGTTAGGAACTTTTTGCTTTTTGTATTTTCTTTGACTGTTGTGTTGATGTCTTCTATGGTATCTTCCACACCTGAGATTCTCACTTCTATCTCTTGTATTCTGTTGCTGAAGCTTGCATCTGTGACTACTGCTCTCTTTCCTAGGTTTTCTATTTCCAGGGATGTCTAACTTTGTTTTCTTTAATGGCTCTATTTCAATTTTTAGATCCTGGATGGTTTGGTCAAGTCCTTCACCTGTTTGTGTTCTCCTGTATTTCTGTAAGGGAGTTATTTATGTCCTTTTTAACGTCCTCTATTATCTTCATGAAATGAGAATTTAGATCTGAATCTTGCCTCAAAGTTGTATTGAGGTATGCAGGACTTGCTATGGTGGGAGAACTGGGTTTTGATGTTGCTAAGTCGTATTGGTGTCTGTTGCTTGTGTTCTTGTGCTTGTCTCTCACCATCTGGTTATCTCTGGTGTTGACTGGTCTCTATGTCTCTGACTAGAGCCTGTCCTTCCTTTGATCCTGGATGTGTCAGAAATCCTGGGGAGTTAAGCTGCAACTGGGTGTGGGATATGTGGGTTTGGATCCAAAGCAGAGTCTCTACTCCAGGCACTGGTGCAAATCAGAAGGCATGCAGGTCTCCACCTGGGCGGAGTATCTGTGTCCTGAGGTCCGGGTACACTGGGTATTGGGGCTGGGTTTGGGGTCCCACCTGTGATCCTGGATATGTCAAAATACCTGGGGAGTCAAGCTGCAACTGGGGTGTGGCCTGTGTAGGTTTGGATCCAGAGCAGAAGCTCTGCTCCAGGCACAGGTGCAAACAGGAAGGTGTATGGTGCAGCTGGTCTTTAGTAACATTTATTCCCCTTGCTAAATTATGTTGTGGTAGTTTTGTGGCTTTGTGCCTCCACCACAACAACCATTGTAACTGTTGTCCAGCTTCTATAACAGCTGACACCAATCCCTTCCAATCTTGTGGGATCACCCTATGCTGTATAGCCCAGTTATTTAGCATTTCTTAGACACAGGAAGAATGCAAGCCATATGATACTACAGCCTCTTTAAAATGCTTTAAATCTAGCATTTGTATCTGTCTCCAGGTCAATTTATTCGAAGCCTGTCCACCGTTGTCAGCAGGCATATGCTACACAGCCTGGGAAGGCTGAAGGTGTCTGAGTAGGCCCTCTGGTGGTGCACCGTGCGGCACTTTAACCTGTTGTACCTGAGCCATTTCCTCTTCTTTCAGGTCCCTAGAAGCAGGGCAGGGCAGCAGGTTACCTTCCAGCATAGTTTGCTTTCATAGAGCGATACATTCCTGGTCTCATTCTCCAAGCCTGAACTTTTCTCCTCCTAGTGCCCCACCCACTTCTACCTCTATGTGAAAACTCTCTAAATGCATAATCAACTTCTCTAACAGAGCAGTCAGGCCGTGGTGGCGCACGCCTTTAATTCCAGCACTTTAATTCCAGCAGAGGCAGGCAGATTTCTGAGTTTGAGGCCACCCTGGTCTACAGAGTGAGTTCCAGGACAGCCAGGGTTACACAGAGAAACCCTATCTGGAAAAAGCCAAAAAATAAGAACAAACAAACAAACAACCCCCCCCCCCAAAAAAAAACCCTTCTCTAACAGAAAAGAATCATCAGGTTTCCCATTAAACGTTTCCAAAATAGTATACATGAACACTACAAAGCAAAGCTAAAAAGAAATCTCTATTGGGAGCAAGGCAGGATACCATCCAGTGGCAGTATCTGCCATTTTGCCAGTCTCCTTAAGCACATTGCTAACTGCTTATAATCTGCCGTTTCCTCTACATTAGAAGCAGTTACCCATAATACCTAAGCCACTTGGAGACCACCTATAACTGATTTTTCAAAGCCTATTTTTAATGATGGTTCTTAAACGCTTTAACCTTTTAGCCCACCACCCACCAGAGATAGTAGGAAAGAAAGGTTTCAGGGGACGTGGACCTGTTTAGAAAGTTTCTTTGGAGCAACTCCCATCTGTGTTGTCTAGAAATCGGCAGTTCTGTTCACAAGTCAGCAGTGGCAGCTCCATCCACTCACAAACACTTCATGAGTACATCAGCAGTCTAGTTTGGTAATGTTAGGATAGCAAACCTGAATAAGCAGTGGTAGCACTACCTAGCAGAGGCAACCAGGCAGGAAGGACCCCGATGGACACCAGAAGTACTTGGCTGTGCCTCTCTTAGGAAAGTGATGATCAGTGAAGACACAAGACACACAAATGTTACACAGCCAGCTTTATAAGTAAGCCAAGCAACCCCCCTCCCGTGTCCCGTAACTGTCTGTCGAGTCCTATTTACACCTTCCAAACATTACACGTCCTCCACGGATCTTGCCCTGTCTACTACACTTTGCAATTTTCCTGATGATTAACCGCAGGCACCGCGACCTTGGGCATCTCCCACACAGAACGGACCTTTATATGCGGACCTGAGGCAGCACTGTCTGTAGGATGGGCAATGGGCATTCAAGACTGCAGAGCTAGGCTGTGGAGAATGAGGCCAGAGCACTCTCCAGACCTTCCTCCATTGGGCAGCATACCAGAAAACCAAACTGTAGCACCCCACTGCCGTACTCTGGGCGGTTCATCTCGACGACGCACGAATGCGACTCAACTCCGGCTGCGTCATTGCCCGGCGCCTCAGTGGGTGCCGCCATCATGCGTTACGGAAACCCACAGTCCTTTTCGCGGAGACTCATCCCTCACTCCCGTTCCCCTCACTCCGGTTCTTGCGCCTCGGCTCGAAGCCTCCAGAAGGCGGGGCCATTTGCAATTGCACTTGTCTGTCACTCGAGGCCCCGCCCCACGCCAACGGGTGCCGCCATGTTGGGGGCCCTCGCTGTGGACACGTAGGCGTCCGCGTAAGATGCCGGCCGACGCGCGCTGCCGCCGCCAAGATGGCTTCCATGCGGGAGAGCGACACGGGCCTGTGGCTGCACAACAAGCTGGGCGCCACCGACGAGCTGTGGGCACCACCCAGCATCGCGTCCCTGCTCACCGCTGCAGTCATCGATAACATCCGCCTCTGCTTCCACCGCCTCTCCTCGGCTGTGAAGCTCAAGCTGCTGCTCGGGACGTTGCATCTTCCGCGCCGCACAGTGGACGAGGTGAGGACGCGGGCCAGCCTCTCTCCCGCCGGAGCACGGCTCCTGCCTCCCGCCGGCCGCGCGCAGCTCGGGTCGGCGCCGTTAGCCCCGACGCCTTTAGTACCTCCAGCCGCTGCGCGCTGTCTGCGTTCGGGGATCGCGGGGCCATGGCCACAACAGCCCTCAGCCAGGCCGGCCCCTCCCGGAGTACTGGACGCTTCAGTTCCGAAGCTACTTTTGATTCGGGGCTATTAGTGCAACTTTATATGTGACTGCTGACCTTAATTTTGTTGCTTTTGCCTTACCAAGTATCAGTCTGCTTGCGTTCATTTCTGTTTTGTGACTTTTCAGTGCATTCTTGTTTCACATTGCATCGCACTAACACCTACTAAGTTTTGGAGATACATACACAGATAATATATGTATAGAGTTTAACTGTAGCCCATGTTGATCTCATACTTCGTATCCTCCAGCCACAATCTGTGCAGGGCTGGGATTACAGGTCTAGGCCACCACATCTGATAGCAAAAAGACCGAATTACCTTAGTTTTAAACATTTCCAGTTATTGTATTATTTTTATACATATCATTTTTATATTATTAGTTTTTGTTGCTGCGCTATACCGTATACACAATGCATATTTACAGTTTGAAAAATACTGATAGCTAGCTAAATGACCCACTCCTGTTATGTCCACACAGAAAACAAGGCTGGATGCTCCAAAGCACCGCCATTCTTCACTCTTTCCTGCAGGAAGTTTTTTGTTTTTGTTTTGCCAGGGTTATCAATCGTGTGTACTCCTAGCAGGAGTATTTGGGGTTTGCCTCATTTGAATTTAATACGGCAACATGTTTCTATGTTATATTCATTCTCTGTGTGGTGTGGGTGTGTCTTCTGTTGGTAGGCACCTAGACATATTCATCCAAGTTGTTGCAGACAGAGTTTGATTTACTCTGCATTTGGGGTTCCATTCTTCAAGCTGACAGCACATGGACGATTAGGTTGTGGCTGGTTTTTCTCATTCATTCTTGTTTTTTGTGTTTTTGGTTTTTTTCTGTTTCATGTTTGTTTGTTCTGTTGCGACTGAATCCAACAATACATGTTCAAGTGAACTCTAGAAGTAGCATTGGAGGTAACAGTAGGATTATACCAGGTGGTTTTTCAAAATGTTTTTATCAAATTATACTAAGATAAGTAGGTCAAGTAAGAATGTAGATTCTGCTAGGATTGTTTGGTTGAGCTTTGTACTGTTTGCTTATTGTGCTGTTTAGCTTTCTTTTTTTGTGAGTTACTCATTTTTTACCCCATTGTCTTTTTTTTTTTTTTTTGAGTCATTTGTGTGCCTTGCTGATAACCAGCCAAGTCACTTACTGTCACTTTATTGTTAGTGTGTTTTGATGTGTGACATACAGGGCAAACGCTTTGCTTAATCTTCGGGAATGCTTCAGCTGTTTGGCCCCAGCCCTTTTGTCAGTCTGTCTTAGTGTATGTGTGACATTTTTGTGTTTCCATGTCCCTTAATGTGCGCTCCCCTCTGCAAGTATGTGTGAGGCCAGGGTTCCAGCTTAGGTGTTCTGCTACCGCCATGGTTCCACATCTTTTATTGTGAGACAGTTTTTCGGTGAATCTGGAACTAACCTTTTGGCTAGACTGGCCAGCCAGTGTGCCCCCTGGGCTCCTCTTGTCTCCATCTCTAGTACTGTATGTACCCACTGAGCAGAGCTTTTTATGTGAATATGGAGATCTGAACTTAGGTCTGCAGACTTGACGTGGGAAGCACACTGTCAACTAAGCCGTGTCCTTAACTCATGGTGTTAATAGTCTTCCTTATTAATTGCTTTTAGTAAGTGCTTGTTGCAGTTCTCTTCACCTAGCTAGCTCCCATTTATTTACCAACGTCTATTACTCTATTTTAATCTTCTAAACTAATCTGGCTACCTCCCAACCAAAATGCAAATGCAAAATGATACTTGCATTTTAGTGCTAATCTGGTTCTCTGGGCTTCAGATCTTTTCTCATGGTGTCTCCCGGATTCTCCATAGCTATTCACCACTTCCTCTCTCTCTTTTCTCCCTTCCCTCTCTTCTTTCTCCTACTCAGTCATTGGCTGATCAGCTTTTTTGTTTGTTTGTTTTGTTTTGTTTATTTTTGAGACAGGGTTTCTCTGTGTAGCACTGGGTGTTCTGGAACTCACTCCGTAGACCAGGTTGGCCTTGAACTCAGAAATCCGCCTGCCTCTGCCTCCCAAGTGCTGGGATTAAAGGTGTGCAACACCGCCACCGCCACCCTGCTGCTGATCAGCTTTTGTTGGCAAATCAGAGAATAAGTGCGGAGCAATGCTTATACTACATTGAAGAAATAGAGCACAATAACATCATGCCTGCACTTAATAGTATAAAGTCTTGTAACCCAGAAGTTTGGGGAGTTATTTAGAACTGTTAAGTTCTATGATTATCCTATATTCATACATGTCTGTCTGTCTGTCTGTCTGTCTTTCTTTTTTTGCTAAGGGTATATAGAAATACTTTAGGTAAGGAGTGAACAGCACCTGGGCTAAGAGCAGGCTGTAACTGTTCTCCCTGTGTCATCGGGGTTTATTGGTACCCTACTCACTATCTACTTGTACTGTTGACCCTCCCTACAGTAGCATCCTGGATTTGCCTGTTCCTCCTTCTCAACTGTTGTTTTGTATAGTTTGGGTTCCTATTCCTAGGAATGCTGTAGTTACAGTCTCTGAACAGCAGGTGGAGGTCTTAGAATTTGCTGATTTTTCTTTTTTAAGAGTTCATATAAATTGTTTCACTTTATTATTGTGAGGCTTGGGGGAGGGTGTCCAACTTGGGGTTCAGTAATAATGACACAGTTATCTGTGTGGTGTAAGGCGACTGGCCAGTTTGCTGGAGCAGCCCCTTAGCTAGCTCATCTAACTCAACTGGATTCCCCTGCCATAGTCTCTCCATGTGGCTCTCCAGTTATGTTTCTCTGCCCTACTTCCATTCTGGTTCTATCCCACTTCCTCTTTGCCTGATCGTTCATCCCCCAGCTCTAGCTGCCAGCTCTTTATTATAAAAAAAGTCACATTCCATCTGAACCAATCAGCAGCAGAACAACACCTGTCCATCTGTCTGTGTTGCCTTTTGGTACCAAGGGTTATGTAACTTCCCCCAAGACAGCTTGCCTTTTCTTTTTGGGCAGATGAGGAAGCAGCAGACATTTATATATGCTGTTAGCCTGGCACCTGTGGCACAGCAGTTAACAAGTGAGAATACAGAGACACTTGATACAGTATGTGTGGGTTATCTCAACATCTTCCCTTTTAGTCCAAGAAACGCCTTTATCTCCAACATCAATAAACTATGTACAACAAGAACAATTGTGCAAACTATTACAGTTAGAATTATATTCACACTGTCCAGTCCATTTGTCCTATCTTGAGTCCAAAGTTCTGTAGAGGGTTTGTGTCAAATGAGCAAGGGAAAGAAACCTAAAGTATATATATATCTTAAATAATTTTTTATCACCATTTAAGTTTTCACATCCTCCAACCTTTAGAATTTGCATTTATGAACCTTAAAACACTTTTTTAGACTCAGTCATTTTTTTAGACCCTTCACAACTTAAGCTTTTATGTCTTTCAACTTTCATAAACTTTACACCTCTTTTGTGAGTTTCTCTTTCTGAATTTAGTAACAAGGAAAACTGTAAGACAAGCATGTAGCTCTAGGAGAGTGAAGCCTGAGGCCTGATGTTTACATGTGAAGGGAACTGAGAAGGCAGCTTAAGCCTTGGTTTCTGATGTTAACTGATATATCTTTGACTAGTCTCATCTTCAAACACATCAGGGTTTCACCTGAGTAAACAGGCGGGGCAGACCAAGCAGCCTGTAGAATGACAGCCAAGGTCTGTAAGAATGACAGAGACTTACTGGCTACCTGGACAGTCACAGGCTCCTCTATGGTCAGTGGGGTATCCATCTTGGGGCCACCAGGCTCAGAAGACTTGACAGGCTTTCCTGTGAAGCAGGAACTTGGGGGGACTTAGGCAAAATGGGACAATAAACGCCCATGTGTCATCCTTGTCCTCCATTTGGACAGTGTACATGCTGTCAGCAGTAGAGATAAAGGGCAAATAGCCAGTGGCTAGCTTTGTCACATTAGAAGTAAGCTCCCGGTGGGGCCTCTTCTGTGCCCAGCATCTTCACAAAAAAGCCTTTTTTTAAAATAAAACATCTAAAATGATATATTCTGCATATCTCTGAAGTATTGCAGGACCATCTGACTATCTAAAGAATATCTAAACAAACTAACTGCACTTGTTTCTAGTTTTTGTTTTGAAAATGTAACAGGAGGCTTCATAAGGCTTATGCCTGAAATTAATTACACTAGTACCTAACATAACTAAAGTATAGTTCTGAATGCATCAAAGAATTTGATTATTTATAGGTTACTGACTACTAACTTGTATTTTTTTTTAATTATCCTTAACAGTTTACAATAGTACTTTATGCCAGGCGGTGGTGATGGTGGTGGTGGTGGTGGTGGTGGTGGTGGTGGTGGTGGTGGCAGCGCATGCCTGTAATCCCAGCACTCTAGGAGGCAGAGGCAGGCAAATTTTTGAGTTTGAGGCCAGCCTGGCCTACAGAGTGAGTTCCAGGACAGCCAGGGCTATACAGAGAAACCCTGTCTTGAAAAAACCAAATCCAAAAAAACAAAACAAAAAACAATAGTACTTTATATGACTAGGACTATGCTTTTTTTTTTTTTTTTTTTTTTTTTTTTGAGACAGGGTTTGTCTGTATAGCTCTGGCTGTCCTGGAACTCACTCTGTAGACCAGGCTGGCCTCGAACTCAGAAATACGCCTGCCTCTGCCTCCCAGAGTGCTGGGATTACAGGCGTGCACCACCACTGCCCAGCTTAGGACTATGCATTTTTAAATGAGTTGCATGCTGAAGTTATATGCAAATAAACCCTAAACAACAAGAGTTGAATCATATATACAGTATGTGGTAGCTTAAAAAAAATCTAAAACATTTAATTTATTGTTGCCTTTTCAGTTTAAAAGGAGCTACAATAATCCACCCTTCTTTTCCCTTTCACCCCCATAAACCACTGAACAACAAGTAGCCACCTCCAAGGAATGAAGGTTGTGTTCTTTAGATTGCTTCTTATGGGCTGGGGCAACTGCATATTTGGCAACCCAAAGAAAATTGGAATGCTGGCCAAGACCTGGAAGAGTGTGCTGTTTCATTTGCTGCTCAGGTTCTGTGGCTCATCTGGGGCTAGAAAAGTACAGGACTTAGCTGAAGTCCTGGCTGAAGCAGTGTGTTAGGCTTTACCATCCAGGGTTAGCCACTTTGAAGTTGTCCTGGATATGAATCTTGAGGAAACACCAGAACCTGGCAGGATTCTGGAGCAAATATATGTTTCAGCAATTCAGTATCTGTCTCAGCATCCTCAAGGGTGAATCATGTTGGGCCACATTAACTTTACTGGTGCTTGGTCATTTTACTCTGAAAGCACATAGCTTATAAAAGTAACATTGTATGCACATTTTTATATTAACACGTGTATGGAATGTGTAGTGTGCACACAGATCAGGTAATGATTCTCTGCTTTGTGCCTGAGCATGTGAAAGGCATCTCTTAAGTCAGTTTGGGCTGTGATGGTTTTATATATGCTTGGCCCAAGGAGTTGCCCTATTAAGAAGTGTGGCCTTATTGGAGTAGGTGTGGCCCTGTTGGAATTGATGTGTCACTAGAGGTGTGGACTTTAAGATTCTCATCCTAGCTGTCTGGAAGCCAGTCTTCTCCTGTTTGCCTTCTGAACAAGATGTAGATCCCTCAGCTCCTCTTGTACCATGCTCCAGCCTTGATGATAATGGACTGAACACATGTAAGCAGCCCCAATTAAATGTTGTCTTCATAAGAGTGACCTTGGTCACAGTGTCTCTTCATAGCAGTAAAACCCTAACTAAACTATAATAGAGTGTTATAAATTGCCATCTATGCCATATGAAAGGATGGCATGTAATATTAAGTCATGAGGACCATTGGCTACTAGAGAGACATCCATGTTGTCTCAGTCTCTGAGCTGTTCCTATGTAGGGAGATCAGCATTTACATTATCTGCTTTGTTGTTTCTCTGGGTCTCTTACTTGTACCTTCCATGTCAGCAGTCAAAATTTTCCCATGGTCACATCGGACCTTCATTAACGTTGAAGGAATCCATAGCATTTTGTTTCCTGCAGAAATAAAGATGTAGCCTCTTCCCCAGCGCAACACATTTCTTGATTTCCATTCTGAGGTGAACACGTTCAGCAGTCCTTTCTCAAATACAGTGTTTTTAGCAGCTGTGCTACCTGTCTCACTGATGTTTAAAGAATTAATGTTAATAAAGCATTATGTGATCTGTCTCTGGGAAATCTCATACACTCCTGTTTTATGAGCATCTCCTTTAAAGTGCCATTAGATCTTTTCACAGTTGCTTGACCTGTAGAATTCAACTAGTTCTTTTTATAAACTGAAGTCATTTGTTTTGGGGGGTATTTGTTATTAATTTCTCCCCAGAAATTAGAGCAGGCTCTTTGCAATCTTAATTGATTATCCATTTCAGCATTAGTATAAGGCATGATAATCTCTGCTGGGTCTGTTCCTGATAATTGACAAAGCCTTACCCTTCACAATTAAATCAGAAACCTTTTTTATATAGGTGTCTTAGGGTTTTGCTGTCAGGAGACATCATGAGAAAGGCAACTCATATAAAGGACAATATTTAAGTGGCTTACAGTTTCAGAAGTTTAGTCCACTGTCATGGCAGGAAGCATGGCAGCATGCAGACAGACATAGTGCTGGAGGAGCTGAGAGTTCTGCATCTTGATATGAAGCCAGGAACACTGGGTAGAGCATAAGACCTCCAAGCCCACCCCCCACTGTGATTAACTTACTCCAGTAAGGCCGCACCTACCTCAGCAAGGTCTGTCTAATTGTGCTGCTTCCCATGGGCCAACCATGTCAAAATCACCACAATAGGTTTTTAATTTTTTTACTCTGTTTATGTGCTAAACATATGAATTCTAAGATATTATTGTCTTTCTGCAGAATTCCTGTGGGAGAATGTCATTTACCTAAAATATCATCCAGCTTGGGATCCACATGATCCACATATGCATCCTGTACTCACTTTTCTACCAGAAGCCAGTTCTCTCTTAACCTCAGCTGATAGTTTTCTTGGACTATTTAAGCCAGAATTAGCTTCTATAGTTTGAAATAAATTACTTAACCTTGTGTAGTTAACCCAATAGTGGGCCATAGCCAATTAATATCTCCCAGCATTTTTTGAAAACCATTAATAAGAGTTTGTAACTGATCTCTTTGGATCTGTATTTTCTGTGGTTAAATTTTCTTGTATCCTAGATATTGATAGAATCTCCTCTTTGTATATTTTTCAGAAGCGATTTGTAATCCCCAGCAAAGCAAAATTCTTTTTACTTCAACAAACATTTTTTTCCCTAAGGTGTGTAATTGGAATCAGCCAACAAGATATCATCCATACAATGATAAATTATAGATTGAGGAAACTTGTTTGTGAATCATTTTTAACAAAATGATTATACAAAATATTGACATTCCTTGTGGCAAAACTTTCCATTGATATCTTTTTATAGGCTGCTTATTGTTAAATGTAAGCACAATGAAAGCAGTTTTTCTTTCTTTTTCCTATTGCTGGGATATTGAGAAAAGGCAATCTTTTAAATCAATCACTTAATAAGGCCATGCTTTAGGTAACAAGTTAAGGGAACTCCAGGTTGTAAAGAACCCATAGGCTGAATTACCTTATTGATTGCTCTTAGTTCAGATAACAGCCTCAGTTTTTCAGATTTCTTTTTATTGATAAATACAGGAGAATTCCAAGGGCTGATGGACTCTTCCATATGTTCAGCCTCCAGCTGCTCTTGGACCTAAGGCCTGTAGCTTTTCCTTATTTAAGGATCACTGCTCTACTCAAACAGACTTGTTAGTTACTCATTTTAATGATAGGGCAATTGGTACTCTTATCAGCAGAGGCCTTTCTTAGAAATTTGGAGAGTCAACACTTGCTGTGGCCTATGGATAGCCTAGACTGTCGGTAACTGTTTTTTGTATTATTTTTCAATACCTTCATGGGGAGCATTTCCCATTTTACAGCTTGTCCCTGAAGATGAAGGAATGTCAATCTGTGTTTCCCATTGTTATAATAGATCTCTTTTCTATAAATAAATTCATGGCTATATCTGCTACACATGGTCTTAATTCTTATCTGATTTTTTTGGACCTATACATTTCATCCATTTTAGAGTTTGTTTTATCTGAGACAATGTCCCAATCCCTAGGAGATATATAGATAGATACCTTTCAGAGTGGCCAGGTTGGATTTCAAGAATCTTGTGAAATTATTGTTTTATCTGCCCCAGTATCTATTAGGCCTTCTCAATCCTCTCCTTATCTAAGTCTGATCCTGTGAATTCTGAGGAGGACAAGGAGTTTCTCTTCCCTTCTTCTTTATTCTGATCTTTTTTAGGGTATAGAAGATCATTACTGGCCATATTGTGATTGGCTCTATGATAACTAAATGAAATTGTTTGGGGCCCGGGTACCCTTTGCTATAGTGTTGTCCATTTTTTTAACAGGTAAAATATTTTCCACACCAGCTCCAGCCACCAGTTCTTAGTTCTACAAAGAGCCTCACTCCTTACTTACACAGTTTGATCCAGTCAGCAGCAGGACAATGCCTAATCCATCTCTTTGGGATTGAGGGCTACTTGGCCTTCATGATGGCAGCTCTATTTTTAACATGATAATCTCAAAGAATCTCATCTTTTGGTCAGGTGAGGAAGGATACGCATTTACATCTAGAAAGCAGGTAATGGGCCATAGAAATGGCAATATCTTGCCAGCACTTGGCTCTGGGGCATGCCTACATAGCCTTTTGATACAATATGTGTGGGTGCAGGTCTTCCTTACAAAAATGCCTTAGAGATGGATCTTATGGAGACATTTCCTCAGTTGAGGTTCTGTCAGATTACTCTATCTTATGTCAGGTTGGCATAAGACACACACTTTATTCCCTCCTCCTAGATTTGTTGGATGGGCGCACATAGCCTTGACTGCAGCTAGATGCAGGGAAGGATGCTTGTCTTCCATGTACCTTTCAAGGTGGTGCCCGCAGAGAGTAAGGGGCTTGGTTATCACCCATTCAGTCAGTGCCTGTGGTAAGCACAAGGAGAGTATGGCCCAAAGGTAGGTTTTTGTTTATGGCTTTATTCAGTGTGCAAATGGCCGTGTTAACTTGGGTTATCATTACAGTACAGCTATCCCTCAGTAACTATGGGGGATCAGTTTTGAGCCCAGGATATTCAGGTGCCTTTCATTCAGTGGCATAGTCTTTTTGTGTAACCTGTGTACTTAAATCATCTTTACAGCATTCATGACTGTAATTGTAGTGTAATTGTACTGCATTGTCTAGGGAATAGTGTCAAATAAAAGCATGCACGCAGTTAGTGAGTACCCTTTATAGTTTTTGCAGTTGAATCCACACGTATGGGACTCAAGGGTCTGAAGAGTTGACAGCACCAACACTACTATTTAAGCTCTGCCTGACTATTCTAGCCTGCCACCCACCAAGTAGCTAGTTCTTTCCCTCCCTGCTCTGCTGCAGTCCATGTCTGTTCCTTTCCGTGCCTGTTTTTGATTCTGCCTTGTCTGCCTTCCTCCCTTGCATTCTTCTCTCTGCTTGGAAGTTCCACCCTCATACTTTTTGCCCCGACTATTGACCTGCAGATCCTTATTATCAGCAGCAAGCCAACACCTGATACATCTCTTTGCCTTTAAGTGGGTCAGGAAGGGCAAACATTTATAAATAGAAAACCTGGTGATGGAGCATAGAAATGACAATACCAAAATCCTGCCAGCACTTAGCTCTTTGCCATTTTAATAATCAACAATTGAAAATA
Organism: Apodemus sylvaticus; assembly: GCF_947179515.1. Taxonomy (NCBI): domain Eukaryota; kingdom Metazoa; phylum Chordata; class Mammalia; order Rodentia; family Muridae; genus Apodemus; species Apodemus sylvaticus. The sequence continues at coordinate 77,111,395 of NC_067482.1, forward strand.
CAAAGACACATCTTCGTACAAAGTAAGCAATGCCACCTAACAGGAATACCATCATGTATGAGCTAGGGCTTTACTGTTGTCCCATTGTCTGTCTCCCAGGTTGGTACACACTGAATTCAGCAGGTTAACCCATTCAGCGTATAGCAAAATGGGTTTATGCCTCTATAGGACCATGGGATGTGTTTGTGTAAGTCAGAAAGCCTCCTTATTGTACACCAAATCTGCTAGCACTTTGCTTCCCACTTCCGGACTCTTTGACCTGTGAAATTTATATTTGTTTTTGAAACAAGGTCTCACTGTGTGACTGGTTGGCCCCTAACTCTAAGAAGAGATCTGCCTGCATGGCTTGTTGCTGTGCTTGGCCCATGCCTGTTGTTTTGAAGCAGCTCAGTCTATGGCAATTTAAGGACATATTTCAAAATACAAATTTGGAGGGCACATAAATAATTCAAACCAATGTTCTTTCAATTTTTAACCTGATATTTTAGGAGCCGCTCTTTTAGAAAATATTACCTGTTTTCCCTCTTGGTAAGTTGCTTTTCCGGGGCTACTGTCTTAGTCATAGTGTCTCCAAACAGGTAACTTATAAAGAGCTTGTTTACAGTTTTAAAAGGTTAGTCCATGCTCATCATGGCTTGGAGTGTAGTGACAGGCAGGAAGGTGCTGAAGAAGTAGTTGAGAGCTCACATCAGATCCACAAATTACAGGCATAGAGATAGTGAGGCTCTGGGCATTTGAAATCTCAAAGCCCACCCCTAGTGACACACCTCTCTGTGTGTATTGTATTACACTGGATGGGCTGAGAATGAGAGACGCTGCAGGATGAATTTAGGCTTCTCAGCAGCAGAGGGACCAGCTCCTGAAGGACTAAATTAGGAACCAGCTTTGCAGAACCTCTTTATTGTTACTCTAAAGGCAGTTTAGCAAGTCAATTTCCATATACCAACACTTCTTTTCTGATCTAGGAGGCATATGAAGGAACCATTACCTAAGTAACTCTCAGCTGCAGGAGACCTTTAAATTATGCCAAGGCTCTGAAAATCCTTCTGAAGAACCTGCCCTTGAACCTCAGATAACAATTACTGTTTACAAAAGGCTACTACTTCAAAGCCATCCTATCCAGCCAGATACAATGGCTCTGCTAAATTGTGCTTCCTACTTACCGGTAAAACCAATCCTAATCCTTCTCAGACTGAAGGTTAGAGGACCAAGCATTCTTAATGAGCCTCTGGGGACCATTCTTATGCAAACCACCACAGTTACTGTGACAAAGCTGCACCTGTCCTTGGTACTCTTACCTGTGGGTTGTAGAGGTCAAATCCTTCCCATCTTCAGCCTCAGGCTCTTCCTGGCCTCCCTCTGACTCTGTGGTAGGATTCCCTAGCTCATAAACTGCATGCTTGCCCAGCTTTCTATGGTTTCTCCTATGCACACTGTATCTTCAAGTACCAATGTTACTAGCAGTGGCTCTTGTCCCGTCCCTCCTTTGCACCCAAGAAATGATGGGTCACCCACCTACCTTGGTGCTCCATGCTACTGAACCTGAGCCCAATTCTGCATGCCAAAAGAACTCCCATTAACAGTATATATTCTGTAAGTATAGGCGTGGCAAGCCTGGTTCCTTGAATCTTATATTTTGTTATATCTGCCCACCAGAGAGAGTTAGGAAGCATAGACACATAGATTCTGGAACACCGCGGGAGACCCTGGGTAATGGGACATCACAGCCTAACAAATGTGGAGATCAGAGAAGTAGGTGGCCTTGCATTCAGACAGGTTAAGATGGAGAAAGCAAAACCCAGGTAGATCTTTGGGGCCTGAGGATTATAAAGGTTCCTGCCATAGACCACCCAGAGGCTACAATATATATGTAAATGGGTAGATTCACAGCAGGGGACTTTTAAGCTGTCACTGTTCCAAGAGGCCAAGTGGGGCTGGTAGCATATTCCTGGTGTCTTCTTTCTCTACAGATGAAGGGCTCTCTGATGGATATCATCCAGCTGGCCACCCTGGACTCAGACCCTTGGGTCCTCATGGTTGCTGACATCCTGAAGTCCTTCCCTGACACGGGCTCCCTGAATCTGGACCTTGAGGAGCAGAACCCCAATGTTCAAGACATCTTAGGAGAACTTAGAGAAAAAGGTACGTAGCCAGACTTTATTTTGTAGTAGGAATAAGGGGCTCGAGTTTTAGAAATTGTGTTGTCATTACACTGTTGGTGTAGGTGCCATGGCTTCTTAGACACTAGCTGTCCTTCCCCACATGCTTCAGTCTGACTTACCACAACCCTGTCCCTGCTGCATGTGCTGTGTCTGCAATTGTATGACTCATCCATGATCTACTTAGTCATTACTGTCTCTCACCATAAGTTCTTCGAGGGTGAAAACCCTACAAGTTGTGTTTTCAGAGCCTAAAACATTCTCTGTCTTAAAGTAGATACTCATTAAAAAATACTAACAAATTAGTTTCTAGACTATGAGGTGAAACCTGGTTTTAGAGAGGTAAGAGTAGAAATGTCTGTGTCTCTGATACTGTGTCTCCCTTGATGGAGAATAAAGACCTATGCCTCAGGGTCTTTCTCAGAAAGATGGACTTGGAGGCTGGCGGTCACACACTCTTACAGGCCTGCTTGTGAAGCCCTGAGACCTTTGGGGCTTTGCTGATTTGTAGTTGCTGACTCGGAGTATTGGGCTGCACATGTCACATCCCCACTGGGCTGGACTGGGGGGTGGGGGGGCTGGTCGTCTTGGCAGAAGGAGGATGAGTCTGCCTCCCTCAGTTTTTTGACTGATTAGGATAACTCTGTGGAGTTTTTCAGGCTCCAGCCTCTTGGTGACCACATGAAAACAGGAAGCACATATGGGTGGGTGACTTTAGAAAACTGCCTTTGAGGAATGTCAAGGAGAGACCACCAGGGCTGTGCAGTCAAAGATGAAGGCTAAGATAGCCACACACTTGTTCCTCTTGGTGTTGATGCTGCATTGTAGTTAGGATGCAGGAGGCTGCTCTCCATTCTGCTATGTGCAGATGCTTGTGGTTCCTGGACCTCCACTGGAGTCCTGTGGCTTGCAGATGGAAAAAACCTATCTTCTTTTCTAGGCACTTCTTGTTTTTAAAAAGCCCCTGGAGATTCCGATGAGTTTTCTTGTAGGGCGGAAGGCCTTTTCTTTGGTCCTGATGCACCTGGATGATCTTGGGTTCTAGAGATGGTGGAATTGGAATGGTGGGGACCATAGGGGGCTTGAAACCAAAGAAAGAAGCTGTCACAGTGGTGAATAATGAAAGTCTTCATGGAGTCCTTTACATGTGAGCTGTGGGGTCAACAACCTATGATCCTTGGTTGTAAGAACTACTTCCTCTAACACTCCGGCTCTCCACAGTGAGTGAGTGCGAGGCATCCGCCATGCTGCCACTGGAGTGCCAGTACCTGAACAAGAATGCCCTGACCACGCTTGCTGGGCCCCTCACCCCACCAGTGAAGCATTTTCAGCTGAAGCGGAAACCTAAGAGTGCCACACTGCGGGCAGAACTGCTGCAGAAATGTGAGTGCCCGCATTTCTTTTCTCTGTGGGGTTTTCCATCTAGGCCCCAAGCCCCTGGGAATAAGGACTCTGAGACTCAAAATATATTTACAAACACCTTGGCTGTAAGCTTTGGCTCATTCTCCCGACTAGCTCACACTTGAACATCCCATTTATTCTAATCTAAGTTTTGCCACGTGGATGACAGATTCCATGCTTCTGTCCTCCCCCATGCTCCCAAGCAAATCTCTCCCAGAATCCTTTCTGCCTACCAGATGTCCCACCTTCTCCCTTTCCTATAAGTCATAGAGTTTTTATTGACAAGTTGATGTATCCATACAATATACAACATATTCTCTATAAGTCCCCCTTTAGTCCAATAAAAGGCTTTCTTTTCTATCAGTAGACTATATACAATAATAACAAATATGAAAAACTGTCAGGTAAGAATTATATTTATAATGTCTAGTTTATATTTATCTGGCAACTTTGGATAAAGTATTCTATCCTATCCTGGTGAGTTTAGCGTTCTGTACTTAAGTCATTCTTACCATAACTTGCATAGACCTGAAAAAAATCTATAAAACATCTATATAGTCTTCAACTGTGTCAGAGACCTGAGAAGGATTTATTCCTGAGTGAGCAGAAAGGGCAGGCAAGCAGCTTCCAGACTCTACCAATGATAGATGACTGTCTGTCTGGACAGCCTCCCAAGTTCCTGAGTCATAGGAGCATCATCTGTAGCCTTCTGGCCCAGAATATCTGACAGGCGTTTTTGTGAAACAGGAAATATAAAAGGGCTTCTCTCGGCAAACCTCAGCAGGCGACTTCCCTGCGTCCCATTTGTCCAGTTTGGACAGCATTCTGTCAGCATGGAGCAAGGTTCTGTCAACATGAAGCAAACTCCCTAAGGAATTTCTCCAATGCAATTTCTTCATCTGCTTTGAAGCCCAATAGTGGTGCTGCTAGGAGCAAACCTATCTTATTGTCAGAAAAGGATTAAATTAATAAAGCATCTTTAAATGCTACATTTTGTGGGTCTCTGGGGTATTTGAAGACCATCTATCTATAGTATATCTGAATTGTTTCTTTCTAGCTATTTACTATCTGATTAACATTGAGAACATCTACCTCTAAATGAAGCTTAATTTTGTAAATAACTAAAGTAGTAACTATAAGACATGTGTTTGATTAACTATTAGCTTGCATTTCTAATTTTCAACAGTTTCTTATAGCAGCTTTTAAGGACTAGAACTTAACATTGCATTTTAAAATGAATTGCATAGGTACAGTACCTTAGTGTATTGTAGCAAAATACAATCTAAATCTGTATCAATATATAAAGATCTATACCAATGTAAACAAATACAACCTTAATATGTATCAATATGCAAAAATCAATACCAGTGTAAGATTTTTGGCTTATTAATGTTCTTTGACCTAAAAGCAGATTCAATCATCCATCCGTTATTCCTATATTCCCCCTTCTCTTTTCATTCCTTCTTCCCCCTTTTTGCCTCTAACACTAGGCAGGAGAAAAAGGATAGAGGAGAGAAAAAGAGAGAAAAAGAAATCCCTGAATCCAATATCTCTATTTTGTTTCTTTCCTGACCAGAACCATTAACATATTGTAACCAACCCCCTTAATCAACAACAAACATCTATCATCTATTGATTGGCTAAAAGCCATCCAGCTTGGGAATTGGGCCGGCATCATTGTCATCCTTCTATTAAAATAGTTCCCTGATGATTTGGGGTTTCTCTTTCCTTTTGAGCCCCCCCTCCCCCCAGAAAAAAATTTTTGGATAATGGTCAGTCTTAAGAAAGCTAGCTGTCAGCCGGGCGGTGGTGGCATATGCCTGTAATCCCAGCACTCTGGGAGTCAGAGGCAGGTGGATTTCTGAGTTCGAGGACAGCCAGGGCTACACAGAGAAACCCTGTCTCGAAAAAACTAAATCCAGAAAAAGAAGAAGGAGAAGGAAGAAGAAGAAGAAGAAGGAAGAAGAAGAAGGAGGAAGAAGAAGGAGGAGGAAGAAGAAGGAGGAGGAAGAAGAAGGAGGAGGAAGAAGAAGGAGGAGGAAGAAGGAGGAGGAAGAAGGAGGAGGAGAAAGAAGGAGGAGGAAGAAGAAGGAGGAGGAAGAAGAAGGAGGAGGAGGAAGAAGGAAGAAGAAGAAGAAGAAGAAGAAGAAGAAGAAGAAGAAGAAGAAGAAGAAGAAGAAGAAGAAGAAGAAGAAGAAGAAGAAAGCTAGCTGTCGCATTTATTGTCTAGTTGTACTCTGTATATTGAAAAGTTCAGAGCTTACCTGCAGCTCTGACTGGAACTCTGTGATTCTGCTGTCTGCTAGGAGCCTTCTGTGACTCTGGTGATGGCTTTAAAGTTTGAGGGTCTCAGGGCTTCCTAACTCTCTAACTGTACTGAAATGCTGATGACAACTTCTAAAAAGTCCTAAAAACTTTCTAGCTCTTTCTGAGGGTGAAAGACTGCTGGCTTAGGTGATTAACACTTGCAGCCTAACAGGGGAGGTTTAAGCAATGTGGCCTTTGTTCTATCTGAGCAGGAACTGCTAGGCTCTAACTTTCAGCCTGCTAGTCGGGAGTCTCAGGAAGAAAATGGGACACTTAGAGAAGTGGTTATAGAGTTTATTACTAAATTGTAAAAAGTTTCCTATGAAAGCTGTCTAAGAGGGAAACGCAGAAAGATCCTAAGTGGAGAAAGGGAAAAAATTCTTCTAAGTGGGGAAAGGCAAAAATCCTAGTTTAAGTGAGGAAGGGGAAAAGTTCTACTCTAACTGTAAATGGGGAAAGGCAAAAAGAGAGAGAGTCCTTCTCCTTTGTCTTTAGTACTTATACATCTTTCAGAATACATGATCACATGTTACAAAGTTCATCACAAGTTCACACAAAAAAATCAAATCATAAATTGAAACAGAAGTTTACAACAGAGAATGTTTATATGCATTTCCATTAGGAGTAATTATCCAGCTAAACATTCACCACCTATAATAAATCATTAGTTCCCTTATTATGACCTTTGGTTAATAGTTTTACAACCTCTTAGACTATGCTCTGAGTAGGAAAAAGTCTGGTTGCCATCTAAGAGCAAATTACCTGGTGACACTTGGGAGACTGGCAGAGTTCTTATTGCAGTTTTGACTATCAGAAAAGGACCTAATAGCAGTCCCGTTATAAAAGAGCTTAATAATCACAGATTTAATTTTAGAAATTCTTATAGGCTCATCATTAAAACTTAAGTCATCTATTTGTCTACATAGCCTCACTCTAAGGCAGTACATCTTCATGGGTCTGAAGAGATCTGTTCCAAAGGGGTGTGCTGTTACATATTATTACATATGTTCAAAAATTACAGGAAAAGCATATTATTAATAACACGAATCTTTTCTAAAATGAGTCCCTTACAGTCTTGCTGAATAAGGGCTCACCTGTTGCAGATTATATAATAATCCAAAGCAGGCCATCTCAGGATGATCACCTAGTTATTAGCTTGTCCATGATGGCTCCTGACAACTGTCCTGGAAGCAAGCAATTGAGGCAGCCTGCTCATCTGTGCTGCTTGTCTTGTCTTCTTGGTGTCTGATTCTTGGGTCTGCAAACATAGAAACATGCACAAATAATACATGCTTCAACAATAGCATAGGTATAGAATGCACAATGTATACACATCAGTCAAAGATGATTCTTTGTTCTTTGAGCAGGTGAAAGACATCTTTCTTTACAAGTTAGTTTGGACTATGTCACCAAACTATAATATTAATTTTCATCCACGTCATATGAAAGAATGACATGCAAATATAGTTGTGAGGATTCTAGCCAGCAGGATTTATTTGTGCCTCAGCCAGCCTCAGAGGAGTCAGCACATACACTATCTGCCTTGTTAGTCCTGTTCATCTCTCTCTGTCTGCAACCAGATCTCCAGGAATCGACACACACACACACACACACCCCACATCAACTCTGATTTCCAACAATTTAGGTGGAAGACATAGCTTTTCTTTTCCTATTGGAATAAATTCAAAATCTCCCCAGTACACCATATTTCCTTTTTTCCATTCTGGAATTAGGATTTCTATAAGCTGATCTAATTCAGCAGTCCTTTCTAAAATCCAGTACTTTGTCCCTGAGAGATTTTTTTTATCCTCAACTGTCCTAACTTCTAATAAATGTGCAGTCTCAGAATCATCTTTTTCAGAATTCAAGGCAGAAGCCAATTGGAATTCTGAATATGCATTAACAGTGTGATGTATCAACACATACACATAGCTTAATTCCTCAAATTCTATACAATTTATTGTATAGCATTGCTCCAAGGTAGCCTCAGTAAATAGAATCTGGAATCTTAACTCAATATATTATGTTCTCATGGGCTGCTGTTTTAAATCTTTAAGCCTTTGTAGATTTTTCTCATCTGGAACTGCCTCTTTTGATGTTATTGTAAATTTTAGATTGGATTCCTCTGAAGGTTCCCTATTTTGATTCAAAAAAATCCTCCAACCTCTATTCTGTCTCCAATCAGGATCTAAGTTTTTGTCAGCCTCTTCATTTTCTTAAGTCTGCCTTAATTTTCTCTCCCTATTTTTTTAAATCTCTGATATCTTAGCCTTTTCCTTAGTCTGATTTACAATTTTTTTTTAAAAAATGTTTTTTAAAAGATTTATTTTATTATATGTAAGTACACTGTAGCTGTCTTCAGACACCAGAAGAGGGCGTCAGATCTCTTTATGGATGGTCGTGAGCCACCATGTGGGTGCCAGGATTCAAATTTAGGACCTTTGAAAGAGCAGTCCGTGCTGGTGCTCTTACCAGCTGAGCCATCTCTCCAGCCCAAAAAAATGTTTCTGTAATTTCAAATTTCACTTCTCTATTTCCTTCATCTCTAATATTTTAGCATTTTCCTTAGTCTGATTTATAAATTTTTCAAATTTTTTGTATAAGGCTTTCTTTCTCTAAGAAGATATAGAAAGTCTGTACTGTTAATAAAGTGAATATGTGGATTAATAATACAATAATAGTCATAATCAGTAATATGTCAGTTTCAATTACATGTAGTTCTTTTTTTTCTTTGAACCATTTAAAAGAACATCAGGTAAATTAGAAACCCTCTGTCATTGTGCCTCTCATCTTTATATTTAATCAGTTTTAAATTACATGTATATGTGAAATTTAAATCCAGTGTCCTTCCCTTTTCAGTCTTAAAACACAATTCTTTACATTCTCCCAAGTTCTGGTGTGCTTAGATTCCTGTTGTGTATTCTTTGTCTCCGTGTTGTCTAGTGAGACACTGTGGGTTGTGGCTCTCTGGTTCATAGAGAACAGAAAAATCAGATTCTGTCTTTGTGCTGTCACTGTCCTGGGCTCCTGTGTGGGCAGCATATACTCATACAAATACTTGCTCTGACTTCCCCCATTCTGGGAAGATGGTGCCAGTTCAGCCCTAAACCTTTGGAGTTTTTCCAAGGACTTTGTTTTCAATCTTTAAATCCTGCTCCCTGCTCACTGGATGAGTGACCCCTACAATTTCTGGGGTGGTGAAATTCCTGTCCCTGGCTAACTGTTGGTCCAAGAGAGACTGCAGACTCAAGGGCCTCAGTCAAGTACTCTGTAGCACAGCAGGGCCACTTGTTCTCCTCACTTCACCCTGGATCCACCTAATAGCTAAATATAAAATCAGAAGGCTTGGGTTCCATGTCTACCACGTTCAGCACCATATGTTAAAATGCACGCTTTCCTCCCAGCCCCAGGCTCCCGGAATAACAACTCCAAGACTCAAAATGTATTTACAGACACCTTGGCCATAAGCTTTGGCTTGTTCTCTGACTAGCTCATAATTTAATTTCCTGTTTATTCTAATCTAAGTTCTACCACATGGCTGGTTACCTCTGCTCATCTCCTCACATGGGCTCTGTCCTCTTCCATATCCCTGGGCAAATCTTCCCATGCCTAGCTCTCTGAGAATTCTTTCTGCCTACCGGTTGTCCCAACTTCTATTCTACATGTTTCCTATAGGCCATAGGTTTTTTTTTATTGACAAGAGAGGCTTCCATATAATACACAAGATATTCTCTCTATAGTTTTCAAATATTTTTACTTTAAAAGAGACTAGCATGTCTTCTCAAAAAGACAATCAGAGGTTATTGTGTTAACCACTGCTGTTTAGAAACATGCATTAGAGAACCCAGGGTTTTCAAACACAGTACCTGGAATCTCACAAAATAGAATCTGTGCCAGTCAAGCAGGGTGTGGGTTCCTCAGAATGGGATGTTGGTGTGAGGCTGCTATTTGTATCCTGACCTGGTCTCTATTATAAGATATTAGATGGTTTTATTAAATGATTCCAAATCATGTCTTATGAAAGTCTGTGTGGAAGGCACTTACTTGCTGGAGACAGGGCAGGGAAAGGCAATGTAGACCTTGTTTTGGCAAAACAATATAAACAAAAAACCAACAAATGAAAAAGATTAAAACCATGGATTTCCATAAACTTATTTTGGCTATGCAATGAACATTACTAATATTTGTAAATAGCTCTTTGTTGTTGTTTTGTTGTTTTTGTTTGTTTGTTTGTTTGTTTTGGAAAGCAGTCTCACTGTGTAGCCTAGGCTGGCATACCTTCTCCCTGCTCCTGCCTCAGCCTCCTGAGTACTGGGATCACAGGCCAGCAAATAACATTTGCAGGAGTCTAAGGAAGAGCCTTGTAGCAGGGCAGGTCTGGGGTCTGGGGTCTGGGGTCTGTGCCGTCTGGAGCTCTGTGGCGCTCCGGCCCAGGCCGGCTGTCGGGAAGTCAGTCAGGAGCGCTGTGGATGGAGCGAGCTAACCTACCCTCCAGCTTTTGTCAGCGACGGCAGGGAAATCTGTTGTTTCTTTCTCATATTTATATGTAACTCTGTGAGGAGACTCTTGGTATGAGCCTGCTGTAAAGACAGCTATGGGGACCTGTACAATACCAACACCTCAGGCTCCTCCTGGTCCCGGGGGGCACACAGGTGGCTATGACAGTCAACTCGAGCCACTTTGTGGACATTTCCTGACACGGGAAGCCTTTGCCATGTTTGAGCTGGAGTCAAGCTCCTCGGTGAACGGGGAAGGCTTATTTAAGACTGAGCTTGCACTGTGGTGGGTTTCATGGTTTGGTACTCAGTTGTATTACAGTTTCAATTGTTCATCTTAATATTGAGCTCTTTAACACAGTTGGCATTGCTCTGCTGAGGGGTCTCTCTTGCTGCCACCTCAGTGCCCATCTCTACCCTTGGTGGTGTTTGCTTGGATTAGGCTGTCACTTTAGAAAGCACACAGTTTCGAGGGAAATGTAGTGTTTTCTATTAAGGACACAGGAAGAGAAAACTTGCAGTACTAGCTATGGTATTATTCCTGCATTGTTCCAGAGTCCTGAGGGAAGGGGGCAGAGTTGAACAGGAGTCCATGACATGACATGACAGGAGCTATAAAACTCCAACTATAAAATCCAGCAGCATCTCTGTGCTCACTCCTGTTAGGTTATATAAAGGAGTTACCTACCGTGTCTGCTTATGAAGTCTCTTGCTATAGCTGCTCTGTGGGCTGAGAGGTTCTATGCTCAGTGACCCTGACCTTGTGGCTTTTATTCTCACAGCTACAGAGACAGCTCAGCAGCTGAAGAGAAGCACTGGTGTCCCGTTCCATGCTAAGGGCCGGGGGCTGCTCCGAAAGATGGACACTACAAGTAAGGCTCCTGTGCTCGGGTGCTGTGGTGCTGCGGCGCTGCAGTGCTGTTGGCCAGGCGGGATGGTTTGGCTCGAAAGGTAGGATCTTTCCTCAGCAAAAAACTCACTGGGACAGTAGTCCTGAGAGGTGAGGCCCACTGGCTCTGTAATGCATAGGCATGTGAGGGCAAGCAGGGCAGTGTGCATCTGTAGCACCTGTCATCTGTAGCTACCCTCTTGGGTGTAACAGTTGTAGCAGGTAGCATGTGCCAAGGGCAAGTTTCCAAGTTAGAGGGTCACACAGTACTTTGTCTCTTCATGCATGTGCACTCAGCACTGTGTCAAGTACAAGAGAGGACTCCTTAGAGCTGCATTCAGAGCCTAGTGGGCAAGGCAGCTAGTAGAGTGAAAGCAGGCCTTGCCTGGCCCTCCCACTTGGTTCATCTGGCATCTTGGAATACCAAGTTCTCATAACCCCAAAGCTGGCACATAACCAGGGGAAGTCCTGGTGTGGCTGACCATTCTACCATTATCACAGCGGGGCATGGTTCCTGCATTGGTGTGGCCTGCTGCTGCAGTATAGGCTCCACCTTGCTTCCCACACCTCTGAGGACACTGGGTGACCTCCTGAGGGACAGAAAGAAAAGTGGAATGCCACTGTTTTGAGAGACTTGATACTGTAAGGTCACAGCTCAAGATATTTGGCTTTGTTTTTAACAAAAATGTCAGTTTGGGGTGTCATCACTCTCTGGGCAGTTTGATACCAAGATAGTTCTTGTCCTGCAAAGTCTGGAGGTCTCAGTTGTCTTAAAGAGCTGTTATCATCTGTTATCCTAGCCTTCTCAGAAAGGCTAGGAGCCGTGTCAAGCCTGGGTCTTGCCTTGAGGGACGCCGTTACGCTGGTCAGTTCAGTAGCTTCTGCACTCGTGTCACTTCACCACGGTGATCCTGACAAGGAGCCTGAGTGGGTTTTTTTGTCTTTTGAATTACTTCATTGAATGTGTGGCTGTTTTGTCTGGATATATGTCTCTGTACGTGTGTGCAGTGCTCCCGGGTGACAGGAGAGAGCATCAGATCCCCTGGGACTGGAGCTAACGGTGGGTGTTGGAAATTGAATCTGGGTCCTCTGGAAGGACAGCCAGTGCTCTTAACCACTGGGCCATTGCTCTATCCCCCTGGAGTTATTTTTAGCACAGAATGAGCTATGCAAAGTCCAAATGTGGTAGACTAATTTTCTGTGGGGTTTCCCAGAGGCCGCCTAGTTCATCCCTGTGCTGAAGAAGCTGCTGGGGCGCCCCCCCCCCAGACATTTTCACTGACATTAGTGTCTTTTCTGTAGCCCCTCTCAAAGGCATCCCAAAGCAAGCCCCCTTCAGAAGTCCCACCACACCCAGCGTCTTCAGCCCTTCTGGGAACCGGACTCCAATACCACCTTCGAGGACACCACTCCAGAAAGAAAGGGGTGTGAAGGTGGGACATTCCTTCTCATGATCCTGTCAAGGCTAGGCATTGATTCTTTGCTCTATAATTAAGTATGACATGTATTTATTTTGGCAGTTGTTGGATATTTCTGAGCTGAATACGGTTGGTGCTGGCCGAGAGGCAAAGAGGAGGAGGAAGACTTTAGGTGTGTGGAGCATCGACGGTTTGGAAGGAGGCTGGAGGCAGTGCAGCCCAGTGTGCTGTAGTTGCTTCTGCCAGTGTAGTGTCTGGGTCCTTTGGGGTTCCTTCATGTTTTTTTCTGGCCTAGTCTGCATGTGTGTCTTAGCTTACCACACCGTTAATAATGGGACTTTTCTCAGGTTTTTTTTGTTTGTGTTTTGTTTTTGTTTTTTTTTCTTTTTGAGGGAGGGGGTATGTGGGTTTTGAGACAAGGTCCATACACTGTAGTCCAGGCTGGCCTTAAGCTTGTAGTTTTCCAGCTGCTAGGATTACAGGTTATAATACCTGATCCAAGGAATCAGTTCTTTGCCCTGAGACCTAAGTGCACAATGCTGTTTTACATTTGGTGTTCACAGAGAACACTTGTGACTTCTGATCTGGAGCTGGATCAGACCCACTAACTAGCTCTCTTCCTTTATTGGCAGACACAGAAGTGGTAGAAAAGCCCACCAAGGAAGAGACAGTTGTTGAAAATGCCACCCCTGACTATGCTGCTGGCCTGGTGTCCACACAGGTAGGGCTTCCATGCAGTGACACAGCCAGAATAATGTGCTCCCTCTTGTCCTAAGATGTGTTCTGTAAAAGTATGTGTGTATATGTGTGCAGATGTGTATGGATGGATGAACATGTATGTATGTATGTTAGTGGCTGAGGGAGCCAGAGCCTGACTTGGAACAAATACCCGCCTCATACTAGGATTACTGCTGTGCTGTCTCCGTGCCACGGTTACCTCATGCTTCTCACTGTGCAGTGGGCATGGTTCCTGTCTGAGGCTCCAGTGCTCTGCAGACCAGGCATTGCATGCTTGTCAGAAGGGCGTTTCAGTCAGATGGCTCCTTCCCAGGGTTGGTCTGTGGAAATGGGTATTCAGAGACAGGCACATAGGCTGTGTGGAGGCAATGTGGCCGTTCTTGGTGTGGTCTCAGAGCCCATTTTCTCTTCAGTATCCTTTGCATTGCTGAACTGTTTTCTCTAGATGTCAGTTTGGGAGTATAGGGTGGTGGCCATGGCTTTTTGAAGTCCAGCATCACTAAATTCAGGGGCTCCTGGGTTAGAGAAGCCCCTATCCCTGCCCAGGGATAGCAGTCCTTGTTGTTTTGCTCTGTTGATGGGCAAGGGCTGATTGAGGCTGTCCAGGCTACTCCCAGGAAGGTGTACTGAAAACCCTACCTCTGCCTCAAACAACCATGGTCTCTGTCTTCCAGAAACTTGGATCTCTGAACAGTGAGCCAACACTGCCCTCCACAAGTTACCTGCCCTCTACACCCAGTGTGGTACCTGCCTCATCTTACATCCCCACCTCTGAGACTCCCCCAGGTGAGTGCCCGGCAGTATGCTGAACCCTCATAAGGCCTTGCCCTGGCATTACAGGGTCACTTTCAACACCTGGACTGAGCCTAGCACACTCACCTAGGAAGTAGCCTTGCTCCCAGTGCTGCTCAGCATTAAGGTACCTGTCCCGTCTTTTGGTTCCAGGCAGCAGGAGGATCTCCTGGCCAAGAAATAAGCCAGGCGTCCTGCTTTGAATGAACAAGTAGCTGCCAAGACTGCCACTTTGGGCACCCTGTTCTTTAGGTGGTGGATGTGGAAGGAGGGAAGCCGAGATTCTCTTCCCAGATGAGGCATTGTGCAGAGGGACGATTCTCTCGGGCATGCATAAGCGTGGGATAGTCACTTGTTCAGGGGGTTGGCTCCGTCGGGCTCAGCTCAGTAGGTGGGGGAGTCAGTTTTCCTCAAGGGTCAGCAGCCTTGCTGAGGCAGACAGTGCTAGGCTTGGGGAAGCTGCTTTCCACTGTCCTGTAACCAGTACCAGTGTATATATGTGTGACATCATAGGCCAGGAACTAACCAGAGCCTAAGACAACTTAATCCACCAGTCCAGAAACGCCCGAGGACTGGCTGTGAAGGTCGGCAGTGATGGGAACAAGACAGAGTAGGTGGATATGGGGTAGCTGTCAGGGCAGCGTAAGTGGAGCTGAGCTTATTGCCTCTCCAGAAAACGGTGTCTAGCGCAGGCAGCCTGGGACCAGTGTCCAGGATGAGGAGATGAGGAATGATGGTTCCCTTTCTTGGACAACTCTTAATAAGCCTGCTTTATCTGCAGCTCCACCCTCCCGGGAAGCCAGCCGGCCACCTGAGGAACCCAACGCCCCAAGTCCCACACTGCCAACACAGTTTAAACAAAGGGCACCTATGTATAACAGTGGCCTGAGCCCAGCTACACCAACACCTGCAGCACCTACCTCACCTCTGACACCTACTACTCCCCCAGCTGTCACTCCAGCTGCTCAGACACCCCCTGTGGCCATGGTGGCCCCTCAGACCCAGGCTCCAGCCCCTGTTCAGCAGCAACCTAAGAAGAACCTGTCACTCACGGTAGGTGCCCTGGCAGGGCCCAAGGCCATCAGATGGATAGCATGGCTTTGCCTGTTGGCAGCTGCGGGGTAGGATAAGATGAGTGGAGCAGGGCCAGTGCTAGAGCAGATGGCCTTGGCAGCCCAGGCACCCACATCATCTCTTCACAGAGGGAACAGATGTTTGCTGCCCAGGAGATGTTCAAGACGGCAAACAAGGTCACTCGGCCAGAGAAGGCCCTCATCCTGGGCTTCATGGCTGGCTCTCGAGGTGTGTCTGTGCTACCAGGCTTGGGAGGTGTCCCCCATGGGTGGGGGGAAGGGTTCCTTGGCCCTAGGCACCTGCCCAGCAGCCCCTGCTCCCACAGAGAACCCGTGCCCGGAACAGGGGGATGTGATCCAGATCAAGCTCAGCGAACACACAGAGGACCTGCCCAAGGCAGATGGCCAGGGCAGCACCACCATGCTAGTGGACACCGTGTTCGAGATGAACTATGCCACAGGCCAGTGGACACGCTTCAAGAAGTACAAGCCCATGACCAACGTGTCCTGAGTGCCGTCTCTGCTGCTGACCCTCATCAAACCAGAGGACAAGTTCTGGTTCTGCTGAGTGACCTGAGCAGACTAAAGGATGTGCCCTTCCCAGCACCTGCTACCCACAGGCTTCTGGGCCCCAGCCATCTCTCTGGGGAGTTTAGGCTTATTTTTTATATTTTAATGAGTTAGGTTTTTTGTGTGTGATTAAGATACTTTTTTTTATTCAATATTGTTTTGAATGCAAGCCAAAACTTCATAATTTTAGTGCCTGTTTGACTTTTATCTTTTTTATTTCTTAAAAAAAAAATAATACTGGTTGAGAGGGCTTTCTCTTTCTCTGCTTGTGCATGCCCTCCCTCATGAGGTTGAGGGGACCAAAGGTGACACCTGGCAGTCTAGGGTATGAGGGGGGCTATGACCAGCCTTGATGCCACTACCTACAAGGTATTTGTATGTCTTTTGTACAGTTGTAAACATTTCAAACTTGTGTCTAGGTTCCTATTTTCATTGTAAAAAGACATGAGTATTAAAGTTTAGTTTTTCTAAAGAAAGCCCGCAGAGCTATGTTTCAGGCTAGCTTGCCTCCCTGCTCTGAGAGCAAGCCCCTCCGTATACAGCTGTCAGAACCTGGGAGAGGCCAGGCGAGGCGAGGGGAGGCGAGGCAGGGCTGGGAGGTAAGGCTGCATGAAAACAGGTAGGTAAATGGGCAGGGCAGCTGTGGGCATCAAGGAAGTGGACGAGTCAGACACAGTTACGTGGTAAATAAGTGTAAGAAAAAGGCCTTTAACATTTTTTAATAAAAAAATACTCAATACAGTTTTCCAAACACAACTTTCCACTTTAAATGCTATTTTTCCCCAACTGGTAATTCTCATCTATATTTCAGTATTACCTCCCCCCTCCCCCCAAACTTCAAGTTTTCAAGCCTTCACTATCAGACCTAGTGATAGCACCCAGCATTCCTAAAAGGAACCTGACTTTGTGTTGTTGTATGAAATTTAGACACCAATAGGCACATTTAAACTATTTAATTTCTGATTGGGCATTTCACATCTCAACAGGCTATGGTGACACCATGATACACATGGACACAGCATTTATTCTAACAGTCATCAGCTACACTCCATGTAGATGAAGTTATTTGGCAACTGACAAGTGTTTGTGTTAACTTTAAAACATTTTCATCTTTAACTCTTGAAAATTAGGTAGCTCTGGAAGATGGGTGCATCGCATATCATGCTACAGTTATCACTTGGAAGTCATCAGAAACGCCAACCTGAGCGTGCCTGAGACCCAAGGAGTCCTTACACACTAGTTAATACCAGGATGTTCCTTAGGAACTAGCACCTGGCTCCTCATCATTCTTGCCAGATGCAATGCCCTATAGGTGCCTAGGTTTTAACTGCTGTAGTTCCACGTTTTCATAGACCAGTGCTAGTGTGGACACTGGCTGTATCCCTGGGCTGCTGCCACCCTGCAGAAGCATACACAAGAGTGTGCTAGCTGGGGAACAGCTCCTGCCTGGTTTTGGATGCCAAAGGCTCCTGAGAAGTACGGAATATGGGCAGTTTTTATTTGTTTATGTCACATTAAGGAAAAAGAAATTGGAGCTGATGTTCAGAAAGTAACATCTCTCTGTCAGATTCAGAACACCTACCACATCCAGAGTCACAGGCCTGTTTGGCTGGTCCCTCCTTAGGAAAAGCCATCACCCCAGATTTGTAAAAAGGTCTTCGGTTGGTTTTTAAGAGTTAGTGTTATTTATTCATTAATACTTTTAGAAAGGGGAAATTACCTAAAATGTTCACGATATTTCCTTCAAAAAGATCATAAAATAATTGAAACCAAAAATCTTAAGATTTTTTTTAAAAAGTTAATTTGTTCCCAAAGTGTATTGCAAAATCAACTCTGATGCTTTTATTTTTCACAGAAGCTACTCAGCTAGTGGGAAAGGATGGTTTTGGACAAGATGGGCCCACCACATAGCCTGGGGGCCATGGCTCCAAAGACCAGGACCATGTGCATATGAGAAGGCTATCTGGCCTATGACTACATCAGCCTTCCAAACTTGGGCCCTAAGTAACAGAAGTTTATGAACCAATCTAGTATTTTCATAGAGCAGTTTGAGCCAGATTAAATTCTAAACTGAGAAGTGTTCCTGACCTCGTCTAGTCAAATAGGTGTTTCCAGAGGTAACTAGACCTGTGCCTGTGGATGCAAAGCTGCTAGAGAAGTGCCAACGGGATGGTCTCTGTCAGTGCTCATGACGTGCTAAGCTTGCAGGTGTCCCACCAAGAATGTTCAGTCCTGGCTCAAATGGAGACTGCACTTCTACAAAGCGAGAGGGCAGCAGAACAGCAGTGGACAGCAAAAAAAGATATAATGACTAGTTTAAGCTTTTTACTTTGTGGTGTTTTTTTTTAAAGCCATCCATTGCATGTACCTTCCCTCCCAATAGAAAGCATGAGGCCTCCTTTCTTGGTATCCCAAGCTCTCCAAGGCCAAGAAGCACTCCTGGGAGGGCAGAAGCAAGCCAAGGACAGACAATCTTGGGGGCTGGGCCTTTAAAAGAAATCCCTTAAATCTCATAGGGAAACAGGTATGACCCAAGTTGACCACCACGAGACCAGGTGGAGAGAAAAGGCAACTAGCTTGGGGCCCCACAAACAGAAAGCATTAGCCTAGGTTTCAAGCTGTGTTGTGCCCCCTCCACCCCTGGGATCCTGTAGTTTCCTCCTTCTGCACTCAATAGTTATATCTGCCTGACAACTTAGATACATTTTATCTGGTAATAATGTGTAAAAGTTTTAGCAAACATATGCTGGGAATGTCAGAAAAATACCAAGTGAAGAAAATGTACAAGGTTTCCCCCAAATATTGGTCAAAAAACCTGGGTTCAAAAGACATTAGAGAAAAACAGGCAAAACAAAGGCAGATGCTCTGCCCCACAGGCTGCACTGCTGGCATTGGTCATAGCCACAGAAGGGAAGTCACGAGAGGAATCTCGCAACACCACACCCACTCAAAGTGGAAACAAAGCACTTTGAGGAAAAATTCACATTAATACAAAGAACAGAGGCTGTGTCAAAACAACAAAATAATTATCAATCCTGATGGGAAGGAACCCAAAGGCTTGAGTCCCAGTCTACCCTGAGTAGGGGCAGTATGTGATTGGAAGCCTGCACCATCAGGAGAGAGCTAATGGTGATCTTTAGAAAATTCTTTGTTTCAGGTAAGATAAAAGCATTTCACATGCCAGTTAATCTTCAATCATAACTTTAATCTAAAATAGAAATGGGGGGGCACCTTGACGTCGGGTCTCAGATTCAAGTGTAGAGGTGATGCTGCGTAGTAAGGCTTGTTTATCCTGACCGCCAAGCGTGCAGCTGACAAGCATCAGTGCAGACACAGCACAGCTGCTGAGGATGGCTCAGTGGTGGGAGGAACTGCCTCCCACCCACGCAGGCCTATACACATAGCACTAGGAGCTGGGTCCTTGGGAGTGCTGTGCTTGCCTTCCCATTGTTGGCAGGGCTGGCTGCCCCACACCAACCCTGGATATGACCAAGGCTATTTGCCGTCTGTAACTCTTCGCCAACACCGCCTTTTCTTCCTCTTCCCCTTTGACTTCAGTGATTCTGGGAAGGGTTTCTCAGTCTTGGTGCTACTTGCAGACTCTGCCCTCAAGTCATGCTCACAGCAGTAGGACTGCCCATCCTGGGTGGAACGGAAAGCAGTCCCATCTTGGTGTTCCTTACAGAATGAGTTGGGGCAGAGGTGGCAAAATGAGGTAGAAGGTTTGCCACATACATCACAGTGATGCCAAGGACATTCCCACTTCCCTGCAATAAAATACACCATCAGCAAAAGGAAATGACAGAATCAAAGCTTCAATATATATTCAGAGTGGAGAATAATCTTTTGAGGAGCATTAGGGACTGAACCCAGGGCCTCAAAACATGTGCAGTAACATTGAGTCAATATCCATAGTCTTATTTTTCTTATAATAAACACCCATCTCAGTATGTTTCTCAGGGTGACCAAGACCTTTAACCATCCTCCTGCTTCAGCCTTGAGGAGTTGGGCCAATTGGAACATACCATCATACCTAACAAAATCACTTTTTTATTTGGCTAGTCAAATAAATGCAAATTAATACAAGAGTCTGCTTTTCATTTCAGTTGCCGAAGAGAAGCTAGTAATTGGTGCTCAAAGGCCAGGCAGTGCAGCAGACTGAAGCATGCATCCCTGCAGCCTCACAGCAGACCCAGTCACCAACACTAGCAGATGCCTATTGGGCAGTGGCCCTTCCTTATCACTTGCCCTTTTTTTTTTTTTTTTTTTTTTTGTCTTAATCAGGACAGGGTTTCTCTGTGTAGCCCTGGCTGTCCTGGAACTCACTCTGTAGACCATGCTGGCCTTGAACTCAGAAATCTACTTGCCTCTGCTTCCCAAGTGGTGGGATTAAAGGAGTAAGCTATCATACCTGGCTTGTGCTTTGCCTATTCTAAGGGACCAGTTTTCTGCTTAGATATGAATCTCTGAAGCTTTGTTAGTATTAAGGATAGCTGTCAAATCTATTACAGATATGTAAAGCCATTATTAGGTTTCTTGTCTTTGAGTAAAGTCTTTGTATTTCATCCTGATGCTATGATCTTGAGTATGAAGAGGTAATAAGCCTCTATTGTCTTCCAGGAAATCAGATCTGTGGCTCCATCTTACATAGCAATTCCTGTTAGCTCTGTCATCTCTAGGGATAGTGCCTGTAAGTCGTGGAGGAGTTAAGTGAGGTACTGAACAACCAGGTCCTCCAGTGACACGAGACTAGTCATGGTGAGGCTGCTGCAGTGGAACCTGTCTTTTCCAAC
The DNA here is from genome assembly GCF_947179515.1 of Apodemus sylvaticus. Classification (NCBI taxonomy): domain Eukaryota; kingdom Metazoa; phylum Chordata; class Mammalia; order Rodentia; family Muridae; genus Apodemus; species Apodemus sylvaticus. Next base: position 77,132,031 of record NC_067482.1, read on the forward strand.
AGAGTCCTGCCTGGTGTGTCCCACTTTAGATCTTGGTGCTAATGAAATGACCACTCTACACTGGGCTTTGGAAGCTACTCCCTGACCCCATCATATACTTCAGCAGGTTCCCTGGACTGGAGACATTTACCACCTAGTGCAGGCAAGACCTCTGTAAGTCATCAGAAGCTGGCATGGGTGCTGGCTACCTACCAAAGGGCCGCTTGCCCAAGCCCAGGCAGGATAGGTGGTAGGCCTTGGTACAGAACTTGCGGTCACACAGCACCAGCTGTCCACCATCACCACAGCGGAAGCACTCATCCTCTGACTGCCGCTTTCCTTCACCCTTGGCTCTGCGCCTTCTGGTTTTCTTCTTGGCCTTTTTACCCTTTTCCTCTGAAGAAAGGGATGTTGATGTCTAGAATTAAGAATTAAGCAGTTTTCATAAAAGAATACAGATTGAAGCAGTAATAAAGGACAAATTATACAGATGCCCAAAAAGCAAGGTCCAGAGGGACATTACAGATCCCTCAAGTGTTCCAACATACAGGTGCCTGAGCTAGAAATATAGCTCAAAGCTGTAGGTTCCATTTCTAGCACCACAAAAGGGAATACCCTCCACACAGAGAAGAGGGTCATAGCCAATGGGATGACCCACTACACCTTAAGCAACTCCTGCTAAGACAACAATCCCGATGTCATGCTTGGGATCTGCTAACAACATGGGACATCCCATGGCAGGGGATTGGCCTGCTGGCCACTTGTCTGCGCTAAGAATTCAATTATAAGCAGAACACATAAGGGCAACCTGGGACCAAAGCAAGAGTCCTTCAGAAAATATCTAAAGGGGGGCTAAAGTCTGCAGTTCAGGGTGGAGCTACCCATGATAATCTCGGCCTTTTCCATGCAAGAGGTGCTCCAAAATTAATATTCTTCCAAGGACCTTGGAGACATGATTTTAGAAGTCATTGTGAGTGAAATTACAATAAAAACACTGGCACATCAAGCAAGCATGACTTGTAATCAACTTGAAAGGGACTGGTGTCCAAAGGTTGTGACTCAGTGGGAGAGCACTTGCCTAACAGGCATGGGCTCTGGGATCCCATACAGCAACATAAACAACAAAAAGGTAGCAGGGTAGTTAGTGGAGGCAATGGTCAACACAGACACCAACCACATGGAACCTCTCATATGCAGCAAGAGAACGCCAGGATAAGGTTTCTACAGCCTGAGGAATGCCACAGTCATCAACAGGAGCGGGAAAGAGGCCTGACAGACTCTTGAAACTCTGGAACAAACATGGTCCTGTCAATAACTGATTTTACCTGCCTGTGTTCAAGACTGAGTTTATGTTCCTGATATGTAAGCCACACGTCAGTTGCTGCTTCATTAGGATAGTTTTCACAGGAACTATTATCAGTGAGGAAGTCTTAACAACTGGCCTACACTGACAGAGGGCCTCACTGATCCTAATCCACACAGTGGGAAGCAGTACTGGGAAGCAGTACTGCTTCTGCTTACTAGAAAGCAGTCTTCTCAGATGCCACAGGCACCAGAGCTATGTGTTTCCACTTCAAAGAAAGAAGCTTTGATGCCCTTACCTTTGGTCTGTCTCCAAGGAAGCCACTACAGTTGGAGGCTCCACACCGACAGACTGTCTTTTCATTGCCCAAACAGTCAAGGTTATAGTTGAAAGTCAGCTCTGTACCTAAAGAAGACACAATGCTTGTCAGAGCACCCCCCCTCCCCCGCCTCCTGAGGCAATGAATGTTAAAGTTAAGAGTCGTCTCGAGAAAATGTGCACCCCCCTCACCCTTTCAGGCACATAGTGGATGACTCACGGAGTTTATCAATTTGCTTCATAAAACACATATCGAAAACAAAACTTCCAAATTCTTATCCTAGACATTTCCAAACTCAGCCACAACAAATACCAGTCATTGCCTCTGCCTGTGCATATGGCACCAGAAACTTGTAGAACCCCAGTGATGTACCTGCAGGAATGTCACACACAGCAAACAGGCCAACCCGTGTGTCACCATTCACTGTCCACTTCAGGGTCTCACAGTTGGGCTGGCAGCTATGGTTCATGAATCGTGAATAATTCCCTTTGGGGCCAGCATCAATTATGCGGTCCTGTAGGGGAAAAGTCAATAACATTTTATCTTCAAAGGAATTCCTCCTGCTGTGGGTTGTATCAGATGCTGCTTATTACACTGAAAATCATGGTATCCTGTTGTCCATTTAGACCAGAACCTCTCAACCAGTCCCAATTCTCTTGCTCAAAACCAGAATACAAAGAGAACCCAAATGAGCAGTGGTGAGGACATTGGGCTGGCACCTACAGCATCACCCCAGCAACAAATAAAGCAGGAGAAATACTAGTGCCACAGATTTGCGAAGGGTAGCAAGAGCCCGTAGAAAACCAGAACTGTCAATAACAGCCAACTGCATTAAAAATAGGCAAGTAGTATCTACTCCTAAAGAGCAAGTAAGGCACAAGCATAACATGCTCAAGTTCCCATGGCTGGAACAATGGACTGTGTCCATGACGCTGATGCTGTGCTGACACAGGCTGACAGTTCTGAAGTGGCAACTGGCAGAATCACAAATGTGAGCACACAGTAGCACTAGGAACTAATTCACTGAAATCCAAGTGCCCAAGTACAATAGAGAAACAAGAACCACCAATCACGGCCCAGACCAGGAGATGGCAGGTGGGTATACAGATGTAACTTTTCCCCTAAAAACTCTAGAGCAAATACATAGCTCAGTAATCTCTCTGCTCTACAGTGGTTATTTATGAGGTCAGTGATGCCTGAGTAGGTGTGAGTCTGTGTCAACAGTATTCCTAGCTGTGCCTGTGGACCACAGAGCACTGTGAGTGGCAAACACTTGGGAAGACTGTACCTGTGCCACCTGATGGGTGCTAACCTTATGGGTATCTCTTGGCGGTAAACACTTGGGTGCTTTAAGAAACCCCCAAGGTTTGCACCCATCAGTTGATATAAACATAAAGAGAAACTTGGTGGCCATGGCTATCATCTTAGGTACTTCAGATGCTAAGGAAGGAGATCACTTGAGCCCAGGACTCAGAATTCACTACAGGAGAATAAAAGCACAAACAGTACCAGGATATAGCTCAGTGACCTGCATTTTAGTATACTAAATTAACACCCTAGCCAGTTGTGTGTGTTTTTGAAGATGATAGATGAAGAACCTCGCTTGCTGAATCACAGCTCTATCTGTATCCTTCTCGGCAGTGAGATGGCTCACAAGGTGAAGGTACTTGCCATCAAGCCCACAGTCGGAGCCTGAACCCTACACCGTGAAAGTTGTCACTGACACTCTGAAAGTTGTCTCTGACCTCTACAAAAATACCACAGTATGTACAATCACACACATACACACACAAAGTAAATATATGTTTTAAAAAGGGCATGCAAGTATGAAACTATAGGGATATATGTGACAGTCAGGGGACAACTGTTTAGAAGTCAGTTCTCCGCTTCCACCTTGCCTCTGAGGCAAGGTTTCTGAGTCCTGATATTGTACCATGTGATCCAGGGTCCCTGACATGAGAGCTCTCCAACTGAATTAAAAAAAAAAAAAAAAGACTTATTTGTATTTATGTGTTTGTGTGTCTCTGTGGCTATAGGTATCACATGAATGTGACTACTCAGAGAGGCCAGAAGAGGGTATCAGATCTCCTGGTGCTGGAGTTAACAAGCAGTTGGGCCTGACATGGGTCATATGAACTGAACTTAGGTCCTTCCAAAAACTATCAAGGTTTGTACACATGTGTGTACATGCATTCAGAGGCCAGCACAAGCCTGGGTGCTATTTCTCAAAGGCTTTTTCTGTCTTGTTTTTCTCTTCAATATCCATTTATAAATTTGTTTGGTGTGCGCGCGCGCGCGTGTGTGTGTGTGTGTGTGTGTGTGTGTGTGTGTGTATATGGAGGCTCTAGCACTGAACCATATGCCCAGCCACATCTTAACCATTTTTACATGTATTACATGTATAATTAATTGTAATAAATACATTTATGAGGCACCCTCTTTAATTCTTTGCTACTTACATACTCAGGAGGGCACACCTTCTTCTCAAATGCTCAGACTACAATAGGCATGGGCTATCATGCCCAGTCCTTTGAGTTCTTTAAGCATCTTTCAAATTATGGTTTTAGAAAAGGCATAGTAGCCTTCAGTAGCCTGTGTCTGTGATTTCCACAATAGTTGGCCCGAGGCAGAAGGATTCCAAGTTCAAGGCCAGCTTGGGCTATGAAGCTAGTTCAAAATCAAGGATAGGGATGTAGTTCATGGTAGATCATAAACTTTGTAGGAGTTAAGAGTTTGTTTCTCCAATACTTAAACAAAATCAAAAAAAGCGGTTTCATTTTTTTGTCTAGAGATACAAGAGATCTTTTTAAGAGCTAAACTTGGGGGCTGTTTAAGAACACTGACTGCTCTTCCAGAGGTCCTACGTTCAGTTCACAGCGACCACTTGGTGGCTCATCCCCTCCAGAAGGGCATCCCTCTGCTGCCCTCTTCTGGCACACAGGTGTCCATGCAGATAGAGCACTCATATATAAAATAAATCTTTCTTTTAAAAAAGTTAAAATTGGTTTAATTATTACTCTGAATGGGACATTCTTTTCTGTTCTTTATAGGGCTTAAGATTTTTTGGCTGAAAACTGGACATTTGAATCTAATAATACAGTAACTCTGGCAATCAGATTATTCTACCTCCTCTGGTCTCACTGAGTTTTATTCTTTTCTTTCTACTGTTCTAGGATTCCTCTTCCTCCTTTCTTTCTTCCTTCTTTTTTTTTTAAAGTGGGTGATGTCTGTGGCTTTTTCTGAGCCTGGGCCTTCCCCAGGTTAGGCATAGTTGGGAAAGTCTTAGTTTTTAATGTATAGCTCTAAACTAAGGGAAAGGGGGAAATGAATTGAGGAGATGAGCAGCAACCTCTTGAGCTATCACCACACAGGGTACAGGAGCATCCTTGCGGCAGTAAAGCCTTTCTCCTTACTACAGTGCTGACTCTTGTTTTCTGTTTGGTGGCCTCCAGAATCCTACCTTCCTAGCTTTCCCAACAAACTAGAATGACCTCCTACAAAAGGCCTTCCATGAACCTACTTGCGTCATGGACTGAAGGCCGACATGCTACTCAGCTCTAGAACTCGAGGGTCGACACCTTTTGCAACCAATTTTTAATTAAACAAACAAACCCATGGGAAAATCGAGAAGCACAATACACATTACTGCATCCTATCCACCCGTATAAATTAGTATTTTTGCCATATTCACTATCTTCTGTTTTACAAAGTCTACACAGACATACATGTATATACACACACACACACACACACACACACACACACACACACACACACACACACACACAGAGCACAGGATTCAGAAGCAATGGATCAAATCACAGCCAGTGTAGCCCAGGTGGCTTGAAATGCTTGTCTGTGCTTTCTCCTTTCTCCCCCTGGTCTGAAGGAGATTTTTGGTACACTATTTATGTTGTACTAAACACACATGGCTTAGGATGCTCTCTGGCAAGGGGCAGCTCTACATTCAGAAAAAATATGCAAATGTTTGGAAAAACAATTATTAAGGAGAAGAAATGAGAATGTCAACAAAATACAGAGGCCAATCCTATAGGTGAACCCTCCTGTCCCTGTTCAAGACTTCAGGAGTGAACAGCAGACACGGGCTTCCCCTTACCTTGTCTATGGTGAGCATGTAAAAGTGAGTGATGTCATTCTCGTGTGCATACTTGATTCTTGCCATGCACTCCTCTTCATCAATCAGCTCACCAACATACTCATTAACAAACTCTCCCTGGGAATCAGAAGAGTGTAGTGACTGAGTATATACTGACCAAGTCTCAGAATTAGGGTCCAAGACACCACGGCACTAGCAATCAGTCTAGTGTAACACACAAATATCTTGGGGTGGGGGTCCTAGATGTCCTTTGTTAAGGTCAAATTCAAGTGATCTCACATATCTGGTCCATGTAAATAATCACTACATGCAGATTTCCCCAAAAGGAAAGAGGTTATAAAGAACTTGACAGGCAGGTTCTACGGCAAGTCTACATGAAGCAACAGCTGTGGCAACCAAGGAAGAAGGTTAGAGAAGGGTACATCTACGCAATCATTTAAAAAACCGATGTGGCTCATTCTAGTGCCATAGCTTATGCATTATCCATGCTGGACCTACTCTGGTCATGGACCTTGAGTTTGAAACTACTGCTCCCTAGGTCATGAAAAAGCACTTCAGGGCCAGTCTGTGACAAGGTAAACAACCGTCCCACTTGTATCTCTATGAAGGGGATATTCTGGCAAATGAATCTGAAAGCAGAAACAGGGTTAGCAGAAATTAGTCGTCCTCTCTCACCAATGAATTTATTTATTTTTATGAATAAAGGTGTTTTGCCTGAATATATGTCTGCACACCGCATGTGCTTGTTACCCTTAGAGGCCAGAAAAGGACATTAGATTCCCTGGAGCTACAGTTATAGATGACTGTGAGCCATGATGTGGCTGGGAATAGAACCCAGATCCTTTTAAAGGAACAATTAGTACTTACTCATAGCCACTGAGACATCTTCCCAGTCCTGACAATGAACTTTTTGTTTATCTAATTCATACTGGATTATACTGAGACAATGCCAAATGGTGACGCCTCCTAAGCCCTTACAGGAATGCCTGAGTGTCTGACTGCCAGTCTAAGGAAAAGCAATCATGTCACAGACTCTTTTTTTCCTAAGAGGAAGACTATAATTCTGATTGAAGACATGCTTTAAGGAAGTTTATTAGCATTAACTCTGACAGCAGTTATGTATGTTTTAAAACTTTTGTTGTTGTTTTTTCCTAATTTTTTTTTTGGTGGGGGGGAAGGAGTCTCCACTGTGTAGCTCTCCCTGCCTGGTCTGGAACTCACGACATAGACTATACTGGCCTTGAACTCAAGAGAGATTTGCCTGCCTTTGCCACATACCAGGTATGTACCATCATACCTGGCTTACAATTTTTAATGATAATAATTCAATCTGAACACTATTTTAAAATATTTTATACAAATTCAAAAACAAAATATCCCCACCCAATAAGCAGAGAGCCATTACTTCTTATGAGGGGGGGAGGGGGAGGTGATCCCGTGAGTAAAGTCCTTGAGATGATCGATCCAGTAGGCAAAGTCCTTGCCACCAAGCCTGAGGACATGAGTTCCCTGGGCCTCACATGGAAGGAGAAAACTGACTCCCAAACATTGTCCTCTAATCTACACACACATGCCATGACACATCCACATCCACGTACATTCTAGTACATACACAACTAAGAATCACTACACAGTACAAAAAGAAGACAGATTACATACTTTTCTGATGTCCCTTTTGGCCACAAGGCCCCACCCTTTGCCATCTGTCTTGATGATCTTGGTCTCAGGGTACTGGCGTTTAGTGAAACACTGGTTCTGGCAGTATTCCCCTGCAGGACACACCTGCGGGTGGCACTCAAACATTAGCATCCTGTTTAGACACTCGGAGTCAGAGCCACAGGGGTTTTCATCCGTGGGCTTACAGTTGCATTTTGGGATTTCAGAAATGTCAGCTGTATAGATCTGGACTTTACCATAAGGTTTATTCACCTGTAGGGAAAAGCAAATTGTCATCATAACTCTACTTTGTAAGCAGAGAGCCCTGGGCCCTTCACACTCATACAGTGTGCTCCCTCATGGCCCAGCTTGGAGAAGTGGCCCAAAGCCACGTTCACTTTTCTGTTGAGAACACAAGCACACACTCACTCTCTCCCTCCCCTGATAGGCCCAGCACCTTGATATGCTTATATGGTGGAGGTTTCCTCTCACTCTCCTGTGTTTCTCGGGCTTCCCGCTGAAGTTTGATTTCATTAAAACGAGCTTCAGCTTCTTGCAATGCTATAAAAAAAAAAAAAATCGGGGCTGGAGAGATGGCTCATTGGGTAAGAGCACTGACTCCTCTTCCAAGGGTCATGAGTTCAAATCCCAGCATCTACATGGTGGCTCACAACTACCCATAAAGAGATATGACGCCCTCTTCTGGCATCTGAAGACAGCTACAGTGTATTTACATATAATAAATAAATATTTTTAAAAAAATCAACAGAATATAAGAAATATATTTCAGTAAATACCCACATCTGTCTTTTATGCTCCATAATCACTGCTAAGTACTGTTGTTGGTTTCTAGGAAGCTATAGGCTATGAAACACCAGAAAAGGCAAGAGAGTGCCTAGTGCCTAAGCACTGGGAGCTCCAGCTCTGTCTGTCAGGCACTACCCATTCTTTGTACTGAGCTCTAAAGACAAGGCACCAGTGCTAGTGCTTGGGACACAGTATACTAAGAAAAAAAAAAGGAATTTCTATTCTCTTTGAAAGAAAACGTGCTTTGACAAGAAGCTCTGGTTCCGATCAGCAAAGGCTACATCAACACCCAAAGCTCACAAAGTGTCAATGTCATTTTGAGGCCTGGTCAGTGGGTGGGCTAAGCTGACAGCTGCTGATTGGTCATTAGTGGATTCAACTTAATAGCAGGCTACTATCAGGAGTCAGAAGCCTGGAGTACCATTTTCACCATCTGGAACCATATCAAACTCACTGGGTTGTCTCTACCAGATCTCTCCTTCCTGATAATTTTCAAGAGTCTTTCGATAGCTATCCATTATTGCCAAGACTCCTTAAAGCTCCCAAATGTTGAGGCATTAGGAAACAGAACTGCTTTCTCTTTCCAGGTTGCTGCTGTTTAGTGCCTGCTAAACTCTCAGCTGTATAAGAAACCAACAGCTCTCAAGACATAGATCTCCATCTACCATGGCAAATCCCATCAGCAGTGACACAACTTTAGTTCTCCCTGCATGAATCATGGACGCACGCTAAGCTTTTCCTACTCTCCACTCATTCTGCACTTGGAGAAAATGCCAATTCTCCTGCCCAATGTCACACCTCTAACCTGTGTCCTTCCTGTCCAAGCCATGATCTGGCTTAACCAACTTTCTATACTCTTGTCTCATAGACTGAAGCATCAGACACAGCATCCCTGTCAATCTGGCCACCCTGACACTGTGTAAGGCACCGAAGGTCCACTATGTCTTCTGAATTGGAATGAATTAGAAGCTGAGGTCTAACCATGAAAAATCATCTCCAAAGATGCTACACAAATGCCAGCTATGGAAAATATCTGAAATTAGTGCTAAAGATAGTATCTTTTAAAAAGCTTTATTTCTGCCAGGCAGTGGTGCCACATTCCTTTAATCCTAGCACTCAAGAGGCAGAGGCAGGTGGATCTCTGGGAGGTCGAGGCCAGCCTGGTCTACAAAATGAGTTCCAGGGCAGCCAGGGCTATACAGAGAAACGTTGTCTCAAACAAACAAACATACATACAAACAACAAATTTTTAAAAAGCAATAATTATTATGTCATTTAATAAAATTAACTATAAGCTATATTGTTATTTAAAAGCTTAAGTATACTTCAATAAATACATTTGCCTATAAACTTCCTTTTTTTCTAGTATAAAGGTAGAGATAAAAGTATTTAGTCCAAGAATTTTTTTAAAATACCAAATTTCAAAAGAACAGAAATCAGAATTAACAAGCCATGAGAGAGTGCCATCTATGCTCCATTGGGAAATCTCCATACCGTTCTTGAAGACTCTTCCAATCCCTCTGACCCCCTGGTAGCGGCTGCCCCGGTCCCCCTCCATGTATGGGAACACTCGTGCCTGATGCGTCCAGTAATAATCTTTAGACCCAAAGAAAAACACAGGGAATTCTCCAATCTCGTGCTTCATTTTCTGAATATTTGGGGGAACATTTTTGGGATGGCAAACTTCTGCTGGCCACCATCTATTATAAATATTAAAAACAGGATTCACATATTCTTCAGAGAGTGACAAAATTTTCAATACTTAGTACTATAAAGTAAAACAAACACATCTGAACAAGAAGACTTTATAAAAGCATAGACTTTTACTGCATACCTGTAGTTGCCGAGTTTGACCCAGATGATGTCTTGAAAGTGGAGCTTCTTTCCAGCCCGGCAGTCATTGCAGAACCAGCTGCCATCGGGCATCTCGATGTTTAAACAATCAGGGTGAAAGGCTGCAGGGCAGGCCTCACAGCACAGAAGGCTTCCCCCTACAAAAGGAGAACAGGCTAGCCTGAGCTCGTCTCTCCAGGTCAGGTTAGGCCTTTTCTTTCTTGGTTTTACCAGGCAGGGTTTTGCTGTGCATCGGCCTGCGTCTGTCTGCCTGGGCTGCTGAGCACAGGGACCGAAGGTGTACACCACCACTGCCTAGCTAGGCCCTCTCCCTCAACCTGTAACTGCCACAAACCCAACAGAGGCACAAGCTCCAGTATATCAACCTGAGTCAACACTCAATGGCGTCACTTTCCCAAATTCATCTTCCTACAGTCTATGTGACTCTTAGAGGACTGAGGTCCCACCTTCAGTATCAGCTGAGCTGTGTGTGGAGCAGGACACACAGCAGAATCCATGCTTACCTTTGGAGCACACAAAGCACCAGCTCACATTAACATGCGTATGGTGCCGCTTTCCTTTCCGGGCAGTGAAGTGGCCTGTGCAGATTATGCTGTTGGAAGCAATCACTGAACATCCTGCAGCCAGACAGGCATCCCCTCCGTGATAGGCAACGGGACATCGGACACACCGCATCATTTTACCTAAAGGAAATAACACCCTGAGGACCACAAATAGTCTTGCTTCCATGACCAACATCACAAAGCCTCAGATAATTAGAAAATTTAGGATAGAAGACTCTGGAGCTTGTTAATAACAAAATCTTCCATGAAGGCAAAGGTTTCAAAACAGTGTTTGAAAACACAGACACCATTTAAATATCACATTCTAAAGCAGGGTCAACCAGCATTTCTTAACCTAGTGCTGCTATCATTTGGGACTTGTGAGAGTCTCTTCTGGGCACACTACCTACTAAGTATTGACAGCAAATTCTCCCTAAATATTGCTGAATGTATCTTGGCAGAGAAGTCCTGTGACAAGGACAAGACTACACTCTCCAATCCCACACAAGCACCCTTCTCTTTCACATATATAATTTGATTTTAAAATATTTCCTGAGGATAAAGTTCAGTGGTAAAGCACGTGCCTAGTATGTGAGGCCTAGAATTCGACCTCTTCTGTTACAAATAAAGGTTTTACTTATATATGAAGTGCCTTTAAAAAAAAAAGAGCAAACAGAACCCAGAGATAGCTCAGGTAGTATCCTTTGTTAAAAATCAAAAATTTGAATGTGCTAACAGATATGGGAAAATGGAATGGAAACAGGTCTTACATTACAGGGAAAAAAAACAACACTTGACCTAGCTTATGATGAGTCAGTAGAAAAATGGAAGGTCTTGGAGACTGTTACAGTTGGTGACACTTGTTGGGCATCAATGGGCCTGCTTTCAGAAGCACCTACACACTGCCAGTGAACCCACACCCAAGTTTTAAGGACACATCTATCTGTACCTTTTGATGGCCGTGGATTTGAAGGGTTTGAGGCATGGCAGCTCATACAGCTGTGGAGAGGACAGCGAAAGCCTCGGCTCTCAAACACTGTGAGAGGGTATTTTTTTACACAGGCTTCATGGTAAAACTTTCCACATTGATTTACCACACAGCGTTTCACCTCCATCTTGCTTTCTTTACATACAAAGCACGAGTGAATCCCTAACAAGTAGTCAAAGAAAAGGAAAGGTACAGAGAACAGGAGTTAAATTGCAGTTCTGAGCAGCTAGCACAAGGAAGCTGCTTTGGAGCAGCCTGTGTTGCTAAAGCTAGTTCTGTTTCCAACCTTAATGACTAGTTTAAGCCTTCATCAGGAAAACCTCAGTCATCAGCGTTCACTGATATCATCTCCATCTTCACCTAAATATGGGGAGCCTTTCTCCTTCCTGGCCCACTCACCAATGCAGCAGACTTGCTATGGCTGTAGGAAGGCTAGTATCTGAAGTTTGCTACTGCTGCTGGGCTGCCTGCACAGCCTGAGCCGTTCAGTGGGGAGCAGGGCCACTGCGCAGCTAGCCTTCTCACTGTGACCCTAGACTCTATGATGAATCCTGAGGCACCAGAGTGGTTGGTACTCAACCCCTCGGTTAACTTCTTGCTGAAAATAAGCTGAGTTACATGAGTAACTCACAAAATAAGAATTACATGGAAATAAGCTGAGTCTTTGTAAAGAACGTAAAAGTCTACAAACACCAATGTTCTGTAACTGTCTACTAGTTAGGCAGGACTGTTCAATGCCCCATAACCACCACCTGTAGAGCAAGGCTGAGGCTAGCCCCACAAAAGGGTTTGGGAAAGTACCGAGCCTTTTATTTCCTCACTCCACCAGTCACTGTATCCTGAACTACTTTGTCCAGGGATACTGTCATTCAAGTTAATACAGTAGAGTGGAAGAGCAGTTTAGAAACATTCACCTTTGAGACTGTATGTGTTGGATTTGTTCTCTGCCAAATGACTCATACACAACTAGAGAAAGCACAGAACAGGACAAGCAGCATTGATTTCCACACATAAACCCCTAGCCTCGGAAGCTGGAACTTACCTGAGGAACATTCGGTGCAGGTGAATCTTCCTTCTGGTCTTCCAGAAAGTCCAAGGCAGGCTAGGTGGAATGCTCCACAACAGGGGCCCTCACACAGTAAGAGACTGCCTGTCTTCTCACACAACTATGGGGAACAAAGGGCAGCATGAATAGTCAGGGCCCTTTCAGGGCTCTCCGCACCACAGGGACAATTTGATTCCATCTTTGGCGTGCGAATGAACATTACCAAAGAGTGAAATACCTAGCAGGATCCCAGACTACAGACAGGTTAGGTTATACAGTGTTAGCCCCTCAGCAAGGGCTAAAGAAACAAAAGATGAAAACCCAAAAAGATACATTCAGGTTTTCAGCTCAGATGAGAATGTCAAAAACAAAACAAAACAAAACAAAACAAAAACCCAAGACCCATGGCATATTTTCATCGTAAACTAGCCATCCTTCCACAGACAGAAACAATGGAGCTGACTGTCAAGCATTCCCAACTGTGGACAGGTGAGCAGCAGCCATGTGGATACTGACACTGACTGTGTCTCACAGTCGTGCTCGCACTAAGGCACTGAAGGGTGAGTAGTGCAGGAAACTGACGCAGGCAGTACCTCTGTAGGAACGGATCTAGTTACACCAGTGACTGGCCTACCCAATGAACTAAAAATAAGCAGCAAAGGGACCATATGATCTAGCACCTTCCCTCTTATAGCATACTTCCAAGTACTTACACACACACACACACACACACACACACTTGTACTGTACATGAAACACATCCAGCCAGAGAATCAATGTTACCTTAGGCAACTTAATACCAGACTTCTGCTGACAGTCTAACCCTTCCAGAGAGGGGTCTGTGAGTAATAATGGGGTAGAGGGGAGGATGCTGGAAGCTCGCCCCGCTGTCCGAGGACGTCATGAGGAGCCCTCACCAGTGCACCAGACACTACCTACCCCTCACCTGACACACGTACTCCTTTTTGGCAGCCATTCCCCTTTCAGATTTCTTAGATGAGACGGATGCTTCGGTCTGTGTTTCATCTGCACTTTCATACGGAGACTCTGACGGTTCATCTCCTGGGCTGTCTGAGACCTGGAGATGAAGGAGGTGGACGACAGTTCACTAGCCACAGAAGACAGGGGGCCACATCCTTTGGACACGGCCTACTTCTTGCCCTATCACCCAGTGATATACAGACACCATCACTGGCTTTGGAAGTAGTAAGACTTGTAAAACGCTACATAAAGAACTTCAGAAGTGGACTTTAGTCTACTCAATATTTAATATACATATGTATATAAGACATATTCCTTTAAATAAAGCAACTTATGAAAATCCAATTATCTCTCTTCTAAGTAAACTGACTTCTGGAATATTCTTGCCCTTTCTTACCCAATGTGCTCAGACATAAATACCACATGAATTTTTTTTTAAAAAAAGTGTATTTTCAAAAAAGACCTCACAGTAGCTGTTTCTCACTCTACTGAGGAGGACACTATGTTCCCCCAGAAGCATGTCGCTCCCCTAGAACTGTCACACATTGAACCCTGACTGCCTTGTCTCTCCTCTCAAAGCTAACTGGTCCCACCCAACTCGTCTGCTCTGCCCCACAGAAAGGCAAGAAATAATTTTTGCCTTCCTTAACACTTGAACCTAAGGAAAAAGACTTGGAGGAAATGCAGTATGTGTGCTGATGAAAGCATCCATTTTCCTGACTCCCCTCCACTAAACAAAAATTAGGTACAACCTCACCCTTGCTGCACAAGGGTGCATCCTGTCCTCCCTTGAGAAATACTACCAATTAATGTTTAAATCTGTAAAACAGGAATCCCTTTCATCTATCAAATGCAAGTGCTTAAATTTTACCTGATTGCTCTTTGCTCTCTGCTCTCCCACACTCTTTCACCTCTCTGCCCCTGGGGCTCTTCCCCCTTACACATGGTCATGGCCAGCGGCCTCCTCCTCCTCCTTCTTCTTCTTCTTCTCTCTCTCTCTCTCTCTCTTCTTCTCTCTCTCTCTCTCTCTTCTTCTCTCTCTCTCTCACTAACTCCCATCCCCTACTCTGAATAAATATTATTCTATACCAAAAAAAAAAATTTATCTGATCTTAGAAAGTGATGAGAATTGAATTCTGGAGATAAAACAAAGCAAAAAAATTAATTATGTTTCATGTTTACCTCAAAAATCTCAAGTAATTATGTCACAGGCTTGCTATTTGCCAGTGAACACAAAGCTAGATAGTGTAATTAGGCCACATTAAAAAAAAAAAAAAACAACTCACCAGGGACTCTGGCCCATTGATTCTGCAGCCTTACTGATGAGCTTTCCCTTTATCTCACTGAAATTATTGGGAGCAATGAGAGGAAAAAACATGCATTTTTTTCTGATTTGAACTCAATGTTAAAGTGGGATAAATTACCAAGGACTCCTGTGGCTCTGATGGGCCACTGGAGCAAGGGACAGCCTTTGTGTGATTCCATTCTAGTCTCACTAGACACATATAGCAACAAGAATGTAATGAAGGAATAAAAACAGGCCTTTCAATGTATTTTCTCACCTTTTGCGGGAAGATGTAACTAGCATGGAGAGTACTAGATTAGTGTCACATCATAAGGTCTGTGACCAGGAGGCTTACTAGTTGGAACTACAGGGCCCACTGCCAATCCCTCTCCCATCAGCTCACCTCCCACTTCTTTAACATCAACATCCAGAAAGAGGCAACGTGAAAGGCTCTGAGTTCAAACTCCAAATTTAATACGTCCATCAGATATGAGGGTCACAGGTGGGGCCTGAGCACTTCTGAGATGAGACAGGAGTAAGTACTAGGGAGGCCCAGGGCCTCGGAATCAGTGGCCACAAAGCTTGTCCTGGCTCAGACAGCAGCTCCCACAGCCACACAGGATGACCCATCTGACTAATGGAGACACTGAGACCCAAAGGTGTTCAGCACATCATCCACGGAGGAGAGCCCATGCTCCATCCACCAGCCCACTTCTTCCCTTAGTGTGGATAAAATAAATTTCAAAACTATAAAAAGAGAAAGGAATGGAAAGAAAGACAGAAAACACAAACCAGTCCTGGGTCAGAGGAAGGAACAGCACCTTTTATTTAAGATTTACAGAAAGTTAGCACGTTTCCACTTGGAGATATTTCCTAAATTAACAAAGTCTGTTTGAGGAAATAAACACTGAATACATATTTTGAATGAAAATATAAAAGTTAATGACACACATAAGGCTCATTTCCTGATTGGGTCTGTTATCCACATACAGAATATAGACCTTACAATATCACAGTTCATGACAGATTGTAGAAGGTCCACCTTCACCACATCCTTCCCCACAAATGGACAAACCCCTACCCAGTCAAGAGGGTCCCTCAGCTCTCTGCTCAGCAAACCACCTGCAAGTAGAGTCGAGTGTGCACCTCACCCCAGCTGCAGGCTCCACCTCCATGTGTGACAGCTTACTTGGAGATGCCATTTGTGGAAGTAACATATCACCTGTATGGTCCCAACACAGTCCCAGATGTATGTCTACAACATCTATGATCTATTCAGTATCCAATAGGATGTATTTGAAAAAAGAAAAATGCAGTGACTGATGGGACACAGACTGTCAAGAATTTTTCTGTGGCTTCCTGTGTCCACCAAGGTCATGCTTGTGGCACTGATTTCCAAGCAGCTTAGTTCCTGACTTGCCCAAGTTTTCTTGAGTCTGAAAATACTTTGTCTACTCACTACTTGGGATGTGATAATTACCGAGTTGCCTACCTGCCTTAGACACACATTCCTTCAGGAAGTGCAGTCTCCATCTATTACAGGGAGTTCAAGATGGTATTACCAGACATCATGTGACCCAATAGAAATCTTCCAACCCACTGCCAGGAGCTATGTGGCCATCAGAAAGGCTCAATAAATGCAACTGGGGTTTACCCTACTGTGGCCACAAAGCAGACCCTTGCCCTTCTGTGGGCTGATACACACTGAATTTTAATTTTTTTTTGACAAAACAAATCCCTTCACAAGTTGAATACTACATCATTTTAAAATACAATTACAGACCTTGAACAGTGAATATTTCTATAACCAACATTATTTTCATGTTTGAAAGTTATGCTTTTATAAAGGAAGAAGCATAGAAATGCGTTCACAGACGGTTTTAGATTTACAAATGATAAAAATCCTGTGCTCAGCATATATAATGGTCTAAAATTAAAAGACTGATCTTCAGCAGGTCTTCCAAGGTAACATCACAGTGAAGTATTAAGAGTAGAATTAAGACAATTTTAAATGAAGTCAACCATTTTAAAATCCTAGAATTCAAAATAATTTTTATTAATGTTTGCACAGACCAGAACCCTCCTAGCTGCTCCTAATTCAACGCCAGGTATGACTTACTGAGGACATAAAAGAGGGAGGGGGGAATCAAAATACAAAAAAACTTAGTCCACAGAATGTCATTGTGCTTCATAGTCATTTAATCTAAAGCCAGCTTCTACACAGTTAGCATAAGAGGACAGCAAAGTCTTCAGTGAAAGCTGTGGCCACTTAGTCATACAGCTACTGCTCCCATAAAGGCATGCCCTTATCTAAAGTTAAGTGAGTCTCTAAATAGTTTACTGACTCAACCATGTCCAAGTTGTATACTCAGAAGCAGCCATCCCTGGGAGCAGGCTGTGGAAGAGCCTAGTCCAGCCAGCTGCAGCAACAGGCCATGTGTCCTCACCTGAAAGGCTTGAGAACAGAAGAACCACCAGCCCACCTGCTTCCTTAGCTCATGGACTGGTAATGCCCTGTACCAAAACTAGGACTCCCACCTGATCCCAGCTTTTGTTTTTTTTTTTTTTGTTTTTTTATTTTTATTTTTTTATGTAGAATACCCCTGAAATGCTAGCATGTTTAAAATACTGCCAGAGTAATTTGTTAAAAGCTGAACAACTACATAGGCTAGAAAATATATATATATATAAATGTGGATATAGCACACAGGACTCTGACATAATGAGATAGATATGTCAGGTTATTAGAAGTACATCCTTGTTAGTTAAACCCCCAAAAAGCATTTCCCTTACCATTCCCAAACAAGGAAAAATGAAAACATACTTTTCTGTGTACTAAGGATGACCATTTCCTTCACTGGCAGAAAAATTAGTGAAAAATAAAATCCTAATATTCTAAGTAAAATAATAAAAGAAACAAAGTCAATTGCAATCAACCAAAAATGCTAAAATACATAGTAATCAATGTTTCTTAAAACAAATACAAAACCCAAAAAGCTTTCTAAGTCAGTATCAGTAATAATAAAAGCTCTAAAAGCATGTTAGGAAAGCCCTTCTGCTTTATTCTAGCAAAAGACAACTTGGATTTTATCATCTGAAAGATAAATATAATCCTTGGAATTGATTTTTCAAAAACTGGATAATGGATTTATTGATTCTAAAATAAGGTGCTGCACACTACACTCCAAAGGGCCCCTGGGTCCCTAACACAAGTCCACCTGGACAGCAGGATACAAGGTGGATCAGCAACCTATATGTTTGAGTATGTGTGAGACATGTTACCTTAGAATCAAATGACAGAGAAAGAAAGCAAACTTACTAAGTGTTAATGACCCTAAGGTTAACCTGTCACTGGACAAATGGTTCTTAAAGAAGGGATCTATGACCTCACAGGACATCTCAGGCCTACATAAAGCAACTGAGGCCAACAAAGAACCACTCAGTCAGGGTTCCTCATTCTGCTCAAGTGAGTGAGTGAGCTAGGAGCTTATAAATAATACACACCAGTGCTGAAGGACAGACAGAACAAAATCAGTTCTGGCCCTCACTCCAGGCTATGAGACCCTTTGTCAGGAGCACTCTTTAATCATTCAAATTTTACACAGAGGCATCATTTTTTGTTTGAGGAATGAGATGTTTACTTATGATCTTTATTTCTTTTTTTTTATGGCATTTATGTTACAGACTCTTAATAGGTGCCAGTCACCTATATCATCTAGCCAGCCCATAGGCTCCAGTTACAACCCTGGGATGAGTACATGGAGTCACAGACATGTGGTTACCAGGTTAGGTTTTGTTGTTGTTGTTTCTCTTGCTTTTCTTGTGACACGTTCGCTCATTAATGAAAAGGCCCTTCCCTCATCTGGCTTCCTCCCCCATAGAACCCTATTTTAAGTTTTCTGGTGCTTTTGCATGAACTACCTCAACTAATCCCATAGTTAAATATAACTTGACAGGGAGACCAACTTAAAAATCCGTCCACCCAAACTAAAAGCAGGTTGTTCTACACCTCTTGGGGGCAGTGGGTGGAATGGATGTCCTCATGCAAAGAGCAAGGACCCTCTCCTCTTAGATCCTATGTTTTACTTCCTTGTCATGCTTAGATTTCATATTGGTTTTCAGGGTATCCTCTTAAAAATACTGAAGCTGTCTTCTGTTGGGAAACACAGAGGTAAACAGATATGAATACTAAAAAGAGTTTTGAGCTACAACTACACTTAAAGGCATCGTGACCAAAAGACAACATTCACTTCTCATCAACTCTGAGGAAAAGCCGCAGGGAGGGAAAGTCCATCTGGAGCCAGAGGGGCTGATGAAGAAGCACCTGACGGACCTGGCAGCTGAGCACAGGTCTCTATCAGTTCGTATACTCCCTGGTGTGCTGTCCTATTAGGACAGCTACAATGCAAACCTTTGTACATTCAGACAAGTCTTCATCTCTTTAGAATCAGTCTTACACAGAAAGCTACCTCCCCTTGCCAAGCAAATGTAGTATACAAACAATAGTCTGAAGGAAGCCAAATAGAATCAAATGGTAATAATTGTTTATATGGCAAAAGTAAAATTCATCTCAACAGTGGGCAGTTCAAAAGACCTAAGGCTGGAGGTAGCATCGCTTTTTTTTGTTGTTGTTGACATTTTATAGAAAATGAAGGAATTCCATGTTAAATTTGTAGCATAACAAATTTGTCACATAATTTTTGTACTCTTAGCAGACAAGCTATTGTTTCTTGCTAGACTCAATTAAACAAGAGTCTCTTTGCTCCTCACCTCTTTGAGGAGAGGTGAGCCCTGAGCTGATGCATAACTGTTCATCTACTGTAAGACTCCCACTGGTCTCTGGGGCAGGAACACCCTACAAGGAGGACTCTCACGCTACACTCACTGCAGAATGCTGAGGACCCTGCCCCCGCCCCTGCCCCTGCCCCAAGGTGAGCTCTGTCTTCCACAGCAGAAGAACATTCCAGGGTCCCCACCCTTTTCCCCTCGCACTCTCTAAACTCAGGAGGTACCAACTGTGCCTCTCTGTGAACATCACTGTTAGTTCTGACGTCCTCACTTCCCCATCACAGAGCAAAGTGCCTATCTTCGAGCTGCTTCCTGGGCACCCGCTCAAAATTCATCATGCTCTAATTTCAGATGAAATCCCTTCATTTCTGCCCAAGATCTTCTGGGATAGTATCTTTACTTTTGAGAAATCGCTTCTTAAACCAGGGCCATTTCTACACCATCATATTTCTTCACATACTTTTTAATTTTATGATTTATATTTAAAATTTTTTTTATTTACCTGAGATCTTTCATGTCCGTTAAGAACAGTACAACTTAGAATGTTCACACTAGGTATTCTCTGAGGTCTTGTCTCTCAATATATTTGAGCAGAGCCATCTGAGTGACTTACCAGACCACAACCTCATAGTCTAATACCCTACTGTGTCACACACACAGAGCTAGGGTTCTGCTACTTCTGGATTTATTTTTCCGCACATGCATGATGCAGTCAAGGGGATCATTTTTCATGCCAAAGCAAAATTTATACTTTTGGATAAAAATAGAATGATGGTGATTTTATTATTTTTATTGTAATAACCATTACTGTCACAATAGTGAACCACTGAGTCCTTGCAAGGTGCCAGGCACTCTATGTGTTTTACATGCGTTACATTACTTAATGGCTTGGAACAAAAGTATTTCTCAGAATCTTTCATCACAGGTCCAACACTGAGGTGTCTGTGTGGAACGGCCTGGGCACCGCTCGCACACCCCGTGCATAGCACAAGCTCTGCTTCTTGAGCTAAGGGCAAGTGGAGCCTTTCCTCCCATGCAAACATGCTGGCACCTGGGTAGCCCCAGCTGGACATCCAGGACCACAACATTTAGAACATGATGCTGATGTCCTACAAAAGCAACTGCTGACATGGCTGTTGTAAATAAACTGATTATGTCAGTGACTAGATCAGCAGTCGGATGGTCACCGTGATACTATTAATTGTGTTTCTCCCTAAAAATCTACTGGGTCTAGTGTCATAATAAAACTGTCGCGTAAAAAAGGACAGAATCAAAACTCTTCTTGCCTGTTATGTGGGAAAACTGGTTTAATATCTACAATACTGAATACATTTCATTGGCAATGAAAATAGCTGACAAAGAACCTTCGGTGTGTCCTGCTTGTTCTTTCTTACTGATAGAACAGATGCTGACATTTTCCATAAAAATTCAGTAAGTTATGAATCAGAGGAAACAGTGAGCATTAACAGGATAACTCCTTCAATATGGTGTAAGGTCACAGCTGTGGACAGCCTCAATCAAAGGGCCTCCTCCTCAACGTGAACTTTAGATTGATCATTAGAATATGAATGTGTTTCTATTATGAGATGAATGTGATTGATTAAATGGCCTTGATTGAGTATCTTACCTTGGTCTTAAAATTTGTTATCTGTTTTCTTCATTGTATGTGTTTATTAATACCAGTAAAAACAGATTATCACACATCTTCCATAAAATGATTGTGATAGAAATGTCACTTAGTGTATACGATGATGCACCACCTGCAGCAGACATCTTGGGGTATTACATCATTCTAAGTGCAGTACAGGGCGGCTGAGTTCAAGTCCAACTTGACTGATGTGGGCTCCCATAAAAGCTGTTACCAGTGAAGGCGAAAAAAATAAGAATTTGCTCTACTAAGGGAACAAAAAATGAAGTTACAAAACACTTAAATCACATCAATTCCTTCACAGGCCTCTGTCATGCAAGTGTGCAATTTTAATCTCTTTATTGGGGTGATGTACTATCATGTAATTAATAATTATTCCAATATAAATTTATCATATACATTTCCAAGATCTTAAACTACAACATGTCCTAAAGTGTCTTGAATACCAACCCTACATAATCCTCTTTTCTTTCAATCAAGTGTGTTGAGGGGAAAAAAATATAAACATGCAAAACATAAGTGTCCTGAAGTGCAGAGGAAGTCTGATCCCCAAACAAGTAATTTTCACATCAGAACCAGACTCAATAGTCTCCACAGCTCATGTGTTAGCAAACACTTAGCACTATACACTTGTAAACTCACTGTGGGGTTTAGTAGTGCTAATGCATACTAGGTAAATCTACTTATTCACCTAAAGTTTTTAAATTAACAGTGCCAACTCTATAAAATAAGCTATAATGGAATATTTACATAAACCACACAAGTAACCTAATAGAGAAGGCCTAGAAATTTAAGTCACTTTACTTAAGGAACATAAAGTGTACTGTGAGATTTATATATCCCTTGGAAATATAAGAAGGGACTTGAACTCAATACATTTCCTATGTAATATTACTATGTAATACGAATGTACTGAAATCATCTACCAGCCTCTGGTGTTGCAACTACATCTTGTCACAGAATGCTCGATCTTGGACCTTCCAAATGTTGGCTACCGAGCAGCACCAGCTGCTTCTCTGCTCCCCCTCTGCTTTCACCTTCAATACCCAATACTGATGATGAGGAATAATACATTAAAAAGTTCAGTAACTCAATAGTTTTCTCTCTCCCATGTCCGACAACAGCATATATAAAATAACAACTGATAAACAGATCAAAATATAAAGCAAGAAAAACTTGTTTGAAAATGTTTATAGGGCTTGACTGTAACTCAGTAATAGGACATTTGCCTGGACTCACAAATCCCTGGGTTCCAACCCCAGCACTTAAAAAAATACACAAATGCAAAGTCCAACTTTAATGCCTAAATGAAAAAGTTTCCAGAACAGAAACCCTTTCATTTTTAATATGGTTAACTTAAACTGTAGACCATCTTTAATTTTTTTTTAAAATACTAGTGTAAATACCGGTAAGAGAAGAAAAATGAAAAAATATATAAATCTAGCTTTTTTTCTATTTTAGTAATATTTTAGATAGAAGCTCAGCAATGAAGTAAATGTGTACAAATATAAGAAATGCTTAATTTTCTACACATAACAACTATAAGGAAGTCCCAGTCCCATGAGTATGAACACTCGAGATTATGACTGAGCTAGTCTGTGTGACTGGGAATTTACTGAACAGTCTAAATTTACACCACACTTCAGGCAGTGAGCAACAGAGTTCTCAACGGTGTTCCTTGGGCCACCCAGACCCCTAACCATCATGCAATGGAAGGCCCAGCCCTCCACCAATAGAAAGGACAGCAAGGACACACCCAATCCTACTAAGGACCATAACAGAGGCCAGTCAAGAAGTGCTGCTTTTGATCCAAAAGGAGAAAGGGGCCTGTCTAGTTACCATCTCACTATGCTATTAATGAAGACCAAGGTTATCACCTCCTTACAAATACTGTAAAAATAAACCTCCAATCTACAATGAGGAATTACAGAGGTCAAAACAAGAAATTAAAACTGTAAAGTAAGGTCCATAAAGGCAGTCACTACAATCAAGAAATTAAAACTACCTCTGTACCAAAATGAATAAATAAATAATGATTCCTGAATTTATAGCTGTTCCTTGATTTTGGCATTTGCAAACTTTATATTTGGTAATGACATCTACATGCTACATGCTACACACTACAGTGATGGCAGCAGCAGCCTATTATAATACCATCTACATCTCTGCTATTGTGTGTTTTGCAAGAACAGAAACAGGAATTCTAAGTACAGTGACAGTTCTAACTTGCCTTCACACTCACATCTGAGACATGCCAGAACAAAGGACCAGAGACACGCAACGCAGGAGGACTAAGAAACCTTTGGCTTCCCCATGGGCTCGAGAGCCCCTCCATCCCACCAGTGTAGGTGCACAGGAGCAAGTGTCAGTGGCCAATATAGCATGTCCTGGTAGAGCCAGTGTGAGTTTCCTTCCATGTGAGAAAACAGAGTTAGCTTTACAGAACATACCATTTTAAAACAGATTGCAACAATGATTACTCTGCAACAAGACTGAAGTATGTATGTACACCTACTATTCACCATGTGCATGTATGTATTTATAGTCAAAGTGCTCAGACTAAAAGAGTGCACCATTTCCTCAATTTTGTGATTTTTTAGATGGCTAAGAACTCCTGAAACTCACCAATACCTATGGAGAACACCAACATAATTCTTTTAAAAAAGGATTTTCCACTCACATTGCAACTTGAGTAAATAATGGCCTTCACATGAATGCCATGGTATCACTATCATGATTTTACCTCATTCTCAGTTAAGGATGCAGAAGGAGATGAACTTTTGTTAAACCCAAGTGCTGAAGACGCTGTTGCAGAAGCCCGATTTCGCTTCTTCAATGGTTTGCAAGCATCAGACAAATTTTTCGTTGCTGTAAAATAAGTTTATAAAGTTTAAAATCTTAAACTTCCCTCCTCCTTACTGTTTTGAATAACCCCTTCTAGCAAATGAATTTCTAAAAACAGCTATTACTAAGGGCTTAACTTTTATCATGGAAAACTGTTTTAAAAAAATAAAACAGACATACTATACAAAGATTCCCTCATCCTACCACCTGCCCCGCCCCAAAACCAACAACCCAGGACCAATGCAGTTTCGTCCACGCCTGGATCCATGACCCACTGCAGGATTATTTGACACAAACACTATACATAATTTCTTGCATAAAAAGTTTAGAGCATACCTCTAAAAATTTTTAAGTAAAACATTACCACTTTCATATGTTAAAATAGCAATGTTCAATACCTATGTTTAAATTTCCAATCATTCACAAATGTTACAAATGCTTTAAAAATTAGCTGATTTTTAAAAACTTCATCCATCTTCTGCAGCACAAAGAAAATAATCTCTGACCATCATGGCTTACCCTATATTGGAGATGGTGTTTCTGTGCTAACCTGTCAGACAAGTGTCTCTACAGAATCCCTCACACTCAGGTCAAAAGGTGTAATTTTTCCTTTTTACTGCTTAGCTAAGCTGTTTTTCACAGAAAGTCCTCTAAACTGATTTCTTTATCATATGAAACAGAAACAACTGTGACTTTTACTTTTGGCTAGTTAAATATGAACCATCAAGAACCTAAATCAGATGGACAGAATTTATGGTAACAACTCATCTCATAAAGAATTGTTGAAAATTTCTGGTTAAAATTTCTCTTCTAATAAAATTCAAACTGAAAAATAATAAAGTCAAGTGACAATCAGTAGAAAAGTAACTTCAATATAACTGAGTTCTCACAGTCTGAGCATTCAGTTACTTTTCAATTCCACAAGAACTTTCCCACTTACTTTTGGTATTAGCTTAATTTTCCACTCTTCTGAGGCAACCCTGGATCCCTCTTGCCCAGACCTGCTTTTATTTTCTTTGTCCCTCTCAGGTGCCCACACTAGAGGGTCCCCAAGAGCAGGGCCGGGCCACCCTGCTCACCCACCCAAGCACCCAGAGGAGCCAGGAAGGAGCCTGACCACATTACCTGCCTGGCTCTTGAGTGAGGAAGCTGCCTCTATAGCCTTGTAAGAGCTTGTTCTGGCCGTTTTGTCGGTGATTGTCTCTCTCTGTTATTTAAAGGGGGGGGGAGGGGAAAGGGTGGACAAAGAGAAAGAAATCAAAGGAAAAAATTCTCCTAATGTGAATGAACACAGGCTGCTAAAAATTTACACAATAGAAAATTCTTTCTTTGGAAAAGTACTCCTTACACTCAACAGGACAACAGTTGCCCATAATGATTTTTTAAAATACCCTGAACTAATTATTTTCTTAGTTACATAGATATACACATACATACATGAATAAAAATAAAATAAATCATTAAAAATATATTCAAAATTAAAAAGGGGGCTAGCTAGTTGTAGAAAATGTCTATTATAACCTTAGATTCAATTCAATTCGAATGAATGAATGAATGAATGAATGAATGAATGAATGAATGGAAACTCTGGGCATGGTGGTAAGGATCTGTTAATTTGAGGCCGGTCTGGGTTACATAGTGAGAGACCCTTTCTCACAAAAATAAAGGTTTAATATCATAAATATTTTGTGCTAGGATTTTGAAAAATGTATTTCAATCCAAGTGAGGTGGCACAAGCCTTTAACCCTAGCACTGGAAAAAGCAAGGCAGGCCCTGTGAGTTTGAGGCCAGTCTGATACATATAGCAAGTTCCAAGACAGCCAAGGCTATATAGTAAGACTGTCTCAAGTAAGTAAATCGATGGATGAATGGACGGACAGTAAAAACAAAAAAGAAAGGAAAATATAGTTCAAAATGTCCTCAGCAAGGCATGGTGGCACAAGCCTATAATCCATGTCCTCATGAGGGCACAGACAGAAGGACTAGGAATTGAAAGGCCAACCTAGGCTACATAGAAAATTCTCAACCAGCCTAGGTTATAGGAAGTCCTATCTCAAACAACAACAAAAAAGCAAAACGAAACAAACAAGAACCATGCTTCAACAGCACAGGAACAGTGCTGCCTAATGGTTATAATGCCACTCCGAGAGACAAGGACTTTACACAGTACCAGACCTCAGATCTCACTCACTGACACCTATATAGCCAGAGCAGATCCAGCGGAACATAAAAATCCATTGAGACTTCTCACAAAAATTCTGTTATAGCTTTCTGACTGCTGCTGGCTCATTAAATGTAATCAATACATATCAGTAATTGTATACAATATGACTTAGATTAATAAAGGCCAGACCAGAGCAACAAGACTACTTTTTGAAAGGATCTCACTATGTATATAGCCCTGGCTGGCCTGGAACTAGAGATCTGTCTGTCTCTGTATTCCAAGAATTAAGAGCCACTACTTTTTAAATGTGCTATTTTCTCATCTGTTTGGCTAATATTAAAAAAAAGTATGCCTATTTATATGAATTATAGTATTTAAAATGTTCTGATTACACATATCTAAAGGACTTAAGTATGCACTTCTTGATACTTTGAAACTCTATTAACTCACAGTAATACTTCACCACTACATAGCCTGTGTGATGGCAAATGAGTCCAAGTAACACTTTATGCATCAGAAAAATGGTTCAAAATACTATAAATAAAACCCTAAATATAAAGGATATAGTTATAGGTAGATAGATAAAAAATAATTATAGATAAATAATATAGTTTATACTTCAGCGAGGTGAGATTTTCTATTCTTCAAAATTAGAAGAAAAGAAATAAAAGGCAACTTGATCAAAGTATCAAGCTTTATTCAAAATCATAAATATGTAAAGATAGATAGATAGATAGATAGATAGATAGATAGATAGATAGATAGCAGTGTCAGAACTACTGAAAAATATAAATTCAAATACATAACACAAAGCCTAATTAAACTCAATGTACCAAAAAGTTAACTAGATCTATCTCAGACAGCTGAAACAAGTAGTGTTAAAAGGTCACTCTCTTTCCATGTGAGCTTCACGTGGCAGACAGATTTGCACAAACAGACTTTGGTCACTTTCACTTTCCTTCAGATACTAGGCCCACTGTCCTAGTAAAACTGACACTCAAAGCCCTGGGTTTGCTTTTAATCCATTCTGTAGTTTCCTTTTTGCCTCAGTGCCGCCCACATAGGGTTTCCAGTGAATAAATAAGATATGAATTACTAACAAAGTGAGTAAATTCATATAATCCATTTCCAGTGTCTGTCACAGATTCTTTAACTTCTTTTTGCAGTGAAAAGTATCTTTAGTGGGTTTTCATATTCCTCATTTGCACACTGAATACTAATCCTACTGACAAAACTTACCAAGTACTAACAATGAATCTCAAGGTCAAGCTCATTCTACTTGAGCAATCAAGAACTGAGGTATGCTCTTCAATCTAAGAGTCACTTTTTAACACATAAAATAAAAAAATTATTACTTAAAATACTACTCAAAGGGCATGGACAGTGTCTGTTAAAAGCACTGACTGCTCTTCCAGAGGTCCTGAGTTCAAATCCCAGCAACCATATGCTGGCTCACAACCATCTGTAATGAGATCTGATGCCCTCTTCTGGTGTGTCTGAAGACAGCTAGCATGTACTTATATATAATAAACAAATAAATCTTTAAAAAAATACTACTCAAAGCTTTTGGATGCTGTTCCTGTGAACAAATTCATACCAATAGTCCCAAAGAACATGTCCTTTCTTCAGTGGCCTTACTACTAAATACCACTCTAGCAAGAGCCCAGAAAGCTCCACTGCCTATATTTTGTCAGGGTCTCAAGAATTATATAGAATACACTCTCACAGGCCAGAGAAGTCTAGAACATTACCTTCCGAAGACTGTGCTTATCTGTCCTAAGTCTTTTCCTAGGTGCATCTTCAACATCCACATTCTCTGGAGGGTCATCTGTTCTCTTTGTGTGGGTTCTTTTTTTCACATTCATATTTCCTTGAAATGAAGAATGAGAGTTAATGCGCAGGGAAGAGTCCACATGCACCTCTGGCATTTAGCATGTAAACCAACAACCAGACTCATGCCCAAGGCCAAAAATCTAATCTATTAGCATAAAAAGAACTAAAGACCTAAATATTTTACCTAAAGATTATTATCTTGGTATTTGCTGTATTTTTAATATGCTATAGATTTAAAATTAAGTACAGCCCAGTCTTTTTTTAATTACAAATCCATTACAGTTGGATATGATAATACCAGCACCCAAGAAGGCTTAGCATGACAGAGTTTAAGCTCAATACCAGCTTTGGCTATACAACAAGACACTGTCTCAGGGCAGGGGAAAAAGAAGTATTTACTTACAAACATGCAAAGACAAGTAGGATTTAAGTCGACTTTTAAAAAACTACAACTTTGGGGTTAGAAAGATGGTTCAGTGGTGTACATCTTCTTGCAGTAGACCTAGGTTTTATTCCCAGAATCCACTAAGTGGCTGACAATCATCTGTAATTCATTTCAGGGGAGCCAGCACCTTCTTCTGGCCTCTGTGTGAATACACATTCAGGCAAAACACTCAAACACATAAAAACATATCTAAAATTTTTTAAATAAAAAATAAACATAAAAACTACAACTTGCTACTATGTATTCTCTCAAATAACTACTTTTTGCTTGTTTTTATTTGTTGAGACCTTTTTCTGTGTATCCTGGCTGTCCTGGAACTAGGGAGACCAGGTGGCTTTGTACCCAGAGATCTGCCTGCCTCTGCTTCCCAAGTGCTGGGATTAAAGGGCGTGGTGCCACCACCACCAGGCTTAAATAACAAATTTTTAAGTAGCAAAGTTATATCTGCATCTGAAAATTAAGCCCTTCCTGTTATACATTTTTTGATAATACCATATTTTAGGTGTCTCTAGAAATATCACTAATATACAATAAAGTATTTAAATATCACTGACTTAGAAAGATATGACAGAAGGCAAAAAAAAATTCTAGAGTCAACTACTTTGAACATGCCAATGTCTATTTTGAATACAGATTCTTTATTTTCAGTTGCACAACTATTCATTAGAGTTCTATTTATCAAACTTGTATGTGTGTGTGTGTGTGTGTGTGTGTGTGTGTGTGTGTGTTGCTGAGGATAAAACCCAGGGTTTAAATTATATCCCCATCCATCTTTTTACTTTTATTTTGAAATAGGAAATCTCACTACATTGGCTAGAAATGCCTTAAATCCTCCTGCCTCAGCCTCCTGAGTAGCTGAAACTATAAGTGTTTGCCACCAGGCATCACTATTCAGAAAACTTAACACTGTCATTCTCAAACTCATATTTGGAAACACAGCACGGCCATATCCAGAAGGCCTCAGCAGGAGGCCCATGCCTTGGGTACCTACAACTTCACAAGGCTGCTCCTCAGGTCTGGGACTCAAGTTACTACTGAAGGAATCAAGCAGTCATAGTTAGCTCTAGGCTAGTATGAACAAGGCCTCTGAAAATCTTTACTAGGCTTTAATCCTGACCACATGGCTGTAGACTAGCTGCAAAGCCTGGGGAGAAAGAGGTCTGTCTACAAAGCTGAGGATACCCAGAGCTAACTCATTCAGCCACTACTGGAGTAACATGTGCCATGTGGCATCCCCACCAGACACCTCAGTTGGTTTGTGCTCACAGCTCTAACACTGAGCCCCAGGTATTGACCAGCTGTAGGTCCACTGGGAGGTGACTGTCACTTTTTTCCATAAATACCCAGAGCATTGTCTACTTTACCTGGGATGAGACACAATCTTTTCTCTGGAAATCTGAGTTCCCTAATACTGAGTCAGCACAATAGTTGACAAAGATTATACATCTTTATGGTCAACAGCAAGGTGACTAAGAAGTCATGATTCAAGGACATTTAGGAATAACACTCATTTGACAGTATGAGTAGAAAACCATCATTATGTAACTATTGACTACAACTCCAAATACACTTATTGTTTAGGGCCAGCTAACCCTGGCTTCAGAAATGCCTGCCCCTTCTAAGTACACCATAATGAAAAGAAATATTACTTAAGACTTAGTATATTAGCACACCATGAGGTGAATATGCATTTTTAAAAAATTCACAAACTCTAAACATTCTTGCTATTTTAAATTACAGCATCTAAACAAGCATGAGCAAAATGAAAATGGTCAAGCCTATTCAGGGTCGATATAATGAGCTGCTATGGAACTCTAGTGTTTAAATGAATGTGAATGCTTGCTCCCCAGCTGGGACTATTTAGGTGCCATTTGGTTGAAGGAGGTGTATTACTAGAGGGTAGGCTTTTGATGGTTCAAAAGCCCATACCATTCCTGCACCATTAGCTCTCTGTGCCACATGCTTATACATCACAGTTATTGCTCTAGCACCATGTCTATCTGCCATCTGTCATGATTACCTCCATGATGATCATGGAATCCTCCTCTAAAATTTTAAGTTCCCAGTAAACGCTTTATTCTATAGACTATCTTGGTCATAGTGCTTTATCATAGCAGGAGAAAAGTAATTAAGATGCCTAGCGAACCTTAAATCAAGATGAGTACATTCCATGAGGGGCATAGGGGCAACTAATGTATATATGTATAGTCATAATTTAATACTTGGCAGCTATTCTAGGACTTCCTAGGACACCTTGGCTTTCTTATCTAGCATCTCCAAAGCTCAATAATGGATCTTAGGAGTTACAAACTGTTTCTGTATTTTTACTTTAACATTTAAATATTTCACACTTTATTTTTTCATTAACAGGGCTTTGAATATTTTGTTTTAGGTTTTTGTTTTGTTTTTTACAACTTGTGTGTCCAAGTGCTTACACACCACAAACCTGACATATAGACATTTTCTCCATTTCTTCCTCACCTTGCCATAGCCCAAACTGGTATTTGATATGTCTTAAAGTTTTCAAACTGAAAGCCTAGAAATGAGATGCCCAAGTGAAGGTCAACCAGTCATCTCACTTACGAGTACTTAAGCAAACAGGCCAGAAACTAACTGCTCTTACTGGGCCTGACGCATGTGACTAAGACCAGAGTGCTAGAAGTACCTACCAATTCTTCTTTCCTACATCACACCTACAATTTCTACAGTCAGAATCCCTACTTTGCATACAAACAGTAAAATGAAGGTCCTGTGGACAATCCAAAACACACCCGCATGTGTGTAAGGGAGGGAACAACAACATAGGCATAGATTTGAACACTGTGAGTGTGCCCACACTCTATACATTACACCAAGAAGAAGACATAGGTATAGGTGTATATTTACCAGAGTCTTCTTCAGACTGGGCAGAGATCATTAGGGAAAACTTTGTATTATATCGTGCTTTCTGCTTTTCATTGAGCATGCTCCATTGAGACGCAAGCAATTCTTCAATCTCCTCCCCTGAGGCATCTGGGTGTTCAGCTACAACCTGTGAACAAAAAAAGGAGGGCAATAAGAACATTACACTCGCAAAATTCATCGTGAGTTACATAAAACCAAATAAAGTTCTTTAGAATTGTGTATGTAGAATTTTTATTCCCACAACAGAATTATGTCCCAGAAAATCTGGCTCAAAGAAAACTAACACATAATTGATTCAATGATTCACTAAAAATTTCTAAGTGAAAATAACTGATAAATGATGAGGAAAAAACATTTTTCTGAAATCACTAAATCATTTGTTAAGTCACAATTTTCTAAGCATCTCTGAAAAATTAACAGGCAAGCTGTACAAAAAATGCTCCTATAAGCATGGAGTGAGATCCTGATTTGTTGTCTTTACCAACTACAATAGTGTAACTCCATCTTTCAATTCATATCATGGACAGACAAGTCTACAACGAACAAGAGATATAGACAATAGTCTACCAACAAGCAAGCCCCAATTTATGTCTAAGCCAGCACAAAGACAACAGAGCTACACAAGCAACAGATTCTCCAGTTATAGGGGATCAATACCTTTGGCATATGCTCAGAATGCCCCATCCCATCCTACCAGCAAGGAATATACATTTTTATAAGTCTTCTAGGTGGTTCAGGTACACAGTAAAGATTAATAAATAACCCCCAACTTTAACTGCAGATGGCAATAATCCCAGGAGGTAAAGCCAATGGCATTTAGATACTGCCTAAGTCTAGAGTAGAGTGGAATTGATGACTATGTAAGTGAACTCTAATTATACACCTTCACCTTGGTCTATCTACATTGTTCTCATCATGGTGCCAATCTATGCTTTCAATTATAATGCTTAGCACTACAAGGGCTTACTGAAATGAATCTGGGAAGTCTCTAAGCAGTAGTCTAGATGCTCAAACACCTACT
Source organism: Apodemus sylvaticus (assembly GCF_947179515.1). Lineage (NCBI taxonomy): Eukaryota > Metazoa > Chordata > Mammalia > Rodentia > Muridae > Apodemus > Apodemus sylvaticus. Next base: position 77,164,554 of record NC_067482.1, read on the forward strand.
TTCTTATGGATAGATATACCCCCCCCCAAAAAAAAGTCTAGAACCTGTTGGAATAAAACTAGCTAGAGTTCCTATTTGTCACAGCTCTGCCCAACTTCCAAAGGATAAGAGCACATGGCTCCTCATCAATTCTGTTTCAGCTAAGCTGTCGAATACTTGTGGTATTGGGAGCTTATCTGCTACCTTCTCACAGACAGTCTGCCATGGTAACTGACCACGTACTACTGAGTACTTTACAACACACCAGATTCAATAGTTAACCATGTTTTAATAGTTTTCAATAGTTAACCATAGTTAACCAATGCTAACACATTACCTGGGCAGAGGCACACTCTTCCTCAGCTGACCACTTTCTCTTTTTGGATAAGCACAGTTGAGATACAAGTAAATAGGGATATCCCATATTCCTCAGACTTTACAGATGCAACAGGATCTACAAAGCATTCTACAGCTTGCTTTCTTCTTCAAACTCTAATATATTGACTTTGGCATATTATACACTATAAGAACAGATCACAACTATCAGTGACAATCTTTTAGTGTTGAATATTGTGCTTTCCTTCGGTGCGATGGAAGGGTGAAATTGTTTTAGAGTAAATACTTAGGCATGAAGTTATAGAAAAGAAACAAAGCATATCAGGTACTGCCAAACTTCTCTCTAAATAAGTATGATAAAGTACTTATTCCCCATCAGCTTTGTTCAAAAATTGCCACCTTGCTCATTCTATCATACCCCAAAGCAGCTAGCTCCAGGATCACTGTTGCTCACCTGATGACCGTGCAATGAGTCATAAATTTGTAAGTCTGTCTATGTAAGGGGTTGAACAATACCTCTTCACAGACTTATCAGTCATTAAAGCTCACCTGTAAATTGCCATTTTGTCCCTTAAGAATGGCTGATGACAAATCTTGTCATTTCAATTGTGTATGATGTCCTTGACACATAAAAAAAAATCTCCATTTTAAAACAGTTCCTTCACAATCTATAGTCAATTTGACTTATTTAAAAAAATCCTATCCTTGAGGGCTGGAGGGACAGCTCAGCAGTTAAGAGCATTGGCTGCTCTTTAAGAAGACTGGGTTTGACTCCCAGCACCCACATGGTGGCTCAGAAATTACTGTGAGTCCAATTCCAGGGGATATAATGCCCTCTTCTGGCCTCTGAGGACAGCAGGGACATAAGCAGTGTACAAACACATAAATAAATTTTATAATAAAAAAAATTTTTAAAAAGTAATCCTTTACTCTCCCCTGAGGTGGAAAACTCTTCCTATAGACCAAGGTTTCTGTTTGTCTGCTTTTAACTTACAAGTGTTTTGCCTGCATATGTCTACATACCATGTGCACACCTGGTTGTCCAGAGTTCAAAAGAGTGCCAGATCCCCTGGAACTGGAATTACAGAGTCATAAGGTACTATGTGTGTGCTAGGAATTGAATGATGCATCGGTTCAGAGTATTATTAAGGTTTTCCGCTGCAATGGAATTAAACTACTTATAAACGCTGGACATGAAAGTTCTCGTTCTGTCATGTCCTTGCATTTGCTGTGCCTCCATTGCTATATCCTCACTTTCATAGCTTGAGCTCTGAAAGAGCAGCTAGTGCTCTTAATCACTGAGTCATCTCTATAGCCTCTGTTTAACTTCTAAAAACAATGCCTCACTATGTAGCACAGGCTAGCTGCCCGATTGTGCTGACCAAATGCTAGGATTAAAGATAGGTGCCACTACGTTCAGCTTTTGATTGACCTTTAAAAACCACCCATGGTTACAGGACATGGTAGTGGTGCACATCTTTAATCACAACATTCTGGAAGCAGAATCAAGGAAATCTTTGTGAGTTCTAGGCCAGGCAGACCTGCACAGTGAGGCCCAGTGCCTAAATAAAAATAAAATGAATTATTTATCCTGTGTGTGCCCATAGAGTCCAGATACACTGGTCCCCAGGAGGTAAAATTGCAAACATTTGTGAGCCAATTGACATGGGTGGTAAAAATCAAACTCTAACCCTCTGCATGAATAGTATGGGCTCTTAACCATTGATCTGCCTTTCCAGCCTCAATAGATTTTCTAATACTTAAATAAACCTTCCATTCTTTATTTTTAAATATATATTTTCATTTGTGTGGGTTACCTCACTCAGGATGATATTTTCAAGTTCCATCCATTTGCTTATATGAGTGTTTGCCTGCATACATGTACAGCACACATGTAGCACATATGTGCTTGGTACTAAAAAAGAAAATTGGATCCTCAGGAACTAGAGTTATTAGTTGTGAGCTATTGGGGTATGAATCCAGGGCCTCTACAAGAACAGTAAGTGCTCTTGACTATTAAACCATCTCTCTAGCCCCCAGACACTACTAATTACTGGTGGCTTTAATATGTATTTGGAATTCTGAACAAAAAAAAATTCCATGAAAGTAAAATTAAAAGAGACATTACAATAGAGATGGCTTCATGACTCACACTATAGAGAGCCTTGGATCCTAACAATGGAAATGAGACATGGGCACCAATGATATATTTTATGGTAAAAAATGAAAGTATTTAAATACTTTACTCATTTATATATCACTATCCTCTTAAGTATTACAGACATAACTCTTCAACATACTCAGTGCTAACCTCACCATCTGTATAAGTGAGCCATGCCCCATACTCAACGCTTCAAATAGCTTGTTAAGAGAAAAATGCTCACCAAGAGCTGAATGTCATGGACTGAGCCCAGTTTCCAGCAAAAAGAGGCCCCAGTGAAATTCATTTTCCACTTCCTGCTGTTGCAACTTTTTATCCACTTTGAAGGAACACGGTGGCAACCAAGCCTGCAAATGGCTGTGTTCCAACAGTAACTTTTACATCTAAAAACTAAACTGTATACTAAGAAACAGAAGATTCTGCACTAAAGGAATTTTCATCAAATTTGCAAATTCTGTGGCATGACAAACAACTCAGAACCACCAGAGTACTTACCTCATCTCTGTGTTTTTGACAAAATACTAAAAACTGGGCTGCTGAGTCTCCTTTCCTGCTCCGCGGAGCAGAGCCTGTGGACTTTTTCCTCCCCGCAGGAGAGCCTACTCTTCTCTTAGGTTCAGCCGCTGCCATCTTTGGAGATGTACTCTTTTCTGTGCCAGGGTCACCTTCTTGGTTCTCAGCAGAACTAGACCTTTTGGCTCTTCGCCTTCTCTTCATGGGAATATCTTCTTCTCTCATAGACCCAGGGTCTACGGCAGCTGCTTCACTGGCCCCTGAAGAGTCCACCATTTCTCCCAAAGGTTCTGTAACAAGGCCAGCCTCCTTGGCCACTTGAGGGTTGAGGTGCAGTTGGTCCCCCACATAAAGGAAGGTAAATTTGGCTTTCCGTTCCTCTACTGACATGCTGGCAGCTTCCTCCGCTTGGACAATGCCCATTTCCCACTGGGCTCTCAATCTCCCCGAAATAGGTTTCAACAACTGGAAAAAATAAATTATAAATATTACTACATAATATAAAAGGTGACTCAATTAAAAACACTTTCACAGTTATTATAAGGAAAACATAAAAACCCAACTAAAATTTTAGCTATAACTCAGATGACAACTATTGTTTCTTTAAACTAGCAATCAACTCTAATAGCTTTAACAAATAGTTTCTATCTATAAAAGGAAATTTAAAAAAATCAGAAAATAAATTATTCCTGTGAGTCATCAAATGAGTAAAAGAAAAATCACATACTTGGGTAAAAGTAGATGACAAATGTCGGCTGGGCATGTTGGCTCACATTTTTAATTCCAGGGCTAGAGAGGCAGAGGCAGGTGGATCTCTATGCATTCAAGGCCAGCCAGGGCTACATAATAAGACCTTATCTCAAAAAATTAAAAAAAAAAATTTAAAAAAGGAAATGACCAACATAAGAAATCACTTAAAACAACTATAAGGTCACATTAAAGGAGTGTCTATCACCTTGATTTTCTCAGCTTTCGTGGGTGCCTGCTTGGCACTTTCTTGGCATAATTTTTCAAATTGTTCTTCTCCTTCAAAAGCAACAAGGCTCTTCTCAAATATCCAAGCTCTTTCTGGGGCATCACCAAAGAATTGTACATGATACTGGCGTGCACTTTTTTTCTGACCTAATTTTAAAATAAAAAGCATGAACATTAGAATTTAGGATGAAATTGGGTAAATATACTACTGCTTTGAAATTATTTTACTTGGTGTTGTTTGTGTTTATTAATCTCAACATGAATTCTACCTTTTTATCCTCAATATACTCCAATAAGAAAATCCACTAAGCAGAGACACAGAAGGTACAAAAGAAAACTGGAGGAGAAAGATGCTAAATAAAAACACTTCATCTTCCCTCTTTCAGCATCTTCTTAAAGAGATCTTAGACAGGACAAGACTTCAGCAGAAGGGCACTTTCACCAAAGCCAACAGCAGCAGGGAAAGGGCAGTACTGGGCTGGACCAGTAACCTATCCCCACCCATGCCATTATTGACCTCCCCAGCCCACTTCCAGGGGATTTGATCCCCTCTTCGGGCTACCATGGGCACAGTACTTAAATAAGGGCATTCAACTTCAAAGCATCCCTGAGACCACAGGAAACCACTTAGATACTCCTTACTGTCACTCTTAGCTGCAGGAAGAAGCAGCATCTCTCAGTGCAGCCAGAGGAATGAGCAATGAGACTACTAATCCCCAAAACTTCTGATTTTGCTGAGGTTGAAGGAGAGATAGACACAGATAAGCCAGTCAAAAGGTAAGATTTCAGTAACAAGAGGAAAAGAGACCTTTAGCCTTTATCCTAAAGGAAATAAAACTTCTTGGATAGCTAGAACACCAAACCCTAATCCTTACCCTAACCAAATATGCTTCTAGTAAAGTGACGGATGGTGAAACCAATCCTCTAAAGCAAAAGTGGTCAAGTGTCAAAGGTTTTATTTGTGGCTACAGTAGCTCTGAATACTATGCTCACACACAAAACTAGCATAAGGACCCAGGATCAGGAAACTTCCCACAAAAACTGATCTAAAAATAGAGGTTCTAGACAATCTCTCAGGGTAACAAACTTAAAAGTGCAAGGTAAAAGACACTGAACAGAAAAATATCCTGTATGCTAGGGGAAAAGGGAGGGTATTAAGTTTTTCTTATTTTTTAGTTACTTTAATATTTTTATCTTATTTTACTTTATTTTATTTTGAGACAGGGTTTCTGTGTGTCACCCTGGTTGTTCTGGAACCTGCTTTGTAAACCAGGCTAGCTCAAACTAAAGAAATCTACCTACCTTTGCTTTGAGAATACTAGGATTAAAGGAGTATGCCACCATGCTCTGCTAAGTTTTATTTTTTATTATTTAATGCATATAATTATTTTGCCTGCACATATGTCTGGATTCAATTCCCTGTACTCACATGGCAGCTCACAACCACCTGTAACTCCAGTTCAGGGGATCCAATGCCCTCTTTTGTACACACATTTTGTACACAGGCATTGTACACACAGTGCACCCAAACACATTCAGACATTCATACATACAAAATAAATAAAAACAAATAAACGTATGCGTGTGCACACACACACACACACACACACACACACACTTCACACACACACACTTTTTAAGGCCAGAGACACAGTTCAGTGGTTAAGAGTGCTTGCTGTTCTTGCAGAGGACTCGTCTGATCAGTCCACAGAACCCACATAGTAACTGATAACTGTCTATAACTCTAGAATCAGGGGATGGAGTGCCTCTTCTGGCCTTAATTCATCACTAGATATACACACAATGCACATACATATGCACAGGCAAACACTCATAAAACATAACAATAAATCTTTTTCTAAAGGTGTAGTAGTGCCTGGGAAATGGCTCAGTGGTTGAGAGCACATTTCTTGTTCTTACAAAGGACCCACGTTCAGTCAGTTATCAACACCTTCATTTAGTAATTGACCAGTGTCTCCAACTCCAGTTGGAGATTTAGAGCACCCACATACATATTTGTGCAGACATACACACATAAATGAAAATAAATCTTAAACAAAGAAAAAAAAGGTTTAAGATAAGAAATCTAGAAAAAATAATATGAGCAGTATTTACTCCTGTAGAAACCTGCAGAATCAATCCAAGACGTCCCATACCCAGACAACAGACTTTGCAGAGATGAACAGAGAAAAGGATTTACTCAAGCAAGCCTGGTGCTGCTCTTAGGAAACAGAGACAAGGAGTTCTCTGTTAGTATGAGATCAAATCTGGTCTATACAGTGAGTTCTGTCAGCCAGAGCTACATGAGACACATTGTCTCAAAAACAATCAAAAAGTCGTATCTTAATAAATCAGGTATTGACACAAAATATATCTATAACCACAAAGATACAATGGGGGACAAAGAAGATCACTTGCATTAGCTTTCAACCTTGCTAAAGGTTGAGTGAGAAAGTTTCTCCAAGTGTGAAGAGAAATAGAGCAAGGCATCCAATGACCTTAAAGTTTCTGCATACACGCCTCTGTACCACACAAATGGATATAAATATCATATGTATGTATATATACATATATATAATGTTCATATACATACACAAAGTCAACAGAAAATATCTTAAGTAGTAAGTAAAATAACAGCAAATGAAACTAGACAATAATATTTAGATTTAAAAGCAATTACCTCTCAGTTGGAGAGAGGGAAGGCAGAAATTAACTTTTCGCTGTCAATTTTTTATTAGATTTTCTAAGACTACTTTTTAATCTTTTGTTGATGTTTTATTGGTTTGTTTTGTTTTGAAAGGAGGTCAAACTATGTAGAACTGGATGTCCTTGAACTCATAGAGATTCCTTTGTCTCTGACCCCCAGTCCTGGAATTAAAGGAGTATGCCATCACATCCAGGTACCTTTTCATTTTTTTGCTGATACATATACACATAAACACATACATACACATGTGTCTTTTACAGTGCTAGGGATCAAATCCAGGGCCTTAAATATTCTAGGCAAATATTTATCACTCAATACAATTTGATTTGTTTAGAAATATGAAGCTTGGAAAGATTCAAGAACTGTGATATAGCTACTGTTAAAATATCTATGCTCTTATAAATAACCCTTTATGAATTCATAAAGATTACCTGTCTCTGCTTCTTATAACCTATCCTCTTAAAAGCAATGCTAATTTAATTAATTGGCCTTGCTTTCCTCAAAAAACAAAAGATATTAAATTAGGAGGACCAGACACGAAGAAGAGATAAGATGGAGACAAAATGGGAGTGAATATCATCAAAATATATACTTATGTATAAAAATGTCATAATGAAGCCCATTGTGTATAATAGCTACTTTTATGCTAATAAACTTTTTAAAACAACAAAAAACTGTCAGGCAGTTTGGTTTTTGCCAACACTTTAATTTTAGTAATGAAAATTAGCATAGATATGTATCATAGTTTCATAATGAAGAAAATCTATTATTTTCAAGATTTGTTTGCTTATTTTATGTATATGAGTACAGTCACTCCCTTCAGACACCAGAAGAGAGCATCAGATCCCATTACAGATGGTTGTGAGCCATCATGTGGTTTCTGGGAATTGAACTCAGGACCTCTGGAAGAACAGTCAGTGCCCTTAACCACTGAGGAATGCCATCTCCCAAGCCCCAAGAATCTTTTATAGTACATAAAATGAATTAATCTGAATTAATATTGATTTACATAATGTTTTAAAAACAGTTACTATTAGGGTAGAGAAATGGCTCAACAGCTAAGAACAGTTGCTGTTCTTCCAGAGGACCTAAGTTCCTTTTTTTTTTTTTTTTTTTTTTTTTTTTGGTTTTTTGAGACAGGGTTTCTCTGTGTAGTCCTGGAACTCTGTAGTCCATAGACCAGGCTGGCCTCGAACTCAAAAATCCACCTGCCTCTGCCTCTCAAGTGCTGGGATCAAAGGCGTGCGCCATCACCACCCGGTGAGGACCTAAGTTTCATTCCCAGCACTTCCACACTATGACTTATAACCACCTGTAACACCAACTCAGGGGGATCTGATTTCCATGGGAAACTGCACTCATGCACATATATACACAAAGAAGTTTGGGTTTTCTGTTGTTTTAAGGAAGAAAAAACTTAATGCCTAGCCAAGTGTGATAAACACCTTTAATCTCAGTATTCAAGAGGCAGATTCAGGAGGATCTCTGCCAAGTTTGAGGTCAGTCTGTTTGACAGAGAGAGATCCAGATCAGTCATGGCTGTAGTGAAACCTTGTCTCCAAAAAATAAAAACAGTTAATGACAGAAAAAATAATCCTGATACACCAGTTGACAAAACAAATTACTATAGCTTGGCCCAAAGTTTATAAAATGTTTCTTCTTTAAGATTTATATATGTATTTTGTGTGTTTGGATGCTTTGTCTGCATATATACACACCTTCAGAAGGCATCAGATCCCTAGAGACTTCAGTTAAGACTGTATAGTTACTACAATTATATACAGTTAGCCATGTGGATGCCAGGAACTGAACTGAGGCCCTCTGGAGGAACAAGTGCTCTTAACTGCTGAGCCATTTCTTGAGCTCCTACTTTTTTCTCGAGACAAGGTCTCTGCCAACCTGAAACTTGCTATGCATACCAGGCTGGTCTCAACTCACAGAGATCTGTCTCTGCCTCCTTGATGCTGTGACTAAAGGTGAGTGCCACACTGCCCAAGCAGTTTTTCTTTTACACAGGAGCTCACTACGTAGCTTAGGCTGATATCAATTTGCAATCTGTTTTTATTTAACACCTCCTCAGTATTAGGATTACAGGCATAAACCACCACACTTGGCTTGAGTATATTTCTGAAGTTCTTTCCTACTTAAAAATTTGTTAGCAGAAGTCTAGAAAAAAAGCTCAAAAGTTAAGAACACCTGAGTTCTTCCAGAGGTCCTGAGTTCAATTCCCAGCAACCACAGAGTAGCTCACAACAATCTGTAATGGGATCTGAATCCTTCTTCAGATGTGCATGAAGACACAGCACTCATACATAAAATTCAAGAATATATCTTTTTAAATTGCCAACATAATTTAATTTTCTTTCTTTCTTCTTTCTTTTCTTTTCGAGATAGTCTCTGTATAGCCCTGGCTAGCCTGGAACTTGCTATGTATATAGACGAAGACCAGGCTGGCCTCAAACTAAAAGAGATCTGCCTGCCTCCGCTAGCTTAAAAGAAGTGCACTACCTCATGCCCAGGTTTCTCTTTTTTTTTTTTTATGAGTTATTTAACCTATAAGAATTTTATTTGAAAGTGACAAGATCACTCAGCAGTTAAGAGTGCTTGCTGTTCTTCCAGAGAACACAAATTCAATTCCTAGGACCCACATGGTGGTTTACAATTACCCATAAAGGAATCTCAAGCTCTGGCCTCCTAGGGTACTACACTTATATGCACATAGACAGAAAGACAGACAGGCAGACAAGCAGGCATGCAAGCAGGCACGCACGCACGCACAGGCACACACACATATTAAAGATAATAAAAGTATCTGGGTGGTGGTATGAAAGGCAGAAGCAGGAGGATCTTGTGAGTTTGAGGTCCTCCTGGCCCTTTGAGCTAGTGTACTCAGATACTCTAGATTCTGTGAAGCCTACTGAATTTGCAGTAGCCATTTATACACAGAGTAGAGATCCCACAAGACCACCTCAAAGCTAAGTCTGGGAAAGAAGAAACGTCTTAAATGCAAGCAAGGCCAAGTATATACAGAAACAAGAATAAGGCACAGAGAAAGTCATATGGACAAAATACCACAGAGCTCTAAGACACAAACAAGAGGCATCAGCATGCTTAAGACCTTGGTGGGACACCAAAGCCCCAAACTAGGTAAAGTAGCAGCTGGCAAAAAATGCAAGTAAAAGATGGCAGATATACTATCTCAGTAGAGAAGAAAATATAAAATTTTTATTTATTTATTTACTTATTTATTCTGTGTGAGTGCTTATGTGCTTCACACTGCGCAGTTTTTTCCAGTCACCTGATGAGAACCAAATATCAAACTCAGGTCATCGGGATTGGTAGTAAGTACCTTTTTACCCACTGAACCATCTTGCCATCCCTTGGTAATAAATTTTAACACAGTTCTATATAAACAGACTAAAGATTCCAGATACTATAGAATTCAAATGATGCAAAAGTCATAAGATTCACTATTTTGAAAAAGCAGTTGCAGCTCAAAAATCAACCCCCACACATGCCTACACCAAGGCTTTATAATGCTCACTCTCCCTCAAAAGAATATACATTTCTGATCTGACAACCTTAAAGTACATCCCAGGGTTTCCAGAGTCTCTTGGGAAGGATTCCCCTCATTCTGGAAAAAATTAGAATATCACAAGTCCTACAGGGTGTTAAAGACAAAACCAAGCCACAGGTTCCTCTTCAGCTATCAGAGAGAGAGAGAGAGAGAGAGAGAGAGAGAGAGAGAGAGAGAGAGAGAGAGAGAGAGAGAGAGAGAGAATGAGAATGAGAGAATGAGAGAATGAGAGAATGAGAATGTTTCTCATCACACAGTAAAACACTGCACTCTTAGGGCAGAGGCCAAGGCAAGGTAGGCTTGACACTCAGGTTCTCCTTATCTTAAGCACATCCCTTCCAGTCCAAACTTGCTAGCACATGTGGCCCTGTCATTCCTTCCAACTACCTGCATACAGCCAGTCAACAAGCCTATGTGTGGTATGCAGGTGGCAATACAATGAATGACCCAGAACCAAATAGAAGCAGGCACCACTCTGGTCAGACCTCAAAACCATAACCAAAGACCAGGTGGCACATACTTCAGTATACCACAAAGGACCATACATGACTGAGTGGTTGGTCAGCAGCAGTTCTGGGGCAGAATACCAACCTTGGACCATCACAGCTGTGGTTGTCCACATTTCTGAGGGGTACACATATCAAGAGCATAACCTTGTCTAGTCTAACTCTGTGTAACACACCTTACCTTCTTCAAATCAAATTCAAACTTTACTCTAAAAGAACTTTCTAAAGCCAAGCATAGTAGCACACATCCCAGCACTAGGGGCTGAAGCAGAAGGATCATGAGTTCTTAAGGCCAACCTGAACTGCAAGTCTCAATCAATTAATCAATCAATCAATCAATCAATCAATCCAAATGATCCTTTAATATTTTTTCTTCTAAATCACTTTCTGCGGGTTCTTATGTAATTAACATACTTATAGGGGCTGGAGATACAGCTCCTCAGTTAAGAGCACTGACTGCTCTTCCAAAGGCCCTGAGTTCAAATCCCAGCAACCACATGGTGGCTCACAACCATCTGTAACAAGATCTAATGCCCTCTTCTGGAGTGTCTGAAGACAGCTACAGTGTATTTACATATAATAAATAAATAGATCTTTTAAAAAATACTTATAGACTAAGTTATCTTTTATTTTTAACTATTTGTATCAATAACACATTTCTAATGTTTTTTAGCTGTTTCATTAGTCAATTTATTCAAGTTTTCTAAATTAGATTATCATTTCTAGTTTTCTCCCTGAAATAAATGGAGAATTTTTATAATTCAAAGTTAATATATTATCAAATATTAGTCTACAAATAATCACTACATATTTAAATAATAATTTTTGTCATAAAATTTGAGGCTAATACAAGATAAAAAGTGTTTTCCTAGATAGAGACAGATGGCTCAGTGGTTTAGAGCACTTGTTCTTGCAGAGGATCCAAATTCAGTTCTTAGCACCCACATGCTCACAACCATATATAATTCCAGTTTAAAAGGAGAAAATGCAGCCTCTTCTAACCTCCACAGGCACCAGGTATGCATGTGGTTGATGTACTTACATGCAGAAAAAACACACATAAAACATAAATAAATCTAAAAACATTATTCTTAAAAGTTATTCACCTGTTAGTACCAGTTCAATCATATAAACCTTATATTTAGAAAATGGATATGTCACAATTGAACCAATTACCCACCTTAAACAAAGCTGTAAAAGTAGCTAGTAAGACCACTTAGCAAAGTATGGGAAAGAAACATGTAAATTAGAAAGGTTTGGTGCAGAAGAGGAAGATGGAAAGAAAGAGTCCAAATTTAGTACCTTTAAGTTTGGTATGATTGTGAAGGACTGGATCAGCAGAAACCATACAAGGCCACCAAGGGTAACCTGACACTTTGGACCACACCAAATCACCAACGTTGTATTTTAACAAGAGGTCTCTGTCTCTGCCAGAATTTGGACAGGACTCCTTCTTAACTGGAATCTATAAGTGAACAACAAAAGATAAATATTAACATTCAGTAATTATCCTTAAATTCAACTTTCTATCTATAAGAGAACAAGTATTTATCAGAAATTTAAAATAAGAAGTCTAAAGGTTCAAAACATAGTATGGAGTGGACTTGGGTATAATTCACTGGAAGAGCACTTGTCTTCATGATTAAGGGCCTAAAGAATGCTTCCCTTATGTATTTTAGATTTTACCTTCAATATCAATCACTTCTCACAATTGCTTTCTCTCATTTTCACCTAAAGCATTATCATAGGACCGGACAAACAGCAAGTTTTCAATATTACTAAGTTGGTGCTTTATTCACAGAACCTTCAAAACATTTTGCCCCCTACCCTGGCCACATACATTATCTGATAGTTGGTCTTTGAGAACATACACCTCAATCAACATATCGACCTCTGTGCTGAAGCAGGGGCCCTAGCCCCACCATTTGTGTAGAGACAAGTGTTTGCACCTATGTGTGAGCATGTGTTGTAAGTGTTCAAAGCTCAGTTTCTCCATCTCTGGAACATAGACAGACTGAACATCCTCTCTTAGGGCAATTCCTCCTCTTGTTGCATAACTGCCCACAAATCTCATTGGCTGTTACAGATTTGTAAGCACAGCAGTGTAGACTACTAGAGATTCATATTATACTTTCAAGAGATGTTAGCTCAAATGATTGTACAGCATTTCAGTATTACTTTACTGTGTTAAGTAAAGAGCAATTTTAATCAAATCAAGAGGCAAAACTAGGAAGAAAAGTCCAGTCTGTGATAATCACGTTGAGGCTTCTTCAAAAAACTGTAAAAACATTAAGTTCACTCCATCTAGAGACATGTCCACAAACCTCTAAATCCACCCAGGTTATTATACTGGCCTTTAAAATATTTACCTTTGGGAAGCCATGGTGGTACAAAATTTTAATCCCAAATCCCAGCATTTATGAAGGAGAGACGGGCAGATATCTAGGAGTTCTAGGTCAGGGCCACATAGTGCAACAATACCCCACTCCCTGTCAAAAAAGGAATTCCAGCCGGGCAGTGGTGGCGCACGCCTGTAATCCCTGCACTTGGGAGGCAGAGGCAGGCGGATTTCTGAGTTCGAGGCCAGCCTGGTCTACAGAGTGAGTTCCAGGACAGCCAGGGCTACACAGAGAAACCCTGTCTCAAAAAACCAAAAATCAAAAAAAAAAAAAAAAAAAAAAAAGGAATTTTTTTTTAAAAATGATTTTAAGGATTTCAAGGAAATTTCAACTGCTCTTTGTCTGTGGTAATTCTAAACAAAATTTCACAACTACAATTTTAAACTAAGTACTTCAACTTTCACAATGCCAACAAGTCTTTTGAATTCAACTCACCCATCTTGAGTTTTCTCAGGAAACCACTGGCTGCAACTAAAGGTTAAAACACCCTTGAGGCCATCAGATTAAACCACCAGGGATCTGCTTGGTGACCTAACTCTTTCCTGCAAGACCAAGGTCACTTAAGCTGTTTTACACTCACTCAAGTGTCAGGGCTATCCTATGCGTCACTTTTATGACACCGGTGACATACATAAACCATCTAACAGAATGATAACCACATATTCTTCCACCTCAAGTCAGGGTTTTTCTTTCTCAGTCTTTGATGAATGAATCAGTGCATGCCTACTTATTCTGGCTGGTTCTACACTAAAACCCAAAAACAGGAAGGTATATGACATAGTCTGACTATTAAGGAGGCAGCCAGCTGCCAAACCACTTGGCTGAAAAGACCACTCAGTAGACAGTGGCATATGCAGAAAGCATGACAACAGCACCTCTCCATAGCACATAGCTCTCTGCTCAATCATTCACTAGATGGCATGGAGCAGTTAGCCTAAAATTACCTGAGAGACAGAACCCATAAAAACAGTAGACCTAATAAGATCATGAAAACTGACAGTCCTAGATTCAGAAATTATTGTTTTTGTTTTCAGACAGAGTCTTACTGGCAACCTGGCTGGCCTTGAACTCAGAGGTCTGCCTACCTCTGTCTCTTGAGTGCTGGGATCAAAGGTGTGGACCAGCACATCTAGCCTTTTTAGCCATGTTAATCCTGAATGGTTAACCTCACTAGGCTTCTCAAGTAGCACAACCTGTGGCTGTAGTACTTAATGTCCAGATATTTGGAAGCCCAACAACCAACCAGGAGACAAGCCTCAATCAGTATCACCTGCACAGGACGAAGGCAAGACAGCAATTGCCACCATCAGGGTTGTTTCCCATCCCTTCCACTTACTGTCATACATTTAGGGTATTCTACCCAGGTCTCAAGCACACCATTAATTGTCACATAACCCAACAGAATGCTTCACAAATACCTTTTTATCTGCAGGACTTGAGATCTTGGACACTAAAGCTGCTTCCACAAGGCCCTGCTCCAGTAAAGAGTCATATTTTATGCTCCTCTTCCTGTTCCTCCTAGTCTTATTATCCGATTTTTGTCCATTTTCTTCTGACTGAGACACATCAGCAGCACCATCACCACAAATTGAAGATTCAAAGAGAGGTTTCCCATTCATGTATGTTTTGGTGATTTTCAGTTTAATTTCTGGAGAGCCATTTTTGATAGGAGTAGTATTGGGTGGTGTCCCAATTCCTTTTACTTCCTGGGACTCAAAACACAATTTAGTATCATGAGCACCAGGTTCTCCATTAAACACACAAGAAGTAAGATCTTTCAATTTCTCTGCAGGAAGAAAGGGGAGCGCGTCATGGCCATTAAATTTCTGCATGACCCCCTCTTGTAGGCTGTTAGAAAGTTGAGTTTTGCTGAGGAATACAGAACATTCGTGATTCACTTCACAGTTCTGAGTCTTTCCATTTGCACTGCCAAGGATTTCTGGTGCCTGCTTCATCTTCATGCACTTTACAACTTTCGGAACAGAAAGAGGACTTTTTCTGATGCTAAATTCCATCCAGCCTAGATGCTTTGGTTCTTAGAACACTACAGCATTAAAAAAAATAAAAAATAAAAGGAAAAAGAAAAAAGCAACATATTACATTTTAAACGTAGGATATGGTATGTCAGTATCTCTATAGTTTTGTTGATGCTGGTTTTAATCAGTTTTGTCTTTTGAGAAAATTTACAATGTTTTATATAATAATTTTGTCTGTAAACAGTAATTTTAACATCAAAAAGCAATAGAGCTGAAAAAAAGACAAGGAATCATTTGTAAAAGCGGAAATAGTCAGGACAAGTGTACTACCAACACTACGGCAGGCAGAATGCCTGATTTAAGAGTTTAACTTGTAGACTAAAGTGGTGGCTCAGGATTAAGAACACTTACTGTTTTGGCAGAGGACCCAGTTTCAGTTCCCAGCAACTACATGGTGGCTCACAACCACCTGCAACTCAAGTTCCAAGAGTCTAACACTTCCCATCTGGCCTCCACAGACACTAGGCACCCTTGTGATGTATAAATAGACAGGCAAAATATCCATACACATTTTTTAAACTTAAAATAATTAAAAATTACGACAGAGAAGCAGATATTATTAAAAAGACTATATGTTGTCATACCAAAAGAGGGTAGGAAGTCACCTGTCTGGGGCCTTTCTGGGTCACAGTAAATTCAAAACTCCCAGCTAACTTAGTGACACTCTATCTCAAAGTAAAATGTACAGCGAGTTAGGGATGTGCTCAGTAGTAGGATGATTGCATATATGCACCAAGCCCTGGATCAATCCCATGTATTAAGGAAAATGAAAGGGAATGGGAAGAGAGCAGGAAATCTATAGCTAAGAAATACTGTCTAAAAATAAAAATGTCAATGAATGGTACTTTTTAAATATATGATTTATGTGCACCAGTGTTTTACCTGCGCGCATGCTTGTGTGTGTGTGTGTGTGTGTGTGTGTGTGTGTGTGTGTCCAGCACTCATGAGGATCAGAAGAGGGCACTAGATCTCACAGAACTGGAATTAAGGATCATTGTGAATGCTAAATTGCAACCAAGGTACTCTACAAGAGGAGCAAGCGTTCTTAACCACTCATCAATCTCACCAATCCCTTAATAGACTGTCTTAATGGCACACCAAAATCCAGCTGTAGTGGTGTATTGCCTTTAGTTCCAGTATTCAGGAGTCAGAGACAGGATGATCTCTCTGAGTTCAAGGTCAGCCTGGTCTGTAGATATTCTCATTCTTTAATAATATTTTATTATTCATATATGTCTCGATGTGTGTATGTTGTGTACTTGCAGAGGTCAGAAGTTGTCAACTTGGAACTCAAACTCAGGCACTCTAGATGAACAGTGCTCACCCTTAACACTGAGCAATCTTTCCAGTCTATAGACTTTTAAGGTCGGTCTGAACTACAAAGAGAGTCCCTCTCTAAAAAACAAAAAATTTAAAGCACATTTGAGAAGAGTCAAAAAAAAAATGAAACTAGATTTAAAATATCCAAACATTAAAAACAGGGAAAAAAATTAGAAGTGAGAATATAGTTTCACCATGCTGTGGAGCAAAATAAAGTCTGTATTCCCACTCAAAAAGAGAAGATGAAGCAGAAAAAAACTTTGGGGGTGGGGGATATTTCCCAATTTAGTGAGACAAACTAGCAGTCAGCTTAGCAAATCCTGAGTATGACAAAAATACAAGGAACTCATACCAAGGCACTTAATTCAAACTGCTAAAAAACAAAGAAAAAATCTAAAAATAAATACGTAAGTAAATAAATGTCCCTTATCATACTCAATTAAGTCCAGGCCACATTAAGTTCAAGGCCATTCTAAGTTACACAGAGAGTACCTTTCAAAAAATAAGAGCTTAGGCTAGAGAGATGGCTTAGGTAGGTATGAATATTTACTGGGGGCTAGAGAGGGCTCAGCTGTTCAGAGCACTAGCTACTCTTCCAGAGGACCCAGGTTCAATTCCCAGCACCCATACACACTGGTTTCACAACCACCTGGAACTCCAGTTTCTGAGAATCCAACACCCTCTCTTTTAACCTCTGTAGACACCAGGCACACATGTAGTACAAAATATACATGCAGGAAAAACACACATATGCATAAAATAAAACAAATCTTTTTCAAAATTAAAAAATTGTGTGTGCTGCTCTTCCAAAGGATCCAAAACACAGTTACTAACACCCACACTGGGCAGCTCACAATTTATAATTACTACTCCAAAGAGATCTGATTTGAGAAGATCTGCTATCTCCAGCCTCCAGGGGAACCTGCATTCACATGCATCAACCCATACACATACACATAGTAAAAATAAAATAAATCTTTAGAAAGAATAATAAGCTGGGCGGATTTCTGAGTTCAAGGACAGAGTGAGTTCTGGTCTACAGAGTGAGTTCCAGGACAGCCAGGGCTATACAGAGAAACCCTGTCTGGGGGGGGGGGGGGGGAGGGGAGGGGAGAGGGGAGGGAAGGGGAGAGGGGAGGGGAGGGGAGGGGAGGAGAGGAGAGAGGGGAGGGGAGGGGAGCGGAGAGGAGAGGAGAGGAGGGGAAGGGAAAAGGAAAAGGAAAGAAGAGAAAGGAAAAAGGAAAAGGAAAAGGAAAGAAAAAGAGAAAAGAAAAGAAAAGAAAAGAAAAATTAAAGGCTGGAGGATATAGCTCACTGGTGGGGCATTTGTCTAACATGTACAAGGTTCTAGGAAAAAAAAATAAACAAAACTTTAAAATATCCATTTAAATACAGAACAGTAATACAGATTGTGACTTAACAGAAACCAATGCCAGGGGCTGAAGAGATGCTTCAGAGGTTATATGCAAGTGCACTGACTGTTCTTCCAGAGGACCCAGGGTTCAATTGCCAGCACCCACATGGAGGCTCACAATCTTGTTACTACAGTCCCAGAGTATCCAACATCCTCTACTAAGCTTCTTGGATAACAGGCATGCATATGTTAAATAGACATACATGCAAACAAAACAGAATTTTTATATTTTATTTTGAGACAGATTTCTCTGTGTAGCCCCGACTGCCCTGAAATTCTCTGTAAACCAAGTTGGCCTCAAACTCAAAGGGCTCTCCTGCCTCTGCCTCTGCTGGGATTAAACACATGTACCAGAGCCACCTGGCAATTTTATTTTTTAGTTAAGAAGAAAAAGGAAAAAAAAGACCTGAGTCTTTTTGAAAAAAAAAAAAAAACCTGCCAACTTTTCATATAGAAAAAATATCCTCCAATAGCCAAATACATCAAGAAATACAACTAAAAGTTGTTACCAGCAAACATGTAAGAAATGCTTTAAAAGGAGATGGGTGGGCTAGAGAAAGAGCTCAGCCAATAAAAGCACTTCATAACTTGTCCTCTGACCTTGACATAGACCTATAGATACATCTAAAATAGGGACAATTAAAAAAAATTTTTTTTCTGAAGTTCAAGTTGAGAGCAAGTAGTATAGTTCAGGCCTTTAATCCTGATCCTGGCACTTGGGAGGTGGAAGCAGGCAGATTTATGTAATGTCAATGTCAGCCTGGTCTACATAGTAAGTTCCAGCCAGGTCTACATAAAGAGATTGACAGAAATAATTCATTAAAATTAAAACAATATAAATATGCTTATTCCCACAATCCCCGCCCCATACCCCAACGGGATCTTCCTATTTATTTAGCCCTGGCCTTAATCTCACTATGTATGCCAAGCTGATTCTGAAGTCACAGAAATCCCACCTGGCTTTTTAAAATTTGGTTGTTTTGCCAGGGATTGAAACCAGGACTTCATACATACTAGGTAAATAATGTTCTATCACTGAGATGCACCCCATCTGTACACATTTAAATAGCCAAAATGGCAAATTTTATATATACATCTCTATTGGAAGTAAACAAAGGAAGCCTGCTTTCAAGGAGCTGAAATCCTAAAGAGAATTCTTGGGAAGCCAAGAACGAATGGGAGAAAGGCAATTTTCTTTCTTTCTTTCTTTCTTTCTTTCTTTCTTTCTTTCTTTCTTTCTTTCTTTCTTTTTGTTTGTCTGTTTGTTTGTTTGTTTTCGAGACAGGGTTTCTCTGTGTAGCCCTGGAGAAAGGCAATTTTCAAAGGGATGGCAAATAAAGGAAACATGGCATTCAGGTTAAGAGCTTCCTATGCTCAGAGAAAATTAAACAGGACTCCAGATCAACACTGAAACTTCAGAGCATGAAAGACAAAATTTTTATTACTAACAACCCAAAAGAATAAGTTAGGATGGAATTACTAAATTAGGATGGCTCAGTGAAAGAACTCTTAACTAGCATGCCCAAAACCCTGTGTTCCACAGATCTCTAAGATCAATTTTGAAAGGAGAAAACTGAATTGCTGCAGACTGTGAGACTCAGCAGATAAAAGTGATCAGTGATGAACAACAAAACAGGCCTACCTAAACTCAATCCCTGGAACCCACATAAAGGTGAAAGTGAGAATCCACAAAAATTGTCCTCTGAACAACATGTGAAAAAAAACTTAACTAAAATTTATGCCCAGCTAAAATATTATGCCCAAGCAAAGAGGAAGGACATATACCAAATATGCAGCTTCACACACGGCCCTTTCACAGAGAAATGCTAGGAGGCATTTTAACAAGATTATAAACCCAGAAGGAAATATCAATCTGCAAAGGTAAGGAGAGCTGGCAATTCGAAAGCAATTTTTATATTTTAAGATTTACTTTTATTTTTAATCACATATGCATGTGGGATGAGGTCTGTGCATATGTGAATGCAGGTGCCTGCAGAGTCCAGAAAAGGGCAATGGATTCCCTGAAGCTTGAGTTAATTACAGGAGTGTATAAGCTGCCCAAATGGTGAAATGAGAAAACACACTCACACCCTCTGCCAAGAGCAGGAAGTGCTCTTAACTGTTAAGCCATGTCTCTGATCCCCCAAGAGGACCTCCAACTTTGTACCTGGGGTCCACATCCAAGCACCCACATGATGGCTCACAACCCCCTGAAACTCCAGTTCCAGGGGATCCAGCAGCCTCTACTGGCCTCAGTGGGCACCAGGCACACATGTAGAAAAACTACTCATATACTTAAATAAAAATACTGAAAAAGGGTTTTAAGAAATGAAAGGTAGAGCTATAAAGAGCGGATCCGTGTTTAGGCTACTTATTACCCTTGCAGAGGACCAGGATTCAATTTCCAAGTTCCACATGGAGATTGACAACTGTCATTATCTCAAGTTCCCAGAAATCTGACATTGTTTGGCTTCTGTTGGGCATGTACTGTGTTTTATTGAAATATGTCTCTTATGTAGTCCCTGACTGTCTCAGAATTGATTATGTAGACCAGGCTGGCTCAAACTCACAGGAATTCTGCCTCCTTCTGCCAAGTGTAGGAATAAGAGGGACTTCTACATACCTGGCTTACAACAGGGGAGGGAACCCAGCACTTGGGAGGCAGAAGCAGATGGATCTCTGAGTTTAAGGCCAGTCTGGTCTACAGAGCAAGCTCCAAGACAGCTAGAGCTGCATAGAGACTGTCTTGAAAAACCAAACCAGAAAACAACAACAACCAAACAACAACAAAAATAATGGGAGGGGTACAGCTCTGGAGTTAGCTCTGGAGTTGGCTCCGTAACTAAGAACACATACTACTCTTGCAGAAGGTCTGGGTTCATTTGTCAGTATCGACATTAGCCAGTTCACCACTTAACAAATACCCTACCTAATACCTCCAGATACAGACATACATATAATTTAAAACAATAAAAGTAAAAATTTAAAAGGACTGAAGTACGTAGATAAGCCTTGGGGATGGGGGGGGAGGGTAGAGGGAGCTAGACACAAAAAGATTCTCTGACTGCCTGACTGCATAGCATTCATGAACTCATAGCAGCTGTGGTTACCTGAACAAGACCTAAACAAGACTGGCTGGGCCTTCACCATTTCATCGTGGGTGTTGGAGAAGCTCATGAGGATCTACCTCTCCTAAGGGACTACGGTAAGTTAATGGTTGTTGAGAAAGGTGTATCATCTTCTTCAATGATACACTGATGCTAGTAACCATAGTTACATACAGTGTGTCATACACACATACACCCAAAATGAAATTATGAAAAGAACTTGTAAAGTAGGGTTTCAGCAGGAAAGAGAAGTGGCTGAACAAGTATGAAGGATAAAAATGACCAAAATTCATTATGAATGTTTAAAATTGTAAAATATTTTACTGTATAATTTCACCTACCTAAAATCTCCCAAATATGTAAATGCATAGACATAATAAAGTGGATGGTAGAGATGAGATAAGGTTAGCAAGGGAAGTGACTAAATAGTTTTATACAAACATAGTGTCTAGGAATTAGTGATCATGATTACATAACACTAAATATACTAAAAATCACTCAGCCAGAAGAAGCACATACCTATTAATCTAAGCACTGGGGAAGGTTGATACAGGAGAATTCTGAGTTCAAGATGAGTGTGAGCAACACATCAAGTTCAAAGTCAGCTTATAAATACTGAATCTCAGCCTCAAAAGACAGAAATGATGGCTGGAGAGATGGCTCAGCATTTAAGAATCCTGGCTGCTCCTCTGGAGGACCCAGAGTTGGATTCCCGATACCTACATAACAACTTACAACTGTTTTTAACTCCAGTTCCAGGGGATCCAATACCTTCTTATGGCCTCAATGGGCAACAGGTACCCATAGGTACATAAACATACATAAAGGCAAAATAGCCATGCACATTAAAAAATTAATTTAAAGAAATTTAAATAACCAGGTATGGTGAGACACACACCATTAGTCCTACCCCTTGAAAGGCAGAGGCAGATAGCTCTCTGAGTTTGAGGGTAGCTTCATCTACATACTGAGTTCCAGGCCAGTCAAAGCTCAAAACAAAGGAAAACAAAGTTTAAAAAAAAAAGGGAAGAAAAAAAGATAAAAACAATATGGCAAAAGTGGTGCCAGGACAGCTCTAATCCTAGCCTTCAGCAAAACTGCAGGAGGTAGGATAGGAGTCAGCAGAAGAATGTGCTTAGGATATACAAGGACCTGTGTTCAATACTCAACGCAAGGAAAAAGACAGAGAATAAAACATAATAAAATTACACTTTCTCCTTCATGGAATCAGCCACCATGTTATAAGGAAATCCAAGCAAACTCATTCAACTGCTCATATTGGTGGGAAACAAAACAATCATCTCTCTTGAGTACACAGCTAAGAGCCAGTACCAACAAGCTTGTCACATATGGCTAATATCTCAAGGGAGCAGTTAACAAGAAAATCCTGTAAACAATGTCCCAATCACAAAACTATAAGCTTAATGTGGCAGTATATCCCTGTAACCCCAGCATTCAGGGGCAGACAGAAGGATAATGAATTTGAGGTCACCCTACACTACATTAGCAAGACTTGCTCAAAAAAGAACAACAAAAAAGTTGGGCATGGGGGCACACAACTTTAATCCCAGCACTTGAGAGGAAGTTTGAGGACTGCCTGGCCTGAAGATACAGTAAAACCCTGTCTCACAGACAAACAAGGAGACAGTGAAGGAAGAATAACTGTAAACAAATGTCATCCTGTTGCTGGCCACCAAGGTTCATTACCAAACCATTACAATACTGTAAAGAAGTGGGAGGTGGAGAGAGGTGAAAGCTAAATCTTCATAGTCTCCTATAAATAGAACTTAATATATAACATATAAATTTGAGAAATCTATGACCTAGTTTAATAACACTATTTTAGTACTAATTGAAGCCATTTAGGCTTAAGAAAAAGGGATCTGGGCATAGAAGCACACACCTTTAACCCCAGCACTCAGGAGGCAGAGGCAAGTGAATCTCTGAGAGTTGCAGGCCAACCTGGTCTACACAGTGAGTCCCAGGACAGTCAGGCCTATATAGAAAAGACTGTCTCCAACAACAGAAAAAGAAAAAAAGGCGGGCTGGAGAGATGGCTCAGTGGTTAAGAGCACTGACTGCTCTTCCAGGTCATGAGTTCAAATCCCAGCAACCACATGGTGCCTCATAACCATCTGTAATGAGATCTGACACCCTCTTCTGGTGTGTCTGAAGTCAGCTACAGTGTACTTAGATATGATATAATAAATAAATAAATAAATAAATAAATAAATAAATATTAAAAAAAGAAAATAAGGCAGCTTCAACACATTGAGCTCAATGCTTCAACAACAAGAGCATTGAGAGCAGAGGTGTAAGCTTCTCTAATAGAGCAACCTAATGTCAAGAGTTTCTAAACTGGCAGCATAAGCAACAGATGAAAGCAAATCTGTCTTGGTAACAGGCAAAGTGAAAGGCCTATGCTCCTAATTTCATAATAACTGGTCTTTAGTGTATATCTTTTAGTTTGATAAAGTGTAAGGTGAAGTACAAATAATGCTTCTTCACTGAGTGTGTTAGTGCACTAACTCACAGAGATCCTTGAAAGAACACATAGAGATCCCTGAGAGATCAACAGCATAATGGTAATGGAGAAACAGATTTGGGGTTAGACTCACAAGATAAGATAGATACCAAGCAAAAAGCACTAGTATTTATTTCAAATTAATTTTAAGTTGGGCATGGTGGCTCACTCCTATGATCCCAGCACTCAAGAGGCAAAGGCAGGGGGATCTCTGTGAGTCTGAGACCAGCCTGGACTACATATTGAATTATAGAAATGCCAAGGCTATGTACTGAGACTCTAACTCAAAAAAAAAAAAAAAAAAAAAAAAGGAAAACATTGTAGTTATCATATACATATACTCTCAGAACTTTAAAGGTAGAGGCAGGATAGAGACAAAAGGATCCCAGATTCAAGGCCAGCAGACAAGAGTACATGAGATTGTCTCACAAAAAAACAAAACCACCACAGAAGGAAAATGAAGGGAATTTCCCTACATGCACCTTTCTTAATCTCATTTGTAGGCTTAGATATTTTCAAAACCTACTTTTAATAAGGGTACTCAAACACCACATGAGTCCGCATCACATGACATGTCCAGAAACTTCCACTTCACTCATTCTAGGAGCTCTTACTTTTGGTAGTGCTGCTGCTTCTGCTGAAATACATTTCTCTTCAATTTTTATAGTAAGTTGCCAGGTATTAGACAAGCTTCTCACTCTCATGACAGTTGACACTTATCTCAGGCTACTATATGAATGAACAGGAACAAATAAGCAACAAGAAGCAGACAGAGGAGGAATGTCCCCAAGGACCTTCTGGTCAGACTCCAGACAGTGCTCAGCAGTATCAAAGTCATTATCAAACAAAACGCTAAGGTTCTAAGTTGGCCACATTCCTCTTTACCGCCAGGCAAGTTTCTTTTGTGATCTTGATGTGTCTCTTTTTCCTTCAGCCCACATGTACTACATAGCTCTACATATAACTCAATTCTAGGGACACAAATGTGAACATAAGGCAAATGCCCCACCTCTAGAGCTTCCACATAAGCTGAAAAGGCAAGAAGAAAACAAATGACATTACTCCAATAGTTGGGGAAAGGGTGTGGAGAACAGCTTAAAAGAATAAAGAGAGCACAAAAATACAATTTTTATTTTTTACTTATTTATTTATTTATTTTTATGTGTATGTTTTGCCTGCATGTGTATCTGTGTACCACCTGAAGGCCTGATGCTCATAGAGACCAGAAAGGGTACCAGATCCCCTGGAACTAGTCACAGACATGCCAGTGCTGGGAACTGAAGCTCAGTCTTCTGAAAGAGAAGCTAAGCCAATGCTCTTAAGCACTGAGCCATCTCTTCAGCCACATAATTTTTTGGTTTGGTTTAGTTTGAGTTTTGAGATAGGGTTTCTTTTTAGCACTACTGTCCTGGAACTCACTCTATAGACCATGCTGGCCTAAAACTCAGATCCATCAGCCTCTGCCTCCAGAGTGCTAGAATTAAAGGCATGTGCCATCACCACCTGGCTTAACCGCATAATTTTTTAGATTTGAATGTTTGCCTCATATATGTGCATGAAATATATAATGCCTGATGCAAGCAGAAGCCAAAAGTAAGATCCCCTAGATCTAGTTACAAACAGTTTTGAGCTACTGTATGTGTGCTAGAAACCAAAACCAGTCCTCACCAAGGGCATAAGTACTCCTCTTAAGCCCCACAATTTTTTCTTAAGATTTACTTTTATTTTTATGTGTGTATATACACTTATATATGTATTGGAATGTATGGTCACTTTTATGTGCTGTATGCATATTTATAGAGAACAAAAGAGGGTTTCAATATTCTCTCATTACTCTCTACCTGTCCTGAGGTAGTCTCTTCTCAAACCCTAGGCTATTGACTTAAACTCGGCTAGAAGCCAACAAGCTCCAGCAATCCTCCTATTCTACCACCTCAACACAGAGCTGCAGGAATTGACAGGAAATGCTTAGTTTGGTATGTAGTTTTGGTCTGTACAAGGATCCAAACTCCAGTCCTCAAGATCATGGAACAAACACTCTTAATCACTGAGTTATCATTCTAACCCCAAGAAGTACAAGTTTAAATGAAGGTCTCAATGTGAGCTTGAGAAAATAGTATCTAAGCAAAAGAACCCAACAAATTGTTATTTCTCAGTTGGTTTCACAAGCTCTAAACTAGTCAATATAGTTGTTTACTAGCATAATACTTTTACCTAGAGAGTGAAAGATACCTCCTTCCTGGCAGTGGTGGCGCAAACCTGGTAATCCCAGCACTCTGGGAGGCAGAGGCAAGCAGATTTCTGAGTTGGAGGCCAGCCTGGTCTATAGAGTGAGTTCCAGGACAGCCAGGGCTATACAAAGAAACCCTGTCTCCAAAAAACCAAATCCAAAAAAAAGAAAGAAAAGAAAAGAAGAAAAGAAAAGAAAAGAAAAGAAAGAGAAAAGAAAGATACCTCCATCCATTTGACTGTCAAGAAAAGACAGAAATCAACTTCAGAGTCACCACTGAGATTATTTCCCTATTTCATTAACCCAAAAACATCTCTTAACAGTTTTACTCTAAAATGTCTCATACATAAGGGCTAGAAAGTTGGTTAAAAGCATTTGTTCTTGAAAAGGACGCAGGTCCAATTCCCAGTACCCACATGAAGGCTCACTACCTCCATGGGCACCAGGAATGAATGCGGTACACAGACATACATGCAGACAAAAACATTCATACACATAATATTAAAAAACAAAAACAAAAAACAAAAATGTGAACTGGGCGTAGTGACTCATGCTTTTAATCCCAACATTTCAGAAAGCAGGTAGATTTCTGAGTGAGGCCAGCCTGATCTACAGAGTGAATTCCTGGACAGCTATTTAGCAACACTCTGTCTCAAGAAAACCAAAAATAAAATAAAATTGCTTTCCTACTTAAGCCTTATTTCTCCATAATATAGTCACAATGCCAGCTAATCATTATCACTATCTTTTACCAGGTCTAACATTGCAATCTCCTAATAAGCTTATCAAAAACTCCCAATGTCAGAACTATAGCTTGCTAGACCACAGAGGCTGAGCCACACTACAAGAGCTCATGTCTCAGTGACAGTCTAGGATGGAACTGAGGAGTCTGCATTTCTAGCCAGTTCTTGAGTAGACTGATACTGTTTGAGAACCAAAGGTTTAGGTTAGGGAACAATAGCAGACCCAAACATTTGTTACATGTCTCTCACTAAAGAACTTCTTTCTTGGGGCTGGAGAGATGGCTCAGTGGGTAAGAGCACTGACTGCTCTTCCAAAGGTCCTGAGTTCAAATTCCCACAACCACATGGTGGCTTACAACCATCCATAATGAAATCTGACGACCTTATTTGGTGAGTCTAAAGACAGCTACAGTGTACTTAGATATAATAAATAAATAAATTTAAAAAAAAATAACTTCTTTCTTGTTCATGGTCCACACCCATTTATTTCCAATAAAAAACAGGAAAACTGGTGGGGGGGAGCACCTGGCTGCTCTTCCAGAGAACTGGGATCCCATTCAGAGTACCCACACAGCAGCTCACAATTATCTATATCTCTAGTCCCAGGGGAATCCAATGCCCACTTCTGGTCTCCACTGTGCATTGCATACATGTGGTACACATAAATGCTGGCAAAACACACATACATATGAAAATAATGAATGAATGAATGAATGAATGAATGAATGAAATGTTAAAAAGAGATTTAGTCAGGCAGTGATGGTGCATGTCTTTACTCCCAGCAACAGCACTTAGGAGGCAAACAGATCTCTGTGAGTTCAAGGCCAAGTCTGCAGAGATTTCCAAGGTAGCCAAAGCTACACAGAAAAACCCTGTCTTAAAAAAACAGAAAAAAAGGAAAGAAAAAAAGAAAGAAATGAAAATGAGAAATAAGAAAATGATAAAACATCATTTTTTAAAACTTTCACTCAGGTGAAATAGCTCAGGTGGTAAAGGGCTTGCTTTGCAAGGATGATCATCTTGAGGTCAGATCCCCAAAGTCAATTAAAAAGATGGGTGTGATGGATGTATGCTAGTAATCCCAATACTGGGCAGGGGAAATAGGAGAACCCTTGGGGCTCACTGGCCAGCCAGTCTAGCCAAAACAGTAAGAAATTCTCAAAAAATACAGGCCTTGGGAGGCAGAAGCGCTGGAAAGATGCTTCAGTAGTTAAGACACTTTGTTCCCAGAGGAGCCAGGACTGGTTCCCAGCACCCACATGGTGGCTAATAACTACCCATGAACTCCAATTCCAAGGGGTCCAATGCCCTCTTCTAGCCGTCATGAGCACTGAAAGGGTGTGGTGCACAGGCGAACATGTAGATAAGCACCCATAGACAGAGAATAGATGAATGATAAAAATGTTTTCAATTAATGTAATGAGTAATCAAGAAAGACAGCTGATGTCAACCTATTATCCATCCATGTACATTTACACAAACACATACAAAACACACACAGAGAGACTATGATTTGCCTGGTATGATCAGATATTAAAAACAAAAACAAGCTGGGCAATGGCAGCACATGCCTTTAATCCCAGCACTTGGGAGGCAGAGGCAGGAGGATTTCTGAGGCCAGCCTGGCCTACAGAGTGAGTTCCAAGATAGTCAGGGCTACACAGAGAAAAACTGTCTCAAAAAAACAAAAAACAAACAAACAAATAAAAAAACTTTCATTTAAAAGTGATATGTTGGGCTGGCCAAGGCAAAAATGCTCCCTACCAAGTCTGATGACCTGAGTTCAATCAGACTTTTGACCTAGACATCACATGGTCAAAGGAAGAGAACTCACTCCTATAATTAATTACCCTCTGGATTCTACACAGGCAACCATATGCACTCAAATAAATATAAATATACATATATACACATATAAAGGATATACTACTTTCCCCTTTTTTATTATTTATTTTTATGTGTGTGGCTATTTTGCCTGCATGTTTGTGTACCACACCCATGCAATCCATGGAGGTGAGCAGAGAACATCAGATCCTCTAAGAATGGAGTTAACAGACATTTGTGAGTTCGTGATGCTAAGGATTAACTTAGGTCCTCTGGAAGAGCAGCCAGTGTTCTTAACAGCTAAGCTATCTCTTCAGCCCCCTTCAGTGCCACTTTTCAATAACCAAAGCAAATAACAGCCATATCAAATTTCAAAGGGATGAAATGTTCAAACATTAGACACACAGAAAAATAGAAAGTGTCTAACCTAAACAAACACAGTAACTGCAGGCTATTATTATACTCTTTCAACCCAGTATGATGGCACTAAGTACTGTATCCCAGCACTAAGAAGACAGAAACAAGAAGATAACTGTTTGAGTTCAAGGCTAGCCTGATCTATATAGCTAGTTCCAGAACAGCCAGGGTTACATACCAAGACCCTGTCTCAAACAACCAAAAAACAAAACATTCATCTCATAACCTCCAAGCAGTACCCTCTAAAAAAATAGGCTTTCCAAAGCACATATATTTATGTTTCACATATGACCTAACTCCCTTAAAGTATTTCTAGAACCTAACCTTTCATTGCCTCAGGATGAAAATCCTCTCCAACATCCCAAACATGTGACCAGCCTCATTTTCTACTCTGGTCATACTAGGCTTTTTCTGCTCCTATGGTGTGACCTCCTGAATATGAATTCTTATCCTGTATTGAACTGACACTGCAAACCCCTTCTAGTTCTGCTCCAAATCAACCCATAAGGAAATTTTTCCTGATGCCATCCCTAGTAATATATCTAGATCTTTCCTTCAAGAGTTCCTTTTTTGTGTTCTGGGAGTTCTGAAAACACATAAAATAGATCAGGCAGAACCACATACTCACACTATCATCCACTAAACCAGTTCTTATCTAACCACACACTCACCCTCCTCTCCTGTCAAGAGTGTGAAATAAATCCCAATCTGCAAACCATTGTTAGTAAATGTGTGTATAAATGTTTAAAACATAAAAATTCTTGTGTTGCTTACAACTCTATCAGAGAATTTTTTAAACATTTTTTAAAACAAATCTAGACATTGTTCCAAATTCTTTTTATTTGAAGTGATAAGGCTAGAGTCTAAACCCAGGGGCTTTAAAGCTTTTTTACTGAGCACTCAGTACTCTAATGTCTAATTCCCTCAAATGTGATAAATGGTATTTAGTCATGTCTTCAGCTAACCAGACACAGATTCAAGTAAACCCTACACATTGTTAGTGTAATTCCAAACTCTTGTCATCTACAGTCCTCTCCTGTCTTTCCCTATGGAAGGAAACAGGTTGTTTAGGCTTGAGGTTTTTGTCCTTACTTCTGCAACTGGCAGTCCTGTGACATAGTTTAAGGCATTCTTCTCTCCTCAGTAGTTTTATCAGCTGTTAAACATGGCTATTTCATCAAATTTGAGGTTGATTTTTTTTTTCCTCCCAGAGTATCCCACAGGTTTTCAAAAACAAAATCTTTTGTCCTTTTTTTCTCCTGCTCACAGATAGGTCCCTTAACCTCATGGGATAAAGGACAGGTTTCCAGCTTATTACTATCACGGGGCTAATCTCAGTTATTTCTTCAATAAAGAAATATCAGAATTCTGGGAAGATACCGCAATTGGTAGTAGAGGGTTTACACAGCATATAGGAAGCCTGGGGCTCAATCCCTAGGACCACATAAACTGGATATGATGGTGTATGCCTCTAACCCTAGCACTTGAGAGATGAATGTAAGAAGATTGGCAGTTCTAATAATAACAATAAATATTATTATTGTTTGTTTTATGTAAGATATATGTTAATGAAAGGCCAAACCTACTCCATCTTGGGACTGGCCTCCATCTTAAAGAAAAAAAACCTGAGAACTTGACCTGCAGCAGAATCCAAGCTGCAATCATGTGCCCACATACCAGGAAGGACCCACAGCTTGTCCTTGGCCAGAGTTCTCCCTAGCTACTTCCTAACAACAGTTAATCAAAGATTAGTCTGATTGTTTCAGATGTATTTTCCAGACCGTTTATGATTGTATACTGTCTTGCTTCAGAGTACTCACCCTAACCCTAACCCTAGCCCCTAACCCAACCCTAACCCCTAACCCTTAACCCTAACCCTTAACCCTTAACCCTAACCCTTAACCCTTAACCCCAACCCCAACTCCAACCCCTAACCCCAACCCTAACACTAATAGTCATTCTATTAGATGCTTGCCAGACTGGCACCTCTTCCCTCCCTTTTATTTTCCTATAATAACTTGTCCTGCTGAGGGTTCAAGGCTGCTCTGCCTTCCCTTCCCCTCCTGCTGTGTCAGGGTTAGATTCGAGGAGAGCCCAAGCCCGAGCTTACAATAAAGAGACCCTAATGCTATACATCGGTAACGGCTCATTGGTGGTCTTGGTGGTTTACGAACACTTCCTGGCACAACATTACTAAGTGGCACAGTTGTCTTTAATCCCAGAAACAGGCAAGCACAGCCAGAGCTACAAAAAAGTCTTGTCTAGAAAAACAAAACAACAAAAAAGTGGCACTGCATTACTTTCTGGAGTCAGTTCACTCTAAGGTCATCATACTTATGCAGCAAGTATTTTTACCCAATCACTACCCAAGGATGTGAAGCTCCTCTGCTAGTTCAAAGCCAGCCTTGACTACATGAGACCCAAGGAAGGAAGGAAGGAAGGAAGGAAGGAAGGAAGGAAGGAAGGAAGGAGGGAGGGAGGGAGGGAGGGAGGGAGGGAGGGAGGGAGGGAGGGAGGGAGGGAGGGAGGGAGGGAAGGAGGGAGAGAAATAGTCCAGTAAGTAAAAGCACACACCAAGCAAACCTAACAACCTGTGTGTTTTACCTTTGTAAGCAAAAAAAAAGCTATATACAGGGGTCAGATGTGGCAGTGCCTATAATCCCAGGTAGGCAAATCTCTTTGAGTTTGAGGCTAGGCTACATACTGAGTTCCAGACCAGCAAGAGTTATACGCTGAGATGCTGTTGTTTTTAAAAGCTAGATACAGTGGCTCAAGTTTATAATCCTAGCACTCTTACAAGTATGAAAGGAGGCAGAGACAGGACAACCACCTGGAAGCTCAGGGCCAGCTAGATTGATGTTTGCAGAGCAACCAAACCAGCAAAGGAGAGACCTTGCCTCAACAAGATAGGAGAAAATTCATATCTATATGTACTCTGTGGTACAAGACTACCTGCTCTCATATGCACACACACATAATAATAATAATAATAATAATAATAAGAAGAAGAAGAAGAAGAAGAAGAAGAAGAAGAGGAGGAGGAGGAGGAGGAGGAGGAGGAGATGGTGGTGGTGGTGGTGGTGGTAAAATAAATAAGAAATGAATGGCAGAAGAGTTGGCTATGGTGGTACATGCCTACAATTCTAGCACCTGGGAACCTGAGCTACATCAGTCAATCACAAGTTGAAAGTCAGCCTGTTATACATACCAAGTTCCAAACCACCCAGGGTTACACAGCAAGACTGTCTCAAAAACTATAAACAAACAATAAATAAATAAACAAATAAATAAATAAAAAAAAGGAAATGAGAGTCATAAGTACAAAACTGTAATGACCTTTGCGCCTTCTACCCACTTACAGATAGGCTAAAACTTTCCTGAGCAGCAGAACAATAATTTCCAGGTCCTTCAAAAGCCCAATCATTATCACCTAAAGCATAGTGACTTCGGGCAAGTTACTTAACTAGTATCTTTGTGATGTTCTGTTAAAATGAAATAAAGACTTACAGGAACTGGAGAGGGGCTCAGTGGTCAAGAGGTCTTGCAAAGAACCTGGATTCTATTCCAGAATCCAAATGGTAGTTCACACCTATGTAAAACACTCCATCCCTGGGTATCTATCCAGTGTCCTCTTCTGGCATCCTTGGCACCAGTCACACACGCCGTGATGTATCTACAAACATGTAACCAATACACTCTCAAACATAAAATACTAAAGTAAGTAAAATACTAAAGTATGAAATAAAAAAATTTTTAAAAAAGGCATGGAGGTGGGAGTACAGTACAGAGACAGAACAAGCAGATCCCTGAATTCCAGTCAGCAGGGCCTACAGACAAAGCTCCAGGACAGCCAGGACTACACAGATAAACTGTTTCAAACAGAAACAAGAAAAACAAAATAGTATCTGCAACTCAAAAACTCTGTAGAGAGGCCAAAATCCACATGGTAGGAAAAATGATTGACTACTGAAAGCTATACACTTATCCCTATATGCTAACCGCAAGCCACATGTCATACATACACACACACACACACACACTTTCTAAGCTGCATAGAGAAAAACTACACTGACACTAATCTCTTATCTTTAAAAAGGAAGCAATACAAACCTATTTCTAATTGAAAAATAAAATCAAAACCCACACAATCCTCCTGTGAAGTAGAAATTCTTAGGAAAGTAAATAACACCCAAAATCTGACTACATTTATTGAGTTCCTGCTACACCAGGTACTTAGGGTACCGTCAGGATCCTCCCTTTGAAAAAACTATCTAAAGAGATGATATGAAAACCTGGGCAATGTGCCCTACACAATACCATGACATATCTGGCACAAGTACACCTGGTAGATGTGGGCTTTGGTTCCAGATATGTAACACCATTGAAAGCAAGCTTCCCAGAGACAAGAGCTGAATCATCAAAAACTACCACAGGGGACTGAAGAGATGGCTCAGCAGTTAGAGACTTGCTGGTCTTCCAGAGATCTAGATTCAGTTTCAAGCACCAACATGGGGCTCACAACGTAACTCCAGTCCCAGAGATCTAATAATGCCCTCTCTAGGCATACATGATGCATGTACAAACATGTAGATGAAACACCCACACACATAAAATAAAATCTAACAAAACAAATAAGCAACAATAAAAAACTTTTAAAAACAGTGAAAATCCAGAAATAAGCCAGGATTATCTTAAGAGAGATGGGCAGCATAATAGTATAATACTGAGACAACAAAGGATTAACTAGAGGACAGAACAGGAAGACAGGGAATCCTCTAGACCTAGAGATGGAACACCAGGATAGATCTAGGGTACTTTCCAAAACAAAGACATCAAAGCCTCCTTTCAGAAAGAACAAAGGTAGGTCACAAACTAGGCTCTTCTTCTCTCTCACTGATTTACAACAAGGTAAAAATGGGGCCAGTATTAACCAATTTTCATACTGTTATTACTGTAATATCTGGGCCCCTCTCCTCTTTATCTTTCCAGCCTGTAAAAAACACATTAGGAGTCCAAACTACAGTTCCATAGGTTATGGTACTTGCCAGCAAGTCTGACAACCTAAGTCTGATTCCTACAACCTACACAGTAGACAAAGAGAACTCCTGAGAATTCCTGCTAACTGTCCTCTAACATCCGCATGCACACCATGGCATGTGTCTAGGCATGAGCACATACATGCACACACACATAAGTAAATGTAACTTAAGAACACATACACATCAGCTCCTACTCTTGCATCTGTCCCCTCCTCCTAGCCAACTCTTAGCTTATCTAGCACTCTAGTCTCCACATCTGCTGGCCTCCTCACTGACCTCCCCACCAGCCCCTGGCTCTCCTTTCTCAAGTATGTTCACACGAGCTCCTTCATCAAAATCACTTCTTCATCATCATCATCATCATACAAACACCGAATGATGGTTCATTCAAATCACCAGTGCAAATACACCAGTCCTCAGATATCATTTTCGTTATTGAGGATAAAAACTAAAAGACCAAATCCCAACCTACACAGATATCTCAATGTAGACAGGAAAGACAAACAAATAAAACACATAGCGCTATGGAGAAAATACTAAGACTAAATGAAATGCCAGGCAAGTTAAGTGTGTTTGTTTTTTGAGACAGGGTCTCACTATATAGGCCTGGTTGATCTAGAATTCACTGAATAGAACTGGCTGGTCTTGAACTCAGAGATCCTCCCACCTTTTGCCTCCTGAGTGCTGGGATTAAAGGAATGAGCCACCACACACAGGATCAAGGGAATATTTTAAACTAGTAAAATGGGTAAAAACCTCTGAGAGGATAAAAATCAAGTCACACAGACACTTGGAGAATACTCCAGACAGAACAAACAGTATTCCAGTGGTCTAAGGCACAGTGGGACTAGGGTTTAGGGCAAGCAAGAGGTATAGCTAAAATAGATAATAACAGAGACCAGGAAAAGATGAGAGAAGTCACAAATATTGAAATCTTACCTACAAGAGGCTTCCAAAACAGAAGCTTCCTGTATGAGGTTCAAGTTAAGATATAACTGAAGGAAGAGTGAGTCCATGCACTCATGGCAGAGCATGTATAAGTTGGGAAAGAGTAATAAAAATTAATCATGCAAAGGTTCAAGGGGAAGCATGGCCAAAAGAAGACAGGGCTGACAAGATGCCTAAGCAAGTAAGTGTAAGTGCAAGCCTGGTGCCCTGAGCTCAAACCCTAGAACCCACAGTAAAAGGAGTCCTGAAAACTGTTCACTGACCTAGTGCATACAGACAGACAAATAAATGAAAGACAGATGGGGGACCAAAGAAATTACATAGTGGTTAAGAGGGCCTCCTGCTCTTCAAGTGAACCTGAGTGTGGTTCCCAAAACCCACGTTGAGAGGTTCATAATCACCTCTTACTCCAGCTCCAGAGGGTCCAGAGCACACACACACACAGACACACACACACACACAGCAGACACTCACATAAACCATTTTTTAAAGACTTATTTATTTATTATATGTAAGTACACTGTAGCGGTCTTCAGACACTACAGAAGAGGGCGTCAGATCTCACTATAGATGGCTGTGAGCCACCATTTAGTTGCTGGGATTTGAACTCAGGACCTTCAGAAGAACAGTCAGTGCTCTTAACTGCTGAGCCATCTCTCCAGTCCATTCACATAAACCTTACTAACATCAAATCTCTTTTTCTCCCACAATGTTCAGTATAAATAACCATTCTTAGAGAAACTAACAAACCATACTGACAGTTTGTAAACATGAGAGTAATCTAGTGCATAAGTGATTCCTTTGCTTTTATACCTTAAATTCATTTTGCCAAGCCCAGTGATACTACAGAAAAATCAACAAGAAACAGCAGACTCTTGTTCCTCCTTATTTGTTGCACTTGCATGCTTGCAATATTTCAAAATCTATCTCCATTTAAAATGGCATGAGCAAAAACTAGAAAACTGGCCCCTCAACTACCACATACATTTATTTGTTTGTTTACCACTGAGCTAGGAGAGATCAGAGAAAATAAAGCCACAAGAAGTAAAATCATACCTACAAGGGCCTTCCAAAACGGCAGAAACCACAGGGTTTGGCTTCTAGGATAAAGCTCAAGCTAAGATGTACTTAGAGTGGAACCTCAGCTTAACTCTTTTTTTTGTTTTGTTTTTTTGTTTTGTTTTTCCAAGACAGGTTTTCTCTGTGTAGCCCTGGCTGTCCTGGAACTCACTCTGTAGACCAGGCTGGCCTCAAACTCAGAAATCCACCTGCCTCTGCCTCCCAAACGCTGGGATTAAAAGCATGCACCACCACTGCCAGCTAAACTCATTCTCTTTCATGTTCAGCATTCTGGAACTTTTCTAATCCAACATGGCTTACAGAAAGGCAAACAGGTCATATGCTAAGAGTAAACAGGTCATATGCTTATCCTAAACTATGTTCACTTAATAGTATTTAACTGAACTTCTGATGTGAAAAAATGAAAAGCAGAAACCAGGGTGCCCAAAACTAACAGAGAATTTACCAAAAGAAATTCTTTCAAGAATTCACCCAAAAGGTGAAAAAGCCATTACAAAGCTGTATCCTGGGCTAGGTAGAACAATCAGTGGTCCATCTCCAACAACAACCTGTACAGAAGCCTGCAATGAAGAGAGATCACCACAAACTTGGGAAGACAGATACTCTAATTGAACTGACCCAAGAGAAAGAGTGCGCAGCGAGGAGACTACAATGCATATATAAAGTTGTATGTATTCTATAGTCTTGAGCAATTTGCCAGACAACAAAACACAATATTGTAATACGTAAACATATGAATGAAAGATGTCATTGAATGAAAGATGTAGCTTGGTACTTGAGAACTAGCCTAATGCTCAAGGTCCAGGGCTCAGTCTTCAAAAAATACACACAATAACTGGGCACAGCCCTTCACACTTCTAATTTCAGTACTATGAGAACTGTTCAAAGTTCAAGTCCATCCTAGTCTATGCAGTAAGTTCTAGGCAGTCGTAGTGCCTTACCAAGACCCTGTCTCAAAAAAAAAAAAAAAGAAAGAAAAGAAAAGAGAGAGAGAGAAAGAGAGAGAGAAAAGAAAAGAAAAAAATCTGTTTTCAATTATCACTAATTAAAGCACTCACTCAAAAAGAGTTATTTGATGGAATAAAAAGAATTGTAAACTCAAATTATATTCATCAGCTCATTTTAGCACAATTTTTTTACATGTACTATTACTTGGTAAGGAGATTCAATCCCTACAGCTCATATAGGGAACATTTAACTTGTGTTTCCTATCTTCTCACCAGCACTTCTTAGTCTAATTCCATCTACATTCATGTTTTACACTGAATTGTCAAAACTGTAAAAAAAAAAAAAAGGAAGTAACTAATTAGTTCACATTCTGCCATTCGAGTAAACCTTTTTTAAAGCCTGGGTACTTCTTGGAAGGATGTCTGAATAAATGAAAAGCCAGACTCCTCCCTTAAGTAACCAACAGGGTCTCTAATGCCTGACTCATTCAGCAGTTCTGACTTAAGTTTTCTTTTGGTTCCTCACATTTCTGTAGGCAGTGGCTTGACAACCCTGTATAGCTTGGTTGCACAAAAATAATCTAGTAATCTCACTTGTAGTCTTAACTGTTTTTCTCTTTATGTCTCCACAAGCTTCATGTTATGCTAGTTTATAACATTACAATGAATATATCACATCTGTGAACACACGAGACTTGTCCTTTTTTTTAAAAAATTCGCTCTATGTTGACCCTTAGAATCAGAGGCCAAAAGGGGAAGATTTTTGTTCTGAATATGTAACAGTTACTCACAAAAGCTTACACAAATTGACAAGCAAATACTAAGTCCACACACTTCCAGCCATCAAACCAAAAATGAAGGCTGCAGAGCAGAGAAGAAAATGGAAGGAAAGAAAAGGAAATGACTCAAAGTAAGCGAATGTACAAGGTGTGAACCCTCTTCATCTCTAGCCAACAGTTATGATTTGAAGTCTGGGTACTGAGGAATGG
Organism: Apodemus sylvaticus; assembly: GCF_947179515.1. Lineage (NCBI taxonomy): Eukaryota > Metazoa > Chordata > Mammalia > Rodentia > Muridae > Apodemus > Apodemus sylvaticus. The sequence goes on from NC_067482.1 coordinate 77,202,325, forward strand.
GAGAACACATAGAAAGAGCTGTGTTTACAGGACTTGCTCTCTCCATGCTACTTTCTGTATTTTTGTGAGTGCACTGTGTGTGTGTGTGTGTGTGTGTGTGTGTGTGTGTATAGCATCGACTTAAGTACGTAACCAGAACTTAAAACATGGAAAATATGCCAGTTAAAAGTCTCTGCTTCCTAAATGAGATGTTTCCTAACTTACTTTCTATGGTGATATCTTATTTCAAATACATAAATTAGACTTAACATCCATGCATGATCTTAGACTTAATGCCTTTAAAACTCAAGGCCTTCAAAGTCTGGGATTAAACTGGCAGTACTTAGGAACTTCTCTAACCTAATTCTGAACTCGCGCTGATCTCTTCCCGGGGTCCGTTATAAAATACACACCCCTCCAATTATCTACCTGAAAATGATTCCCGTCAGAACATCCGATTTCATACCGTTTCGTCGTCAATGTCAAACCTCGTCCTGAGCTGCGAAGGGAGAAAAGCTCAATGTTGCGACGGGTCCTATGCAACAACCTCATCCATTTTCTTCTCACCGAAACTCAAACCAAACATCTTTTTAAATGCCGAGATTTAAAACCAAGGCAGCAGCCAGCCGCTTGGTCGTCACGGTCCGGCTCGCCGCGCCCTGCGCCTTCTAGGCTGAGAGCTGCATCCCGAGCAAGGGAGCGCGCCCTGTGAGGCGCGGCCACAGCCCCGGGCGGGTCCGCGGGTCCAGCCAGCCTCGTCTCCACCTGCGAGGCCCGGCAAGGGCCGGCGACCGCGGCGCCGCGCTGACCAACGGCCGGCGTCCCGTGTGTCAACGCCGGACGCTTCCGCACACAAAAAGCGCCTCTCTGTATACCCGGCCGCCCCTCCCACCGTGCCACCCGGCCCCGCGCGCCCCGCTCCGCACAAAGGCTTGCTCGACCCGCCGGGCGCCGCGGGAACAAAGGCGGCCGCCCGCCGGCCGGGCACAGGTGCAGCCCCGGCCAGCGGGCCCAACATGGCCGCGCGCCCGCCACCCCCGTTAGCCGTCGCCAGCCGTGCGCGCCCGACCGGCGCTTCAGGCCGCGTCTTCCCAGCCTCCCGATCCTCCACCCTCGCCTCAGGCCGCGCGTCCTCCTCCGGCCTGCCCCCCAGCGTCGGGCTCTCAGCCCCCCCAAGCCGCCCCCTCAGCCCTCGGGCCTCGATCTCCCGGCCTCCCGGCCCGGCCTCCCTTCCCCAGCCAGCGGTTAGTTCCCGCGGCGGTTGGCCGGCGGCCCCAGTGACCTGCGCTGCGTCGCATCCTCCGGCTGCTGTCCGGCAGCGGCTGTCCGGCGGCGGCGGCGGCGGCAGCAGCAGCGGGCGCGAGGCCGCCGAGGGCAGGGAGGTAGGAGGGGGCGGCGGCGGCAGCGGCGGGCGCAGCGCGGCCAGGCCGAGGCTCTCCGCGCGCGGCGCCGACCCCGCCCCCGCGCCTCCCGCCCGCCGCCGCCGCCGCCGGGGCCTCCGCCGCCCCCAGAAGCCGCGGGAAAAGTGCGCTCTGCTGATTGGCTGCCGCCTCAAGTCGCCCGCGGACCGGGCTTTTCAAATCCGCGCCGGGGCCGCGCGCGGAGAGCGGCAGGCGGCGGGCGACAGGGCGCGCGGAGTAAGCAGCGATCCCGAGCGCGGGTATAGGAGAGCCCGGCGCGCGCCCGCTCCGCTCGCCTCCCGCTCCCGCTCCCGCTCGTCAAGCGGCGCGCGGGCGGCGGCCAGCTCCGCAACCGCGGCGAGCCACGGCGCGGTGACGTCACGCCCGCCGCCCAATCGCCGCGCGCGGCCCCGGAGCCCGGCGTGGGCGCGGACGCGGGCACACGGCCTCAGGCAGATGAAGAGCGCGGGAGGCCACGGCCCCGCCCAGCGTCCGGGCCTCGAGCGCCAGAACCTGGCGGGAGCAGCTGGTGGCTCACAGGAGCCTGCCCGCCTCCCTGCGTGGACAGCTGGACACCGCGGCGCGGAGTAGTCTGCAGGCGGAGCGCGCGTCACTGATAGCGTTCGCCGGGCGCTCTAGGTTCTGAGACGCCCGGTCGGGCGACCTGTCAACAACCCGGGAGAATCGCTTGTCAAAGATGAACCGCTTGGTGTCCTGGGAGGCGTCGGGAAGCAGAGTCTTCGGAGATGCGTTGCTACGGGGGATCAGAACGCAGCCCCGGCGGGTCCGGGTAGCTTGCGTGCTTGCGCGGAGCGCGTGCGCGTGGCGCAGAGTCGGAGAAGTGTGATTAGAGACGGGAAAAGGGCGGTGGTCCTGGGAGATCCGACTTGCCTTTTGCGAGTTAAGCCTCTAGCCTTTCAGGAGTCTGAGCCTTACCTCCTGGAGTTTTCTAGATTAAGCCAGCCGCAGAATGTTCTCAGCCCCCTGAGGACAGCTCCCAGAAGCATCAGAGAGAGCGTGGGACTGAGGCAGGATCCCTTTCGGTCAGCTGGCTGCTTGTTGCCCACTGCTCCCTGCTTGCCACCACTTCCTGTTAGGTTCAGTGATGTCCAGACTCCAACTCTGTGCGCTGTTGTGGGACCAGACCCATCCCTTTGCTGTATTCCTAAGGATACTTAACAGCCTACAGACCCCAACCCCCAATCCTCAGGAATGTTCCTAGTCTAGTGCTTTGGATCGAAAGGGGTGAGAAAAAAAAAAACTTTCAAGCCCAGGCATTGTCCATGAAGACCTAAAACCCTGAGACTCTAAGTCCAGGAAAGGCCTGGGGGCAGGATTGCAGAGATGAGCTGGAATAGACTCACCTGCTTGATACTATCGGACTAGCCAAAGACACTCTGGCTCCAGAAGGCTTTCCATCCACATACTATGGTGAGTCAGGCAGGATGTGTGTTACATTGAGATGCTTAGCCAATGCTTGCCATGTGCTCCTGGAACATAATGCAAACTCCTCTCACAGTGTGGAATAGTCTCCTCTCTGCCTCACTAGGCCCACTGCCTTATTCCCTCCCCAGCACCTTTTAGATCCCTTCAGCATATATGAGATACCATGTAGCTTACTTGATGCCAGATCTATTTTCCAAAAAATATCTGAAGTACTGTAGTCAGCATGTATTTAAAATATGCAAGGGTATTTGAATTATCTTGAATGTTATTTGACACTGTTCTTTTCCTGTTCTGCTTGAGCTTTCAAGAAGCCCCCTTCAGTAAATCTACACATGCTCAGCCAGAGCCTCCTGACTACTAGTAGTGTTTCATGTTATAGTACTCCCACGCAGAAAAAGGGCCTACATAGGACTTAATAGGTAGAATCCTGAGGAAAAAGAAATTCATCCACCAAGGTTTGCACACTTCCCATACCAGGCTCCCAGATGATCCAAGTCAGTATTTTCATTCTACAGGTCACCTGTTTAGATGCACTGGCAACCTTGGAGTTCTGAAACTATCAGAGGAGATTTTCATAGAAGGAAGCCTTCGGCAAGCTGGTGGGACTCAAATCCCAGGTGTGTCCTGAGCGGGACAGGACACAAACAGCAGCAGCACAGCTAACTCTTCTGTGGACTCTCCAAGCCTTCTCCCTTCTCTAAAGACTCCACATTCAAGCTTTTTTTTCCCTACCTGGAGCCTGTAGTCATGAACAACTCAGTCTGCTCTTCTGCTGTTCCATGTATCCCTGTCTGAAGTCCACTTGTCTGCCTGCTCCTCCAGGCCTCGTGGCACTTTGTGAAAGCTGCTGCCAAAGATAGGCCTAGCCCCTTAGTCACAAAAAAAAAAAAAAAAAAAAAACAAAAACAACGGAGACCCCCTACTACGCCTAGGGTTCCCTAGGGGCCAGACTCATTGCTGTTTCCATGGAGATGTGTGCACTCTGACCCCAGTCTTTCTCTGTCCCAGGCCAAATAAAGAGGGCTTCCAAGTGGAAATGCAGCTTGGGCTGCCCCTCCTCCCATGCCCCAGGTGGCCCCTATCTCCAAAAAGGGGCTTGGGGGCAGGCCCAGAACCACTGAAGGGTCTACCCCCAAACTCCCCAGAACTGATCATTCTGCTTTCTAAACTGAAGGGTAACTTCCCAGGCCTCCAGCTGAGGTCCCACCCAGGCAAAGGCCACTGGAATTCCCTTAGGAATGCTCTTGGATTCTTGGGCAGCTCTTCGAGGCTTTTCTATTTACATTAGGATCCCTGTCAGATAAAAACTACACAGGGAAGAAATGTGGCTAAGAACCCTCTTCTCACAAGTCCTGTCTCCGAGGCCTAAGGTATCTATCACTGGGGTCCAGTTGTCACTTCCAGGTACAAACCCCCAGCCCAGAACAGCTGTAGATCCATCTTTCACCAAGGACACTTCCTAGTGTGATAAGCCAACCCATCAGAGCTCTTGAGACAGCTGACAACGTTCACTGGGTGTCATTCAGAAAAACTACACCTTCTTCCAAATCTTAGGTGAGAGACTACTTTTTTTCTAATTTTTTTTAAAAAAAGATTTATTTTATTCTTAACCAGATACAGCAGTGCCTTTAACCCCAGCATTTGGTAAACAGGAACAAGCAGGTTTCTGTGAGTTTAAGGCTAGCCTGATCTACAGAACTTGTTCCAGGACACCCAAGGCTATCAACACAGAAAAATTCTGTCTTGAGAAAAAAAGTTATTTTATGTGTACATGTGTGGGCATGTACATATGAGTGAGGTGCCAGAGGAGGCCGGAAGTCCTGGCATCTGGAGCTGGAGTCACAGGCTGTTGTCAGCTACCTATTGTGGATGCGGAGAACTCAACTGAGGTCTTCTGTAGGAGCCGTATAGTCTTAACCACTCAGCCATCTCTCTTGCTGTTTATTTTTGTTTTAATTTTACACATATGACTGCTTTGCCTGCATTATGTAATTGGACCACACACATGCCTGGTACCTGCAGAAATCAGAAGAGATTGAGATGGTTGAGAACCATCATGTGGGTGCTGTAACTCAAACTCCAGTCCTGTACAGGAAGAGCAAGGATTCTTACCCTTAGTTGTCTCATCAGCCTCCTTCCTTTTCGTTTTCTTGCTTATTTTGTTTGGAGACAGGGTCTCACCATGTAGCCGAGGCTAGCTTCCAGCTCTCACACATACCAGTGCTGATATCACAGATAAGCCCTACCAAGCCTGTCCCCAAAGTCTTCCTTGATACCCTTCTAGACTTAACTGGATCCCGGCTGTAGGTGTTCATCCTCAGGTAGTTTTACCTTTGGATTTAGACAGCTGGTTTCCCCATTGATGGTTTCTTAGACACTGAACAACTGATAGTGGTTTACAGTTGTGGAGGATAAAACTCCAGAACCTGGGTAGGCTCTCCTGCCTCGTCCCAAATATATGGTGCTTACCTATAGTCTGTAGCTCCTGTGAACATCATGGTCTCTGCTTGTGCTTGTGTTTTTATGTGGCCTTTTCTAGTCTGTCTATCCCTGTTTGTGATTTTTCTTCCAATAAATACAATAGCCTTCATCTGCCAGGGCTTATTTCCAAGAAAGATCACAGTGACAGGTTCCCTGGTTAATTGTTGAAAATACCTACTGGGCAGTGGTGGTGCACGCCTTTAATCCCAGCACTTGGGAGGCAGAGGCAGGTGAATTTCTGAATTTGAGGCCAGCCTGGTCTACAGAGTGAGTTCCAGGACAGCCAGGGCTATACAGAGAAACCCTGTCTCAAAAAAAACAAAAAAGAAAAGAAAATGCCTTTGAAGGAACACAGTTCAAACCCATGGTCAGTCAGGATGTTGGGACTCTGTAGAGTTGTGGCAATAATCAGAATTGTTTCTCTAGGCCCTGAGGAAAGGGTGACAGATAAGGGCCATGCCCCTGAAAGCTCTAACTCTGCCCGCCTATTCTTACTAGAAGAAAGAAGGATCTGGTATGTGCCATCCCAGACGCACAAAGCATGCTCACTCTTCTCAAGCACATGGCCTTAACAGTGGAGGGCACAGACAGGCCAAGCAGCAAACTCCCTCAGTTTGGTCAAGGGGTAATGGAGAAAGGCCTATGAGATGTGAGGACACCCACCAGGCCACAAGAACAACTTAAGGGTAAGTGGGAACCTTAAGGGAACAGCTCTGGCCAGACTAATGAATCAACCAATCTCCTACACTGGTCCCTGGGGTTTCACCTGGTTCGGGCATTACCATTTAGGGTGTGCTCTACCCATCACCTGGCCACGCCCTTTGAGAGAGTGAAGAACAGCTCTTTTACATCAAACTGTGTTTGGGCAATCCCTGTGGCCCACACACTGATTTTTGTGATGTTGGTTTACTTCAAGGAAGGGAGCCTGGCCCTATCTCCCCTGCTCTGTCCAGAGAACTACCACAAGCTCAAGGATCAAAGTAGAGCAGGGCGTGGGGCCAGCACTGCCCACCCACTCTGCTTTTCCTTAAGAAAAGGAGCTTAATGCTAAAATAGCACTTCTTTTTCTAATTAAGAAAATGACAGGGAGTTAAAATCCATACTAGCAGAAGGAAGATAACTAAGCCCCTCCTAATCTATGCGCTGTGAGCCACATTTTCCAGACCAGTGAGTAGCTTTGGACGTTTGAATCCAAAAATAGAGATGGCTGGCCTGTGGATAGTGATTCAGATCACACAGCCTGCCCCACCTCTACCCCATGCAGGGCAGATCCCTGTGTTGTTTTTGGTTGGTTGGTTTTATTTTTGTTGTGTTTTATACTTTATATTAAACTATATTCAGTGCGTGTGTGCACGCGCATATGTGTGTGTGTGTGTGTGTGTGCATGCATGCATGTACATGTACATTATGGCAAGCGTGAGGAGGTCAGAGGACAAGTAAAAGGAGGCAATCGTTCCTTCTGTTTGGGTCCCAGGAACTCTGGTGTTCAGGTGCCTTTACCCATTGATCCATCATTGGTCCTTGATTTGATTTTTTAAGACAGAGTCTCACTATGAAGCCTTGGCTGGTCTGGAACTCACTCTGTAGACCAGGTTAGACTGGAATTCAGAGATCCACCTGCCTCGGTTTCTCAAGAGCTGGGATTAAAGACTAAGCACCACCACCACCCTAGCTTTTTTTTTTTTAATTATTTTTATGGTGAGATGGAGAGATGGCACAGCCACTAAGTCACATATTACTCTTGCAGAGGACCTGAGTTCAGTTCCCAACACTCATGTCAGGCATTGACGACTGCCTGTAACTTACTGAAGACCCTAATACCTCTGCCTTCAAGGTACAGACACACTCACATAAACATAATTAAAAATAATCAAAATCTCCAGGCGGTGGTATATGCCTTTAATCCCAGCACTCAGGAGGCAAAGGTAGACAGCTCACTGTAGTTCAAGGCCAATATAGTCTACAGAGTGACTGAGTTATAGGACAGCCAAGGCTACATAGAGAAACCTGATCTCAAGAAAGCAACAATAGTAGAAGTGGGGAATCTTCATGAGTTCAAGGCCAGTATGGTCTACATACTGAGTTCCAGGACAGCCAGGAATACAGAGAGAGACATGCCTCGAAATAATAATAATATAAAAATTATATTTGTTTAGTGTGTGTACATAAGAATGTGCACACATGTCACAGAATTCATATGGTAGTCAAAGGACAGCTTGTAGAAGTCAGTTCCTCTTTGTCTACCATGGGTTCCCCAGACAGAATTCAGGTCATCAGTCTTAGCAACAGACTGTATCCTCTGAGCCATCTTGCTGGTCCAGGAGCATCTTTTTTTGCCATTAATTTATTCAATTTATATCCCAGTATCAGTCCTCCTTACCCTCCCAGTCCCCCCTCATATAGCTCCTGCCCTGGCCCTCTCCCCTTCGCCTCTGAGAATTGGGGGGGTGCCCCTAGGTATCACCCCACCCTAGCACATCAAGTGACTGTGGGACTAGGTGCATCCTTACCCACTGAGGCCAAATAAGAGTCCCAGTTAGGGGACTGGGATGCATAGATAGGCAACAAAATCAGGGACACCCCATAGGAGCTTTTTTAATTTTAGATTTACTGAAACGTTCCGAAGGTAGTAGAGTTCCTTCACCTGTTTTTCTTTTTTTTTTTTAAGATTTATTTATTTTATGTATATGAGTACACCATTGCTCTCTTCAGACATGCCAGAAGAGGGCATCAGACCCCATTACAGATGGTTGTAAGCCACCATGTGGTTGCTGGGAATTGAACTCAGGACCTCTGTAAGAGCAGAGGGTGCTCTTAGCCACTGAGCCATCTCTGGCCCAGTTTATCTTAATGATAACATGCTGTACCTCTCAAGTATCTTTGTCAAAACCAAAAGACAAGGGCTGGATGCATCTCAGGGATAAAGCATTTGCCTCACATGTAAAGCCCTGGATTTCATCTTCGGCACCCAGAAAAAATTAAGAGATAAATTTGGCCTGTTACTGTTTACTAAATAACAAACTTGACTCAGAGCATATCTATTTTAGCATCACTTATCTTTGTACCAAAAGGTTTTAAGACCTGGGTGTCTTAACATCTGCCTATATCCTAGACCTTGGGAGGTAGAAGAAGGAAAATCAATAATTCCTGGCAGACTCTGACCAGTTCTTGATGTTGGCTGTCACAGAAGCCTGTCCTGGACCAGCTGTGACAGTGTAATATGGACAAAACAGATGTGACACCCACCTTTAGGTGGGAACCCTGTGGCGTGAGCCTTACTTCCCCAGCCATTTGGAGCAGAGCACAGAAAGACCAAGTCCATTCAGGGAGCTGTGGTCTCTCTGAACTGAAGGCAAGGGCTAAGAAAATTGTAACTTTTTTTTAAAAATCTATTTTTAAAGATGGTTCTTAAACACTTTAACCTCCCTTTTAGCCCACCACCCACCAGAGGTAGTGGAAAAGAAAGTATAGAGGGGAAGAACCTGTTTAGACAGGTTCTTTGGTGCAACTCCCGTCTGTGTTGTCTGGAAATTGGCTTCAGTTCACAGGTCAGCAGCAGCAGCTCCATCCACTCACAAACACTTCATGGATATACCAGCAGTCCAGTTCAGTAGAGTCAGGTTAGCAACAGCGGCAGCACTACCTAACAGAGACAGGCCTCATCCTCAGCTCAAGTCAGCAGAAAGAACAAGGAGGAACACAAGGAGAAGTTCTCAGCCGTGCCTCTCTCAGGGAAGCAAAGATTAACTTGAGACCCACACACATTGCACAGCAAACCCTATAAGCCATCATAGGTCAGCCTCCATCATGTCCATCGAGTCATATTCCAAACATCATGTGTCTTCCATGGGTCTTACCTCAGCATATGCATCTGTCTCATCTGACATCACTGCCAATCAGCCTGAGTCCAAAGAAGGGGCAAGAACTGCAGCAAGCCATAGCACACCATTAGAAGTGTTTTGGTGAGTTTCTCTACGGAGTCCTGACAAATGCAACTCAACTATGTAATGTAAGGCAGACCAATACATGCCCGTTGTTAGCAAAGATTCCACCAGGTGTCCTTTCACATGCTTGTTTTAGCAGAACATCTTTTCTCCTGTGTCTGCTTTGGCTAAACATTCCTTCATGCTAGGCAATGGTGGCTCACGCCTGTAATCCCAGCACTCTGGGAGGCAGAGGCAGGCAGATTTCTGAGTTCGAGGCCAGCCTGGTCTACAGAGTGAGTTCCAGGACAGCCAGGGCTATACAGAGAGACCCTGTCTCGAGAAAACCAAATCAAAAAGAAAAAAGAAAAGAAAAAACATTCCTTCATGAATCTGCCTTAGTCTTTACCTGTGTCCACTTCAGGGAAACACTCCCTCACATTTGCCCCAGCAAAACACCATCCAATACAATTTTCAAAAGAACCCTTAAGTTTCCACTGCAGAATGCAGCTCAGGAGGCAAGAGTTCGCCTAGTATGAGCAAGGCCTTGAGTGGGAAAGATACCCAACACTAGTTCTCAGCACTGAAAGCAAGAGACATTTCTGAACTGGGGCTGGAGTTGTGCACAGTGGTAAGGTGCTTGTCTTTTATACATGAAGGCCTACATTTAATCCCCAGTAGCATCAGGAAAGGAAAAATAAAGGTGGTGAGGAGAACATTGCTAAACTAGAGGGCAGCTGGAATCCATAGAAGGCACAGGAAGAAAGGGACAGTGTGGAGAGGAGGTGTAGCTACCCCTGTCCTCAGCTGAGAAATGGGCTACACATATTGAGATCCTGACAGGCTAGAAAGACTTTACTCAAGCCTCATTAATGTCCTTAAATTTGGTTGAAACCAGAATCCATTCCCAAGTAATAATATAGCTTCTTGGAGCAAAATGCAGTTTAGATTCACATAGTCTTAGTTACCATTGCTATATATCACATTACCCCAAAACTTACTGTTTTGACACTACAGTAAACAATTATATGACTTGTAATTTTCTTTGTCAAGAACTGAGGGGTAAGCCTGGCAGGCTGGTGTACACCTTTAGTCCTAGCACTTACAGGACAGAGGCATGTGGATCTCTGTAATAAGTTCAAGGGAATTCCAGGACAGCCACAGCTGTTAGAGAAACATTGTTTGAGAAACCTTAAGAGGGGGCTGGAGAGATGGCTCAGCAGTTAAGCGCACTGACTGCTCTTCCAGAGGTCCTGAGTTCAATTCCCTGTAACCACATAGTGGCTCACAACCATCTGTAATGGTGCCTGATGCACTTTTCTGATATGTAGGAGTACATGCAGATAGAGCAACTCATATGTAAGAAAAAAGTCTTTAAAAAGGAAAACCTTAAAACTGGGGTGTAAGCAGATGTGGTGACACATGCCCTTAATTCCAGTACTAGACAGAGGCAGTCATGAGTTTAATGCCATCCTGGAATATGGAATGATTTGCAGGTCAGTCAAGGCTCCGTAGATTGTGGCTCAGAATCTAAAATGGATAACAGTAGAAACCTGAGATCTAGACTTCTGTTTCCAAAAAAAAACCAAAAAAAAAAAAAAAAAAAAAAAAAAAAACTATACTTTTTGGCTAAAGATGGCAGCCTGCAGCCTTCCCATAGAGGATGTGCATACCTACAGGGGAGTATTCTTGAGCCTACCTGGGATACCCAGCACAGATCAAAAATAAGTTCTGACAAAATTCACAAAAGACAGTTTGTAGTTGACTCTCAGAAAGTTAGAGAGGCTTATGAATGTCTTAGACTTTACCCAGAGATGATCTGACAGAGCATACCAAAACAACTTTAGTTCAAGGTGTCCCACTGTGGCAACTGAGCTGCCTACCAAGGATGAAAATCAGCACTTCTCAGAGAAAGAAAACAACTTGGAGTTGCCTTAGTGTCCTTCACAAAACAAGTACATAACCAAATCCCTAAGCATACAAAAGAAAGAGAAAAAAAGGCCTTATTAAGAAAACAATTACAAAGCAATAAAAACCAGGCCTGAAGCTAGACATTGTGACTGCAAGCCTGAAATCACTATACCTGGGGAGCTGAAGCAGGAAGGCTTGTAAGTTTGAGGGCTGCCGGGGCCACACAACAAGACCCTATCTCAGGAATAAATAAATAGAGGCTAGAGAGGTGGCTTCATTTTTAAGAATACTTCCTGCTCTTACAGGGACCTGGGTTTTGTTCCCAGCATCAACATGGCAGCTTATAACCATTCTGAACTCTGCTTCCAGGGGATCTAATGCCCTCTGCTTGTTCCGTGAGCATAAGGTATGCAAGTGGTACACACACATACATGATCAAACATGAATACACATAAGATATTTTTAATGGGTAAACATTCTGAAGTCTTGTTACTTTTTTTAAAACGTGTCTGTCTTTGCATGCATGTGCCATAATGCATTACAGAGGCCAGAGAATAACTTGTAGAGTCAGTTCTCTTATTCCACCGTGTGGGTCATGGGGATCAAATTCAACTTAATAGGTTTCGTGTCAGCACCTTTACTTGCTGGGTGCACATCTTAATCCCAGCACTCCCGAGGCAGAGCAGGAGGAACTCAGAGTTCAAGGCCAGCCTGGCCTACAAAGTGAGTTCCAGGACAGCCAGGGCTACACCAAGAAACCTTGTCTCCCCCCACACTTCCAAAAACTGTCACCTGGACTGGAGAAACGACTCAGTGGTTAAGAGCACTGTCCGCTCTTTCAGTGGAGCTGAGGTCAATTTCCAGCAACCATGGTGGCTCACAACCATCTATAGTGAGTTCTGATACCCTCTTTTGGCATGCAAGTGTACATGCAGATAAATCACTCATAAACATTCAATACATTTTTAAAAATTTAAAAGAAACCCCCACTCCCAGCTATAAAGTATTTTCTTAGAGATTGATGGGGGAGGGCTGATTGTGGGTGGTACCATCCTTAGGCTGATGGTCCTGGGTTCTCTAAGAAAGCAGACTGAGCAAGCCATAGAGGTAAAGCCAGTAAGCAGCATCCCTCAATTGCCTCTGCATCAGCTCCAGCCTCTAGGTTCCTGCCCTGTTTGAGTTTCTGTCCTAGCTTCCTTCAGTGATGGACTATAATGTTGACGCATAAACCCAAAAAGCCCTTTCCTCCCTGGTCTACAGAGAAAGTTCCAGGACAGCCAGGGCTACACAGAAATCTTGCCTTGTGGGGGAAAAAGTCTTACCTTTTAGCTGTCCTAGAACCAACTCTATAAGTAGACCAGGCTAGCTTTGAACTCACAGAGACCTGCCTGGCCCTTTGCCTCCTAAGTATTGTGATTAAAAATGTGTGATGCCACACCTAGCTACATTTGTTTAGGGTGTGTGAGTGTGTGCATGTACACACTGCATGCATGTGAACATAAGCGTACATGAGTGTCATGATTAAGGACATGGAGGTTAGGGACAATTTAGAGTTCTTTATAACATATGGATAATACACGCCCCAAATCCCAACACCCAGGAGGCTAAGACAGATCAAGAAGGACTGCCTCAATTGGCTACCTGAGATCAGCTCTATAACCAAGATTAATATTTTCCCCAGCTAATCTAAATGTGCATACACCCTCCATGTCAGTGTGCCTCTTCCCTCATTTCCTGTCAAAATGTCATTAAGCAAATATACCTCTGCCTGTTCTATACCATTTATAGGGATGGCAGCCCTCAACCCTGCAAAATCCTCCAGTATGATCTCTAAGTAAGGTATGATAGGTAAGGAAAGAATGGTATGATAAATATCTTTCTATGTTGCTGGGATATTCTGCCCTGTTTGTTCACCAATGTAAACACTGGAAGATAATAGCATTGGGAAGTGAGGGGGAGGAAAGAGCTCTACAAAAAAAGAATCAAAGTTTGTAGAGGTAATCTATTGTGCAGTGTGTAAAAGCATTCACCTGTCAATAAAATGCTGATTGGCCAATGAGCTGAGGCAGGATTAGAAGGTGGGACATCTGTCAGAGAAAGAGGAATTCTGGCTTTGAGTCAGGAACTGGGTGGACACAGAGGAAGACTGTTGCATGAAACTTAGGACCAGGTACTATCCACATGGCTATCTACATGGAAGGACGTACACTGGAATAAACGGGATAATCGAGTTATAAATTAGTCAGGGAACAGTCCCAAGCTTATGCTCTATGCATTTATTCATAAATATAATTAAGTCTCTTAGAGTCATTATTTCTGGAAACAAAGAGGCCAGGTGGAAAAGCCCACAGTTACAAAGGTCAAAAAGGTTTTTTCTTTTTGTAGTTTTGGTGTCCTACTCCAGTAATCCCAGCACTTCTGATGACAGTATAAAGTGGCAGTTTGGAAATTTGGGTTTAAAAAAAAACCACAGAAATATTATAAGAAAGTGATTTTTGTTTTAGTATGGGGGTATGGGACTGCTACAGACTGTCCGCAGCAGCTGACTATGATTTGCCTCATGCTCTAGCAGAGGTGTGGTTTTGCCAGCTGCAGATAGTTTTGGTGAATGTATGACATTTGGAATCCTGAGAACTTTTCAGAGGGTATATAAATGCTAGGGGCCCAAGAAGCGAGGCAGGAGTGGTACTTGTTTAGGGAGGTTGGGTGTCACTTTTTAATAGTTGTGCTCAAAGAAGAAACAAGAAGAAAGAACTTAGATTCAGAGATTTCTCCTCTCTATCCTTTCTCTCCTATCTAGTGTTAAGGGTTGAAAACATGGAGATAAAAGGTGGAAAAGGAAGACCCCAACAAGTAGCAAAGACTATCTACAAGTAAGCCCATTTCTATTAGTGAAAAATGAATTTTCCTAGCACCCTGCTCTCCACTGTCAGACTGCTAGAGTCTCACAATTAAGCTTAAGTTGTTTATAATTTAAGAAAAATAACTTAAGATCTCAGAAGATATTTTTGGTTGATAAATACAAGTTATGATAGAAAGTGAATTAGGTACAAAACTTTAGACTCATCAAGATGGGATAGATATATTTGACAACCTTAGGATTGCTAAGTACATATGGACTGGATATTGTTAATGTAATTCTTACTTGATAGTTTTCATAATTGTTTTATTAAATATAGTTTATTGATGTTGAAGAAAGCCTTTATTGAAATAAGGGGGAAATGTCAAGATTTTTAAAAATTCATTTTATGTGCATTGGTATTTTGCCTGATCATATGTCTGTATTATGAGAGGGTGTCAGATCTTGGAGTTACACAGTTGTGAGCTGCCATGTGGTTGCTGGAAATTTAACACAGGTCCTCTGGAAGAGCAGCCAGAGTGCTTAACCACTGAGCCATCTCTCCAGCCCCCAGAGGATGTTTTTTGTACACTATGAAAATATGTTTCTGTCCTTTCTTGCCTGACTAAGGCACTTCTGGTTGGTTAAAATAAAAATCCTATGGCAAAAGGAAGAATAGTAAGGCAGGACTTCCAGACAGAGAGAGGACTCTGGGAAAAAGTCAGGTGCAGGAGATTCACCTCTGAGACATGGAGGAAGTCAGACAGATGTAACTGATGAAAGGTTACCAACCATGTGACAGAACCTAGATTATTATAAGTTGGTTAATTGAATTACAAGCTAGTTGGGAACAAGCCTAGCAGAGGTCTCCATGTCATTATTCAGGAGGAAGGGCAGGCATAGAAAATCCCATCTGGCCAGGCAGTGGTGGCACACATCTGTAATCCCAGCACTTGGGAGGCAGAGGCAGGCAGATTTCTGAGTTCAAGGCCAGCCTGGTCTACAGAGTGAGTTCTAGGACAGCCAGGGCTATACAGAGAAACCCTGTCTCAGAAAAAACCAAATCCAAAAAACCAAAAAAGAAAAAAAAAATCCCATCTGGTTACAAGATACATTTTTGCATTAACATATGTATGGAATGTGTACAGTGCACAATTCAGCTAAAGATGATTCTCTGCTCTTTGTTTGAAAATGGAAGGCATCTTTATAAGTCAGGTGCCATGCTATATGAAAGGATGGCATGATAAGTCCTGAGGACTCTGTAGCCAGCAAGATCTGTTGGCTATGTAGAGATATTTTCGTCTCAGCCAGCATCAGAGCTGTTCCCATGAACAGGGATCAGCATTCATGTTACCTATCCTGTTGTTGTTCTTGGTTTCTTTCCTCATGCCAATAGTCAGGATTTTCAGGAGATTCTCTGCCCCCAGTCAAATCTGATCTTTATTTTGAAGGACTCCATAGCTTATTGACTTCTGTTGAAATGAAGACAAAACCTTTTCCCCAACACAACACATTTCGTGCCTTCAATTCTGAAAGTATCCCATTTTTTGCTGATCTAATTCAGCAGGTCTTTCTAAAATCCACTGGGTTGTTTTTGGCAGCTGTGCTACCTGTCTCATTGACATCTTTAAAAATTCAAAGTCACTGGGCAGTGGTGGTGCATGCCTTTAATTCCAGCACTTGGGAGGCAGAGGCAGGCGGATTTCTGAGTTCAAGACCAGCCTGGTCTTTAGAGTGAGTTCCAGGACAGCCAGGACTACACAGAACCCTGTCTTGAAAAAAAATTCAAAGTCAATTAAATCATTGTTTACTCTATCTTTGGGAGATCCCATATCCCTCTTCTGTTCGATGAACATCTCTTCCAATGTGTAGTTAGGTCTTTTTACAATTGTTTGACCTGTAGGATTGTAAGAGGTATCTGTAACATGTTTTATGCCATATCATCTAAAAAATTATTGTATTCTAATAGATACATAAGTTGGAGTGATCATGCTGATCACATCCCCATTATGTTCTGTGTGTCCTGAGGTTTGTTAATATTAAGGAATTCCACAAAGCTTTACATAGGACCCATCAAGTTAAGCATCAATATAATAAATAAGCTTTATTCTGCAAAGGCATCTCCAAGATAGCCATCACAACCTGTAATAAATGTGAAATCTCAGAATCAACGTTTTTTAGAACTCAAGACAGGACTGGAGACATGGCTCAGTGGTTAAGAGCACTGACTCCTCTTCTGAAGGTCCTGAGTTCAAATCCCAGCAACCACATGGTGGCTCACAACCTTCCTCAATGACATCTGATGCCCTCTCCTGGTGTGTCTGAAGACAGCTACAATGTAATAATAAATAAATCTTAAAAAAAAATAAGGCAGAAGTCCACTGGAATTTTAGGTATGTATCCATAGAATGATGTGTCAACATATGAACGTATTGTAATTTTCCAAACTCTATTAAAGATGCCACCTCAGAACAATGTCACACAATAAGTTATATGTAGCCATTTTGTTCCATGTCTGCCAGCTGTTTCATATTGTTGTTGGAATATGCCTACCAGTCATTGACAGAAAAATGACTCAGAGCAGGGTCATGCTGATCACATCCCCATTATGTTCTGTGTGTTTATATTAAGGTTTATATTAATATATAATATATTAACCTATATTAAGGTTTATATTAAGGTTTGTTAATATTAAGGAATTCCACAAAGCTTTACATAGGACCCATCAAGTTAAGCATCAATATGAACTGTTATGTCTAAAATATCTTAAGCCAGAGCTGACCACCAGACAGCACTTCCTGGACCTACATGAGTTCATTGTGGGTTTTGTGGGGTTTTTTTTCTTTTATAAGCTGACAGAAACCTGAGCGGTGGTGGCACATGCCTGTGATCCCAGCACTCTGGGAGTCAGAGGGAGGCGGATTTCTGAGTTCGAAGCCAGCCTGGTCTACAGAGTGAGTTCCAGGACAGTTGGGGGTATACAGAGAAACCCTGTCTCGAAAAGAAAAAAGAAAAAAGAAAAAAAAAACCCAAATCCAAAAAAAAAAAAAAAGCTGACAGAAAAAGATGTTCAATACTATGGCTCAGTCCCCAAATTCTGAGATATGGTCATGAATGATCATTATTAGTGTATGTGTTGAATAAACCATCTGTGTCTGACTGACTAAGATCAGTGTCTGTGTGGTTTGTGGATCAATCTCTAGACCACTTTTTTTTTTAAAGATTTTAGTTATTTTATGTGAAAACACTGTCCCTCTCTTCAGACATACCAGAAGAGGGAATCAGATCCCATTACAGATGGTTGTGAGGCACCATGTGGTTGCCGGGAATTGAACTCAGGACCTCTGGAAGAGCAGTCAGTGCTCTTAACTGCTGAGCCAGTGTTTCACTTTTTTTTATTTATTTTTTTAGCATGGAAAATAGTCTCTTTTTTTTTATATACTATTTTTAACTCTCTTCTTTCTATGGAGATTTTACTTTATTATACACATTTATGGGACATTTCTACTTTCTCCTTCCTTTGGAGGTTTTATTTTGTTTCTTTTCCCACATCTTTTGAGACATTTCTTTTTCTCTCTCCTATCATTGGAGACTATTTTATTTCTCTTACCACTTCCAAACTTGATATTTATTTCTATATCTAAGCTTACACTCTTACTTCTGGGGATTGCTAGTTACTATACTTGATCAGAGGTTCATCTGTTCCTGCCACGTGCTCACTGCCATGCTTGCTGGTTGTTTTTGTTTTCTCTGTATACTTCTCCTGGCATGCTGCCTACCCTAACAAGCTTCTCCAAAATTCTGCCTTCTCTGCATGTGCAGGGTTGTTTTGTTTTGTTTTGTTTGTGACTCAGCTACACTCACAACTCAGGGCACTGGCTCTGGCTCTGGCTCTGCCCACTTGGCTCTGTCTAGCCCTTCCTGCTGCAAGTATCACAAACTAACTTCAGTCACTCTGCTGTTCCAGATTTGAGCAGAGGCACAGTCTCCCTCAAAGTGCAATCAGCTTTGGCCAGCAGCTGCCCCTCATGTACTCTGCACCAACCCCCAAGCTTGCATTTTAAGTACTCATGTGCATCCATGTGGCATGGCTCCAGTGCCCTGGTACCCTAGCCACATAGATATCTCAAGCACATGCTCCAACCCTTCTCTGGGACCATGCAGCACTTAGGAGAAGCTGGTACTACTTTGCCCTGAGACTCCAATAGAGTAGCTAACTTTTCTCTCAGCAGGGGTTTCTTAAGGAAGCCAAGCATTAGGCCTCTAGAGGTCTTCCCTGTCTTTTGCTCCTTTCCCACTGCTGCTCTTTCACTGAAAAACCATCTTCTATCTGGTACATTTTCTAATACCTGAATCTTTTGCCTTACTAGAATTCTGTGTCATCTGTTGGATGTCAAGTGTAAATGTGTGGGTCTTTCTAGGCCCACTCCAGTTTCAGAATAATGACATAGGCATATATTTATTTACAGTGCTTTTGGTATTATGATAGGATTGCCTACCACTTGCTCATAACTCAATTATCCCATTAAACTAATTTAAGTTCTGCCAAATGGCTGGTTTGTTACCTCATCACAGTTTCATACATCTGACTTCCAACGAGTCTGTGTGGCACATTTCAGGTACTCCTCTTTTTCCCAGAGTTCCTCTCTCTGTACCGAAGTTCTACCTTACTATTCTGCCTGTTGCTATAGGCTGTATGCTTTCCATTTTAATCAAATAGATGGTGCCTTAGGCAGGCAAGGAGAGAGAGAAACACATCTTGAAACATTGTACGAAAACATTTCCAACATAAGTAAAAAGCAATAAAATCTTTGCTGGAACTGTTCCTGCAAATTGACAACGTCTTATTCTTCCCTTCGTAACTAAATCAGAAACCTATAGGCATAAATTTTTCTCAACCTATTTTAATAAGCATTCAGCCTCCTCTCTAGCCCAACACACACCAGAGGTAGTGGGAAAGAAGAGTTACTCGGATATGGGGGAAGTGGACCTGTTTAGAAATAGTTCTTTGAGGTGATTCCAATCCTGCAAGTTTTCAGTCTAGTCCTCTAGCAAATACCAAACACAAATCAGCAGCTATAGGCCAGTCCACTCAGCAGAAAGCACATGAACCAGCAGCTGCAGTCCACTTCATGCGGCAGACACCACAAATCAGCAATGGCAGTTCAATCCAGAAGAAACATAAAGGCTCACCAACCAGCCCAAGTCCTCCACAGAAAATGCAAGAAGCCGTGGGAACCTCACAAGAAGTTCTTTGACAAGTATCTTTCTATGAAGTCACCACAAGCAAAGCTCAGCAAGGCAAAATGTAAGGTGAACCAATATATTCATGCCATCAGTGAAGAATAGCAAGGTAGTTCCGGGTGGTGGTGGCGGTGGCGCATGCCTGTAATCCCAGCACTCTGGGAGGCAGAGGTAGGCAGATTTCTGAGTTCAAGGCCAGACTGGTCTACAGAGTGAGTTCCAGGACAGCCAGGGCTATACAGAGAAACCCTGCCTCGGAAAAAAAAAAATCCAAGAATAGCAAGGTAGAGCAAAGTGAATCAATGCTTGAGCTCCCACTGTCTGTGGAGTTATATTTCTATTTCTTTACATCATGCATCCTTTCACATGTCTGCCTTAGCAAACATACTTTCACCTGTGTACCCAGCAAAACATTGTTTAACATAATTGGCTTTCCAAAGAAACCAGGACTTTCTACTTCAGAAAACTTTCCTATATAAATATTTAATTTTTACTGTTTGTGTACTAAAATATCCATTCTAAGATATAATCATCTCCATGCATGAGAATTATTGTGAGAGAATGAGTAGAATGTAAAATAATCATAATACAATCAAGCTTAGGGTCCAAGCTATCCACATGTACGTCTTGTAATCTCTTTTCTACCAGAGGCAATTTTTCAGTTTCAGCTGATAATTTTTCTTGGACTATTTAATTCCAAATCATCTTGTAAAGTTTGAAATGAATTACTTAGCTCTTGAGTAGTTAACTGAATTATGGACTGTAGTAAATTAGTATCTACCAGCAATTTTTCAAAATCATTAAGAGTTTGTAAATAATCTTTTCTGATCTGTACCTTTTGTGACTGAATGTTTTTGTAAATCTATCCTATATCCTAGATAATTAATAGAATCTCCTCTTTGCATTTTTTTCAAAAGCAATTTGTAATCCCCAACAAGCAAAACAACTCTTCATCAAAAAATTTTCCTAAGGTATCTGTACCAGAATCAGCCAGCAAGATATCATCCATATAATGATAAATTATAGTCCAGAACACTGTTTATGAATTGTTTCTAATGACAGTTATACAAAATATTGACATGCCATAATTCACCTTTTGAGTCTGGGTTACCTCACTTAGTATGATGTTCTCTAGCTCAATCCATTTGCCTAAGAGTTTCATGAATTCATTGTTTCTAATGGCTGAATAGTACGCCATTGTATAGATATACCACATTTTTTGCATCCACTCTTCTGTTGAGGGATACCTGGGTTCTTTCCAGCATCTGGCAATTATAAATAGGGCTGCTATGAACATAGTAGAGCATGTATCCTTATTACATGGTGGGGAATCCTCTGGGTATATGCCCAGGAGTGGTATAACAGGATCTTCTGGAAGTGAGGTGCCCAGTTTTCTGAGGAACCGCCAGACTGATTTCCAGAGTGGTTGTACCAATTTGCAACCCCACCAGCAGTGGAGGAGTGTTCCTCTTTCTCCACATCCTAGCCAACACTTGCTGTCTCCTGAATTTTTAATCTTAGCCATTCTGACTGGTGTAAGGTGAAATCTCAGGGTTGTTTTGATTTGCATTTCCCTAATGACTAATGAAGTTGAGCATTTTTTAAGGTGTTTCTCTGCCATCTGAAGTTCTTCAGGTGAGAATTCTTTGTTTAACTCTGTACCCCATTTTTTAATAGGGTTGTTTGGTTTTCTGGAGTCTAACTTCTTGAGTTCTTTATATATATTGGATATTAGCCCTCTATCTGATGTAGGATTGGTGAAGATCTTTTCCCAATTTGTTGGTTGCCGATTTGTCCTTTTGATGGTGTCCTTTGATATTAACCTAGAAAACTGGAATACCCAAAACATAATCCACACATCAAATGAGGTACAAGAAGAACAGAGGAGTGGCCCCTTGTTCTGAAAAGACTCAGTGAAGCAGTATAGAGCAGAATCAGAACAGGGAAGTGGGAAGGGTTGGGTGGGAAAACAGGGGGAGGGAAGGGGACTGATGGGACTTTCGGGGAGTGGGGGTCCAGAAAAGGGGAAATCATTTGAAATGTAAATAAATATATCAATAAATTAAAAAAAATATTGACATGGGGGTGATGTTTAACATTTCATCTGGCAAGACCCTTTCAATGGTATCTTTTAGTTGGATTTTCATTGCTAAATGTAGGAAGGGTTAAAGCAAATGATTATGTTGTTACTCAAGGGATATTAAGAAAAAGCAATCTTTTAAATCACTATAGTAGGCTGTAGACTTAGATTTTTTTCAAAACCTATTTTTTAAGATTTATTATTTTATGTATATAAGTAGCTCAACTTCAAATTATAGGATTGTAACAGTCTTCAGACATGACAAAAGGCATTGGATCTCACTACAGATGGTTGTAAGCCACTGTGTAGTTGCTGGGAATTGAACTCTGGACCTCTGGAAGAGCAGTCAGTACTCTTAACTGCTGAGTCATCTCTCTAGCACTCAAAAACTACTTTTAATAAGAGTTCTCAAACACTTCAACCCCAATTCTAGTCCACTATTCAAATGTAGTGGACTAGAGAAATTATGATAAATAGGACAAGGAGATGTGGACTTGTTTAGAAGTAGTTTTTTGAGGGGACTATAATCTCTGTTTGTCAGGATACCAAACATGAATCAGAAGCAGTGGCACAATTCAGCAAAAACAACCAAACCTCCACCAAATTGGCACAAATCAGCAGAATCAACCAGGACTAGCCAGACACCAGAAGAACTTTTCTGCCATGCCTCTCTCAACAAATTGAAAATCAGTGAAGATGCAAGACCAATGAAGCGTTACTAAGGTAGTTATGCAAGTGCCCCATCACTGACCATTGAGTCCTATTCATACTCTTTCCAAACATCATGTGTCCTCCCACAGGTCTTGCCACAGCAAAACACCACCCAAGTCTGCATCATGTGACATAACCCAAAACTTACACATCAATAGCCCATGCCTTAGGTAACTAAGAAGTTAAAGGGATTCCAGATTGTAAGGAACCCACAGGATGAATAACTTTATTGACTGCTCTCAGATCTGTTAACATCCTCCATTTTACAGATTTCTTTTAATGATAACTATAGAAGAATTTCAAGGGCTAATGGATTCTTCTATATGTAGAACCTTCAACTGCTCTTTAACCAGCTGTCCTAGGGGCTGGAACTTTTCCTTAAGAGCCATTGCTCTATCCAAACAGGCTAGTAAGTTAACAATTTTAATAGGGCAATTGGTACACTATCAGCAATGGCTGCCTTTTAAATTTGGAGACCCAACTTCTGCTGTATCCTCTTTATAGACAGTCTGAACAGTCTGTAACTATATTTTATAACATTTTTAATACCTTTATCAGGTATTAATGTCCCTGAAGTTGGAGTAACGCTAGTCTGTGTAAGAAAAAAAACAAACAAACAGTTTTTTCTCTTGCCTGGCCCCTGCTCCCCGAATGACAACTAAGACTAATTACTTATTAGTAAATGCCTAGGCCATAAGCATTGGCTCATCCCCTGGCTAGCTGATAACGTATTTAACCCTTTCAAACTGTATCTTCCACATGGTTAGTTACTTCTCGTCAGTTTCATGCATCCAAGTCTGGGGCAAATCTCATTGTTCTGTCTTGAATTCAACTGCCTTGCTGGTTTACGACAGTCTCCCCAGCATTCCCAGGTGAATCTTTGTATTCTAACCTGTGATCACCTATATGACTTATAACTTCTGCTTAGCAACCATGCTTCTCCCTCAGCCTCTTGCTCAAATCTCCCCTGCCTCTCACTATTTCCCAGAATCCTATCTCTTCCTGGCAGTGACCCACCTCCTACTTCCAGCTTCAACTAACTGACCATGGCATTTATTGGCAGGTTCTATTTATAAGAGATTCTCTTTACAAGTCTTATGTTTACCATTCTTGAAATACATCTCATCCCCATAAATTAATGGCTATATCTGCCACATATTCCTTAATCATTTTATCTGACCTTCTGGTCTTATATATTTAACAGATTTAGACTTTGTTTTACCAAAGACAATGTCCCAATCCCTACAAGCTGTGTAGATACTGTTTGAAAGGGCTAAGCTGGATTCCAAGAATCTTGTGAAATTGTTACATCAGCTCCTATATCCAGTAGGACTTCAATCTCAATTCCATCTCACTGTAGTTTCAACTTTGGTCTGTTATTATTTATAGCACTTCACCAACATTTTTTTTCTGGTAGCTTCCTAATCTCTTTGTCTATCCACTTGAGCTGCTCTACTTTTATTGAAGTTAGTTAAGTTTAGTTAAGTTTAAAGCAGCTCTGTCCGTTATATTGGGGCTTAATCTTTCCAGTTGCTCTCTAGAACAGTCTCTCTTTGTCTGGCAAACCAATTTTCTTTTTCTTTTTTTTTTTAACATATGAAGCTGTTTAATTAGGTTGTTAGCAATTTAGAACACCAGGTTGTGAGGATACATCCTGTTTGTCAGGGAGAACTGAGATCACAGGTAGCTCTGGAGCTGAGAAACAGTTTTAATTTTTGGCAAAATCTGTGAGTCCACAGTTTCCTGATTAGCCTTTGACTGCTCTGTAATCTCATATTTCTCCTTCTCTGTGTCGAAGATCTCACCCTCCTGAAGTAAGTCAGTCAGGTATTTGGGGATTTTAACCTCACTGATATCTTTTGTAGAGGTCGCAATGACAAATTTCTTTCTGGTGTGTTCTGCGCAGAGGGACTCTGTTGACGGAAAGTGGTCCAGTCACAAGTAGCAAGTCATTGCCTAGTTGCTTCATGAAAACCACTCTGTTGCCCCTGTGGTGCCCAGTGAAGATGATCAGGACTGTGCCTGGAGTGACACTGTGGCGCAGCCTTCTCACTTCTGGCTGAAGGGCTTTCCGCCATGGCTCAGCAACTTCTGAGGCACATATTTGGTAGGGATTTTTCAACGTTTCACCACCAGGGTGCTATCTTTCTTGTCTCCATCAACTGTTTTTGTGGCAGTAGCAAGGACCTTCTTTTTCTTCTTTTCAACCTTAGTCTTAGCCAGGCAGTTGTGATACATGCCTTTAATCCCAGCACTTGGGGGGTAGAGACAGGTGGCTTTCTGAGTTTAAGGCCAGCCTGGTCTACAGAGTGAGTTCCAGGACAACCAGCTCTACACAGAGAAACCCTATCTTGAAAAGCAAACAAAGCAAAACAAAAAACAAACAAAAAAAAATCAACCTTGGTCTTGGCAACCGAGTATTTCCTTTTGTACAAGGCCTTTCTGGAATACACAGCACATCGGGATTACCTGCCAATCCCTCTAACCAGGACAGGGTCTCAGCTGCAATGGCTCCCCTTCCTGGGCGTTTTAACCTTAGGCTGCCCCTTTTTTGGACACACTAGAGGCCCAGGCACCAGCATCACTGCTAGCCTCTTTGGACACAGTGTTCTTCTCTGCCTTTTTACCCATCTTGCCATCTTGCAAGACAGGAAAGAGAACTGATTCTGGCTTTTCTATGCCCAGTCTAGTGCCCAAATAAACACATGGAGACCTGGTATATTTATTTAAAAAGCCTCTTGCACTATAGCTCGGCAAGGTTCTCATCTATTCTAGCCCTATTCTAACTTATCTAAATCTGCCTACTACACAGCCATGTGCCCCATTACATTCCAGCCTAATCTTGTCCTGGCTGCTCCTGGTCCATTAGTGTCCTATGGTGACTCCCCTGGTAACCTGCTCATGGTGAATCTCTGGTGAATTCTCTCTCCTTCTGGTTCCTTTAAGGATTGAATTGCAACTACCAGATTATGTGTGCTGTCTTCCTGCCTAGAGGACTGGTCTGCCGCTCTTGAGTCATATTTGGTATTTGCTATGGGACTGAAGTCCTGCCAAAGAAGATCAACCTTGCCCGCAAAGAACTATTGTAGAACAGGTCCACTTCCCCACATTCTAATAACTTTTCTCTTTTACCACCTCTGCTGGGTGGTGGCCTAAATAAGAGGTTGAATGCTTATTAAAAGTGGGCTGCAAAAATTTTGCCTACAGCCAGGCGGTGGTGGCGCATGCCTTTAATCCCAGCACTTGGAAGGCAGAGACAGGTGGATTTCTGAGTTCAAGGCCAGCCTGGTCTACAGAGTGAGTTTCAGGACACCCAGGGCTATACAGAGAAACCCTGTCTCAAAAAAAACCAAAAAAAAAAAATGCCTACAATAACTCATTCTGCATATTGAAAGTCAGTAATTATATTAAGAGATTCAGGGGGGCTGGAGAGATGGCTCAGCGGTTAAGAGCACTGACTGCTCTTCCAGAGGTCCTGAGTTCAATTCCCAGCAACCACATGGTGGCTCACAACCATCTGAATGGGGTCTGATGCCCTCTTCTGGAGTGTCTGAAGAGAGTAATAGTGGTGTACTCATATGCATTAAATAAACAAATAAATTAATTAATTAAAAAAAAGAGATTCAGGAAGATCTAATAATACCATAATAATGTCATATAACTCTAACTTTTAACTGAATCATAAGGGGGGCACTTTACTTATTTTTCCTGGTTCATAACCTGCCTTTCCTGTTTTGTTTTTTGTTTTTTTGCATCAGTTTAGAGGCTCTAGAAAGTGGTATTCCTTTTACTATATGAAGGAGAATCCAAATTAGTTCTTTTTATAAACTGAAGTCTCTTATTTTGGGGGTATTTGTTGTTAGTCTCTCCAAAAAATGACTGCAAACTCTTTGCCAGTGTTCATTTTCTGCCATAATGAAGCAATTTGAGCACTAGCAAAAGACACCGTGATTTCTGCTGGGTCTATTCCTGCTAACTGACAAAGTGTCATTTTTTCCCCTTTAGAATCAATTCAGAAACTTTTTCTACATAGGTCTTTAATATTTCTAGTCTGTTTGTGTGCTGAAAATATCCATTCTAAGAGATAATCTACTATCTGCATAAAAAGTCTATGGAAGACCAAATAGAAGGCAAAATAACTAAAATGCAAGCCATCTTTGGATCCAAACAGTCTGTGTGTGAAGTAGAAACTGAAGGGTTCTTCGGAAAGTCGTGTTTGATGGTGTTTTGCTGGGGCAAACTCATAAAGGAATGTTTAGCTGATCTGGACACAGGTGTGAAAGGCTAAGGCAGCCTAAGGAAGGAACGTTTCACTGAAGCGAACACAGGAGAAAGAATGTCCTGCTAAAGCACATGAAAGGACATGTGATGAAGGATTCTTTGCTAACGATACACATGTTTTGGTCTGCCTTACATTGTAGCTGAGCTGCATTAGTGGGGACTCCAGAGTGAGAAATGCATCAAAAAAACTCCTGGTGGTGTGCTGCAGTTTTTTGGCCTTTCTTCAGTCCACTACCCACCAGATGTAGGAAAGAAAGGATACAGGGTAGTGGACCTGTTTATAAAGGTTCATTGCAGCAACTCCTGTCTGCGTTGTCAGGAAATCAGCAGTTCAGTTCTCGGGTCAGCAGCAACCTCCATCCTCTTGCAAATACTTCATGGATACACCCACAGTACACTTTGGTAGGGTTGGGACAGTAAAAAGTAATCAGCAGCGGTGGCACTACCTAGCAGAAACAGCCAGGCCTCAGCCTTGGCTGGAGTCAGCAGGAGGGACCAGCAGGAACAGCAGGAGACATTCTCAGCTGTGCCTCTCTCAGGGAAGTGACGATCAAGAAAGAAATGAGACCCTCAAGCATTGCACAGCTAGCTTTGTAAGCAAGCCAAACTACACACACACACACACACACACACACAGCCAGCTCTGTAAGCAAGCCAAACTCCTCCCCCCACACACACACTATCTGTTGGAGTCATTTTTTTAAAAGATTTATTTATTTATTTTATGTATACATGCTCTCTTCAGACACACCAGAAGAGGGCATCAGATCCCATCACAGATGGTTGTGAGCCATCATGTGGTTGCTGGGAATTGAACTCGGGACCTCTGGAAGAACAGTCAGTGCTTTTAACCACTGAACCGTCTCTCCAGCCCTGGAGTCATTTTTATACCCTCCAAATATCACGTGTCCTTGATGTGTCTTGCCTTAGCAAGTGCACCTGTCTCAGCTGACATCAGTCTGTCAATCAGCCTGAGTCTGTGGCAAGAAACTGCAGCACACCATCAGAAGTATTTTGGTACATTTCTCTCTATGGAGTCCTGACAAATGCAGCTCAACTGCAAAACGTAAGGTGGACCAAAACATGTGTGTCATTAGTGAAGATTCCTTCATCACATGTCTTTTCATGTGCTTGCTTTAGCAGAACATCCTTTCTCCTGTGTCTGCTTCAGCAAAAAGTTCCTTAATGAATCTGCCTTAGTCTTTCACCTGTGTCTACTTCAGGAAAACACCCCTTCATGTGTTTGCCCCAGCAGAACACCAACTGACTTTCCAAAGAACCCTTAAATTTCCGCTTCTTTGGGGAGTCACAGGATGCTGATTCATAGGATAATCAAAAGCAAACCTGGAGTAAATGACTGGATTGATATGTAAAATAAAATACTGGGCTTAGGACTTGCAAGAGATGAGCTATCCTGAGAACTGGTTGGAGAACTGTCTTCATAAAGAGAAAGCAGATCAGAGAGAGAGAGAGAGAGAGAGAGAGAGAGAGAGAGAGAGAGAGCTGGAAAGTTCTCTCAGGCAGACATAGGTCACTAGCTCTAACCCATGATTTGATGTAGCAGTTAATTAGTTAAACCACTTTAGCTCCAGATGAGTCACACAGTGTGCACTGTTCCTGCCAGGAACTCTCTGGATTCACTGATGAGACACACACACACACACACACACACACACACACACACACACCAGCTAATTTTTATGCCTTGACTAGCTCAATGACTGGGCATTTCTAAATCTCTCTGCCTAGCATACATTCTCCCCTCCAACTTTCCTGAGTCATTCCATCTCTGCTAACCCAGACCCCTTGGGCCCCTTTCCCAGATGACCTTCCTGCTTCCCTTTCATGACTCTTCCATTCCCCTCTCTCTAGGTCTCTTGCCCACAAAATCTAAGTTCCCCCTTGCTGTACAGCAGTTATTATCGATCAAAGCCAGCTGGGGGCAGGACCCTCAGGGCTGGAAGCGTAGCTTTTTGAGAGCCAAAATAAGACAAAACATTAGAACCAATTCCCAACAATTTAACTTTGAGGCATTTGTTTCGCTGCTCCCAGACAGGCCTTCCCCAGAACCTCTCTCCAAGTTGAGGCTGGTCTTTGGCACCAATATATTTTAGAGCTTAGGCCTTTTGCTAGGGCAGTCTTCCAGTTACCATTTAAACTTAACCCGACTATTCTAACCTACGACAGACTACATGGCTAGTTCTTTACCTCCCTCCTCTGTTCCAGTCCATCTCTGTTCACCTCTGTGTCCACTTTAGATTCTGTCTCATCTGCTTTCCTCCATGCATCACTCTCTGTGCCCACAAGTTCCACTCTCATACTTCCTGTCCCAGCTATTGGCCATCAGATCTTTTTACAACCAGCCAGTAGCAACACAACACCAGATAAATCTTTTAGCTTGCCTATGGCCAGGTAAGGAAGGGCAAACATTTACAAATAGAAAACCCAGTGATGGGCCATAGAGAAGAAATAGCAATACCAGAATCCTACCAGCACTTAGCTCTCTGCTGGTACAGAATCAACAATTGAAAATACAGAGACACACATTAATACAGTTTAAGGAACTTCACCCCAACCTGTTCTCCCTACCTCCTCTTCTTCTTCCTCTTTTTCTTTTTTCTTTTTTTTTTTTTTTTTTTTGGTCAGGCAAGGGTTCTTATTTGTGGAAGTTTCTCAGCTTGGCTAAGGTTCTTTGGTTTAGGTCATTAACCCTTTCAGGTCATTAATCCTTAAAGAAGAGGATGCTACCAGGTCTATTCTGGAGTGGGCAAGGGTGTCTGTGAGCTACTACTGAGGGGACCTGCCAGGAGTGCAGCCCGCTAAATAAGGTTGCTCGCCCAGACGCGAACTATGGACCTGGGACCAACTAAGCCTCGTGGAGTTATGTTCCCTACCCACCCTTCCTTAAAGTCTCATGAGCCATCTGCTACGCGTAGTATAGGGTTTAGTAGCAAGAAAGATAGATGCCAGTTCTTTCGCAGTCTCTGCGCCCGCAGCCCCAAATCAGAGGTTAGGCACTGCTAAGAAGCAAGAGGAACTCCAGGCAGATCTGAGCTCTTCAGGCAAACCCAAGCTGTCTTTCTCTCTATGAGAGACTCGGCGCACGCTGGGACTTGTAGTCGGCAGAGGAAAGCCTCCCGGATGCACGCTGGGACTGGTAGTCCGTTGCGCGGGCTCGCCCCTCACCTGGCCAGGGCGGGTGCCGCAGGGCCAATGGGAGCGGTGCCGGCCCGGCCTGTCCCGCCCTGCGCCTCCGGACGTCTGTGCCGGGACATGGCCGCTGCGGATGCCGGGTCCTTGAGCTGAGCGCCTGCTGCCGGAGCCAACCTCTGCGGTCAATCGTCCGCACGGGCTGGGCCCAGGCGCCCGGACGGCGAAGATCCGCCGAGGAAGCGGAGGCTGCCATAGGACGGCGCCGCGGCGGGCGCATGGCGTCCATCTTGCTCAGGAGCTGCCGCGGCCGGGGGCCTGCCCGCCTCGCGCCACCCGGAGCCGCCTCCCCGCGGGGTAAGCGGGAGCTGCGCACCCGACCTGTTGTGGGCGACCAGGCGCCGGCGTGGGACCCCACCTCCAGTGCCCCGAGGCCTCGCGGCCATGACAAGCACCCGGCGGCTCTGTGCCGCCTGGGCTGCGCAGCTTCGCTGTGACCTTAGTTGCCCTGGTCGCCGCAGGTCACTGCTACCGACAGAGGCGCTGAGAAAGTTCCTTAGGGCCGTGGCTTCCTTGGCGCTCCCCTCGATGATGAACCGAGCCCTGCTGTGCCCTTTGGCCAGTTCAGGCTGGGAAGCCAGAACTCTGGCACAAGGAGATTGGGTTGTGGTTGATGCCAGCATAGTGGGCCGCTCCCTGGGGTGGGGTGGCCGATGACCGTGCTTCCCAAGGAAACTTGTATGTGTCCTGTTTTTAAGTTACCGTAAGGATGAAACTTAGCCTGTGAGAGTGGGACCCAAGACCTTATGGTTTCCTGGCAGATGTACATTTCTTGTCACCTTAACAGTATTGGAGAGTTGGGTGTGGTGTGGAGCCAGGCATGGTGGCACACGCCTCTAAGCCCAGCACCCCGACGTACAGGCATGAGAAATTCTGAATTTCAGACCATTTAGAATTTCAGGCCAGGCAGGGCACAAGACCCTGTTTAAAAACAGACAGCAAAACTAGTTATGATGTGTGGAGAGAGCAAAGTATCCCAGGGTTTGGTGTGGATTTTCAAGCTGTCTCTGCCGTAAGCGCTGTCTACCTGTTGACTTGTTCAGGATACCATAAAGTACTTCTGCCCTTTCTTATTTCTGTGGCATGTGTATGGCTTTAAAATGAGCTGATTGTGTGTGTGTGTGTGTGTGTTATTCCAGGAGCACAAGAATGTTTTCTGTAGTTAACTCAATTCCCTTTAAACAAAAATACTGCTTCCCTGACAGTGGTTCGACTCCTGTCAGCTGGTTGGAGTGGAACCAAGTGTAGTACTGGGTAGCGACTCCCTGTACTCTCGGTACTCTCACTTTTTAGTCTTAGTGGATAAATTGAAGCCATCATTGTATCAGAATGTTCCTTATTCTTGAGTACTTACCTTATTCTTCACTTTTGTATGACAAACTTTATTCTGATTTTCTCATTATATTCTTTATAACACCACATTTCATTAGTCCTTTTGGCTCTTCAAGTTGTAACCATTTCTCAGATTTTGTTTGTTTTCCATGACCTTGATGTTTTGAGGCGTGCTTAGGTTAGGTGTGTTGTAGGATTTTTCTTTTGGTGCTCTGCTGATGAGTTCTGGAGAGCTTTTAAGTGCTTTACTCATCACCTGTGGCCAAGGTTTCACAGGTAGATTGTTGATGGTGAGTCGACCCGGTTTCCCAGCGGAAGAGTGCCTGTCAGGTATCCACTGTGAAGATCCTTTCCTTCCCTTTTCTGTGCTGTTCTCTGTGAAAGAAAGAGACTTGGTATGTAGATGTGGGACTGAATGATCCTGGAGTGTGGAGGAGAACATTCAGTCCAGAGGTCACAGTGCCATTTTGTAAACCTGTGAGGACTAGTCAAGGCTCAGGAAGACAAAAGAGGACTGGCTTGGAGCGAGACAAGTTCCTGCAGCTCTTGACAGCTGCAAGGTGTACCAGACAGACCTGGAGGCTTTGCATGAATGTCAAGGAGAACCTTGCCTGGGAAGAAGTAAAGGTCTTCTGGAGGCCAGGTAAATCAGGGAACAATGTTTAGTCTTTATCCCTGGGTCTGACACTCCTAAAGCTTTTGGAGTGATAGACATCAATGGGTTTGTTGCTCCTAAGGAGCCCTTTCTACCTCACCTGAGAAGAGAAGTGGGGCCCAGATAGACGCCTCCAGGGAGGTGGGGAGGATAGAGGGGGCAGAGGAAAGAATATTGCAAAAAAAACCTAGATCGTTCAGAACTCTCCTGGTCATGTCCATGTCTCCTCTGGCTTCTTGCTTGTGTCCTTTGTGATAAACTGTGACTTTGCTGGGTCCTGTGAGTTGTTCTAGCAAATTATCAAAACCAAGAGTATTTTAACCCTTCCATTTTATTATTTTATTCTAGATCTTTAAAATGTAGGCATTCTTGTGTGTTTATGTGGGAATGTGTACCCTATGTGTGCAGGTGCCCATGGAGGTCAGAAGAATTGGAGTGCAGGTAATTATGAACTAGCCAGTATGAGTATTGGGAACTGGACCCAAGTCCTCTGCAGGAGCAACAAGTACTTTTAGCTGCTGAGCTGTCTCTTCAGCCCACACTCCAAGTTTACAGAGAGCAGATGTGCAGGCAGGCTGAGCAGCTAACATGGAACATAGGCCTGTGAGCCTATCACCCAAGATGGCGTCAACTGTGGAGCAGGAGCAGCCTTCAGACTTTTTTGGGGGACCGGGGGAGAACCCAGGAAGGGAGCTGTTAGGACAGAAATATCAGAATAAGATTTTCCCAGGGTGTCTTCTATGTGCTATGGGGATGTTTCTGAGCCAAATCCTATAAAAGTAGGATTGGAAGGGGCAGAAAGGAAATTCTGGCCCTCTTTGGATTAAGAAGAATCTGGAAAGGTTTGTGTCCTTAAAATGTTTAACACTTGATGCTTACGCTTGTAAGAATGTAGCTGAGGGCCTGCTAGAGGCTCAGGTTCTTGTTTCCTGACCTGAAAATCCTAGGACCTATATGGCGGCAGAAGATTTAGAGAGAACCAAATCTTGAGAATTGCCCTCTGACCTCTGAATGAGTGTATATACAATAAATAAATGCAAAATAACATTTCAAAACAGATGATTTTTGTATTTTAAAAAATCATAAAAACAACATGTAGCCAGTATCAATTGTTAATGGTGGTGAAGGAACAACCAGTTTTCCCAGTGCTACCAGACCCTAAATGTGACCTTTTCCCCATAGCGCCAGAAGAGTTCTCCCCCTGACATAAACTGGTAAATGAATGCCTTTATGCTACTCCCGTTGCTTGGAGGGTTGGGGCAGGGTGTCACCTACTGCCTTGTTGGCCCCTGCTATTGCCTGAAATCTGCATAGGCCATGTGACCCCTTTGAGAATGGTACCTCTGGTTCCCAGCTTCCTGCTCTCACTTCCTACCTGTCTCACATAGCAAGTGTTGTGAATAAACTCTTCAACATCATGTGAGAATTAGAGTGGATTAGGGAAAGCATTGAAAGTGTATTTTATCCCTAGTGTTTTCCAGACATGGCCTCTCTTAAAGTTTTTGCTTTAATTTTATATTGTGTGTGTGTATGTGTGTGTGTGTGTGTGTGTGTGTGTGTGTGTGTGTGTGTGTGTTTGCCTGGACATCCATGGCATGCTTATAGAGGTCAGGTGGGCCCTGAGCATGAACTCTTTGTGTTTTTAATCCACTGAGCCATCTTGCTTGCCCTGTAGAGGCTTCTTAGCATTTGTTAGTTCTCAGCCCTTATCCCTTGGAATTGAGTTTTGATCTGTAGGACTGTTTGTTAGGAGTCAGCGTACCCTTCCCCCTGCCTACCAACAATTATAGCTGATTGGATAGGGCCCCACACTGGGAGCAGCCCACATGCCTTCAGTGATTCTCCCTGGGGCTTAGCCTAAGACCCATTTTACAAAATGGGGAGGTTAGATGCTGTGTTCCACCGCGCTCAGAAGCCTCATTCACAACAGTCTCCCAGAAATTTCCCAGTTGGGATTCCATTCAGATCTTCAGAGAAGCCTGTGTGACACCTGTTTGCTTACCTTTTCTTTGTTTCTGTCGTAGGTAGTCTGAGGGATCGAGCTTGTCTCAGTTGTACGAGGACCGTGGGGCTGACGAGCCATGAGTAAGTAAGCCCAGGACTGAAGACGTCGCCGCTGTCCATGTCTGCTGGACGTTTTTGTCAGGGAACCGCAGCTTCTTCTCCCTATTTCCTGGTTTGGTTTCTTTTAAATCCCCATCTGTTTATTTTGATGGTTATAATCATATGATGTTGGCCAATTTTAAGAGAGTTAGTACTCATCACACCAGTAGCAGTAACTGGCATTTGCTATACTCTTGGTTGTTGTTTTTGTCTTATTTGGTTTTATTTTGTTTTGTATTGTGAAACAGAGTTTCCATATATAGTGTCTGTACATTGGCCTGGCCTTGAATCCTTGACTATCCTCCTGCCTAGCCTTCCAGTCACTGGATTACACATGCACTCTGACATGCCTTGCCTGACATTTTCATGTATGGAGCTGGGTTTGGTGT
The DNA here is from genome assembly GCF_947179515.1 of Apodemus sylvaticus. Lineage (NCBI taxonomy): Eukaryota > Metazoa > Chordata > Mammalia > Rodentia > Muridae > Apodemus > Apodemus sylvaticus. The sequence goes on from NC_067482.1 coordinate 77,236,309, forward strand.
AGTCATTATCACTATAGTTTTGTCTATTCAGAATGGCTAATCTTCCATGCTCACGCACCTATCTCTGTCTTTATTGGCTTTCCATAGACTCTTGCCTGATTCTTTTCATCTGTTTGTGGCAGCATTGGGACTGTTGGGAAACTGTCCATGACCAGGCAGATCTTTCCTTGGATACTATGCTCTTTCAAGGGTACCTGCTTGCCTCAGGGATCCACACAGCCTCCCCTCAGACTGGCATATGGTGTATTTAGCCCACAGGATGACAGTGCCTATGAGATGGTGATAGCATCTCAAATGAAGTTTGGTTGCATTGCAAGGCCAGTATCAGGTAGCTTCTTGTAGAAAATGGCACCCACATTCCATGTTGTATATAGTCTTGGACTTCCACCATAGTGGCTGTGCTTCTTGCACTGTGTCCTGCACCCCGAGTCTCTACCTCAGTCTTAACCAAAAGGGTAGGGTCAGGAGATACCCTCTGCCATCAGCTCAGACTGCTGAAGAATGTTCATTTCCTCTTGCTTCCATATCCCTGTCCCTTTCTCTAGAGAGCAGGAAACCAGTGCTACTTTTGTGCACTTGTTCCTGTCTCTCCGGGTTTTGGTCTCTGGAGGTTTTGTGTTCACTTAAAACTGTTAAGTAATTACTTGGCTTTGCACCGTAAGCAGTGCTTCTTTTTGATACAGATTTAATTCCCTAAAGTAAAGACAAGTCAGAGGGCTGGAGAAATGGCTCAATAGTTAAGAGCACTGAGTACTCTTCCAGAGTTTCTGAGTTCAATTCCCAGCAACCATATAGTGTGGTTCACAACCATTTGTAATGGAATCCGATGCTCTCTTCTAGTATGTCTTAAGACAGCTACAGTGTATTCACGTACATTAAATAAATAAATCTTTAAAAAATTAAAGACAAGTCAGCTGTGAAAGCACATTTGGTGTGATGCCTTTTGTTAAAAGCTGGGGTGAACAAGAAGGCCTGCAGGGTTCTTGGACAAGGTAACATTTCTGTGGCTGCATGGCTACTGCACACACATCATGGTCAGATCCCCACACAGCTGACTTAGAATCCTTGTGTGGCTCCCACTGTGGGCCTGTTGGCTGTGATGTTCATTAGATTTCTCTTTGGATAGTCTCAAGACTGCTGTCATGGAATCTTCTTTATGCAAGTAATGGCATTAATGTCTGTGTACAGAGCTTCTTTAAGTCTCTTTTGTTTGTTTGTTTGTCTGTTTGTTTTTTCAGGCAGGGTTTCTTTAAGTAACAGTCTTGGCTGTCTGGGAACTCACTACATAAACCAGGTTGGCCTTGAACTCAGAGATCCGCCTACCTTTGCCATAGCTTCTGCCTCCTGAATGCTGGGGTTAAAGGTATGCACCACCACACCTGGCTTAGCTTCTTTGGCTCTTCCTGGTGTGCCAGTGAGCTGGTGTGCTGGTGAGTTGGTGTGCCGGTGAGCTGGTGTGCCGGTGAGCTGGTGTGCTGGTGAGCTGGTGTGCCGGTGAGCTGGTGTGCCGGTGAGCTGGTGAGGCTGCTTTGGGGTTCAGGACAAGTTGAATAGGATTTGGTATTGAGTCTCTAGGTTTTGTTTTTGGTGGATTTTTCTTGTTGTCTATGTTGTCTGGTTGATTGGTTTTGTTTTGTTTTGTTTTTCAGAGTCTCTAGTTTTACAAAGTGCCAACACCAAATGAAGATTAGTGCAATGTTCTGTGGACTCAGTTTCCCTGCATAAGTTCACAAAGGTGTGGGTTACAGGTCCTATGATTTATGACTGAACTGGCCTAGTATTAACCTTTGCTGCTGGCAGTTTGTACGGCTTGCACTGAAATGCACCATCTGCCAGTTTCTTTCCTAAGTTATCTAGTCAGCACACTGGGAACCAGTTCCCCACCCTTAATTCTCTGAGGATTTAGTGTCCTAGATGAACTCCTTAGTCCTTCTAGTCTAATAGAGTCTTTGGGAAATGCCACCAAACCTACCCGACCACGGGAGATTGACAGCTTTTTGTTTTGTTTGTGGCGTTGGAAATAGAACCTAAAGCACGGGCTTCCTAGATGAGCACTACCTACAGGTACATCCTCAGCCCCAAGATGAACAACTTTTTGTTTTGTTTTGCTGTTGTTTTATTTGATTTTAAACAAAATCTCCTATACCTAAGGCTGGCCCTTAACACTTGATCCTGCTACCTCATTTCCAAGATTTTTGGTTAGGGTAGAGAGGGTAGCCAGGCATGGTAGCACATGCCTTTAGTTCCAGCAGAATTCTGCAGGCAGATCTCTATGAGTTCTAGGCCTGCCAGAGCTATTAGTCAGACCCTGTCTCCCCCCACTACCCTCCCCAAAAGACTTTTCCATTTTAGAAAAAGTGGCAGCGTTTGTTAGGTCCCGGCCATGGCCTCTAAGGCAGTTCCCAGGTATGCTCTGCCCTCACTCTCCTCTCCGCCATGTGGCCAAGCTCTTGCTTCTGCCAGTCTGATAATAGTGAGTTTGGCCACCTCACTGCGACTCCCTCCTGCTCAGCTCGCTTGGAAGCACAGGCTCAGGGTAGGGCTGCACTCTTGTTGGCATCAGCCGTCCCAGTCCCAGTGCCTGTGTCTCTGTAATTTCAGGGCCCGCCTCAGCAGGAAGCTCTGCCTCAGACCAGCTTCGGCTGGCACAGCGTTAGCTTTGGGGTTTCATCTTGGTCTGTCTACCTAGCTGCTCATTCGTAAGAATATATGTTGGATTTGTCAAGTACCTCTCTGGCATTCAAGATTTTTAATTCATATTAGAATGTAAAGAACTGCCGGGCGGTGGTGGCGCATGCCTATAAATTCCAGCACCCTGGGAGGCAGTGGCAGGTGGATTTCTGAGTTCAAGGCCAGTCTGGTCTACAGAGTGAGTTCCAGGACAGCCAGGGCTACACAGAGAAACCCTGTCTCGAAAAAACAAAAAAAAAACCAAAAAAAACAAAAAAAAAAGAATGTAAAGAACTGTACTTTATTAATTTAATACATTCTTTTCAGTGCTGGAAATCAAAACTAGGTCCTTGTACTGCCAGGCAGGTGTTCTCCATCCCTGGCCTTGTCGGTGTGAGACAGTGTCACTGTGTGATCCTGGCTAATCCCAAACTGAGCTCTGCCTCCAAGCCCAGGATTATATATGTGTGCCACCATGCCCAGCCTTAACTTTTTTCTCACTCTTTTGGACATTTGCTTTAAAAGCTAACAGTAATAACTATGAAGTTCTGTTGAGCAACTTACACATTTTGAATCAGCACTTACGGATGAGCAGTAAAATCTTTCATTTTAGCTGCGCGGTGTGAGAAGTCTTTGTGTGTGTGCATATGGTATGCATATACTTGTGAGTGAGTGCTTGTATGTGTGTGCTAGTATGTGCATGCGGAAGCCACAGGGTAACATGGACTATCTGCCTTGATCAGGCTCCACCTTATTGTTTGAAGCAGAGATCTCGGTGAATGGAGTTTACTGATTTGCTAGGCTGGCTGGCCAGTGAACACCAGTGGTCTGCCTGTGTCCCTTTCCCTTGTCCTGGAACCACAGGCGCACACTGCTGATCCAAGCCCAGCTTGCATCTCATGCTTACACACCAAGCATTCTACCAACTGAGCCGCTCTCCAACCCATGTAGGAATTCTTGAATCTTGGAGTTACAGAGAGGGCCCATTGGTTAAGAATATTGCTGTTCTTGCAGAGAACCTGGGCTCCATTCCCACGTAACCTTCTGAAACTCCATTTCATAGACTCCAGTGCCCTCCCTTGTCTTCTGTGGCCACCTATCATACACACGACACATAAACATGTAAGCGAAATACTGCACACAAATAAACCCTAAAAAGATTCCTGAGTTTAATTCACAGAGCCCTCAGAAATGTTTTGTTTTGTTGTTTTGTAAAAAGAAAGAAATCTTGAGTCTTGAAGGTAATTTGTAATGGGAGGGTACACATTGGTATCAGTTTATTGTGTTTTGGGGTTTTTTGTTTTGTGTTTTGTATTGTGTTTGGGGTTTTTGTTTTGTTTTTGAGACAGGTCTCCTCTTTGTAGCCCTGGCTGTCTTAGAACTCACTATGTAAACCACACTGGCCTCAAATTTAGAGATTCAACCTCCTCTGTCTCCTGTGTGCTACAATTAAAGGAGTATACCACCATGCTGGCTGGCTGGCTATATCTGTGTTTATATTTATGTACTTAAAGCGTATCTGTGAGTGTGCATGCGCCATCATGGTATTACCAGTCAACTTTGAGGAGTTGGTTCTTTTCTTCCACCTAATGGGTCCCAGGGATTGAACTCTGGTCTCCAGGTTTAGTAGCAATCACCTTTACCTTGAGCCTTCTTGTTAGCTTCCTGTGTGTGTGTGTGTGTGTGTGTGTGTGTGTGTGTATGTGCGCGCGCACACACACATTATAATACAGTTGTGGAGGTCAGAAGACAACTTGGTGTGATGGACCTTTCCTTCTACCATGCAGTTCTCAGGGGTGAATTAGGTCATCAGGCTGCTTAGCAAGTGCCTCTGTCTGCTGAGCCAACCAGTCTACACCCCATTTAGTGCTCACAGTGGCAAAATTTGCTCTGGGAAATTATACCACACTCATGGGTGTCCCTGTAGAGCATAAGCCCAGCATAGGATGATAGCTAAGCTCAGAGTCTCATGTCATGAGCTGGAACCAGGTACTTTACTGTTTGGTTGGTTGGTTTTCTTGTTCTGTGTCATCTAGTTCCTCAGCCAGGAAGCAAGTGTAGTCTGATGTGGTATCAAGTGTAGACTTGTCTGCACTTCTGGAATCATTTCTCGATTTTTGGAGATTTTATGTTAAAGTTATTACTCTGTTGTTCTTCTTTTTGCTGCAGATGACTTGATTCCTTAACATCACTTTCCTGAAAAACAGAGTGACTTATCCTGATTGGTGTTCTTTCTAACTAGGCCTCTCCTTTGGCTACTAGCTTGCTTTGTGCCTTTCTAGGGGTAACCTGTGCTTGGAGGCGCTGGCGTGGCTCAAGGGAGTTGTTCTCATGGGAATGGCCTATGGGCATACCTCTTAACATTTGTACAGTGTTGGTGACAGTTAGAAACACTGATGTGTGTATGTGTGTGTGTGTGTGTGTGTGTGTATTTATGTCAGTTCGTGTGCCCCATTCCTAATCTTGCCTGCCAGGTAGCTGAGAATATGTAGCTGATAGTGTAAGGATCATACACACTCCTCCTTTGTAAGTACTCCTTAGTCTTCCTGATCCTGACAGGAAGGCTGGAAATTCAGGATAGGCAATACATAGGCTCAGGGCCCTTATGTAAACAATCACCCTTGCTAAAATACCCAGCCTTGTAATGTAGGTGGATAGGTGCTATGTGTTAGCAGCCAACCACCCTGACAAGTGTGTGTCTCTCTCTTTTCTTAGCATTAATTAATTAATTAATCCCTCCATTTATTTATTTATTTATTTATTTATTTATTTATTTATTTATGGGGGCAGAGACATGTATATGGGTGAAACTATGCTATGGTGCATATGTGGAGATCAAGGACAAACTGTAGAAGTCATTTCTCTCTCCTACCGTGTGGACCTCTGAGGGATTGAACTAAGGTCATGAGACTTGATGACAAGCACCCCTCCCCACTATGCCATCTTGCCAGCTCCAGGTACGTTTGGTTGGTGCTGTTTCACTCCATTTGGCAGGTGACTTTCAAAAGAGAAAGGCAGAAACCAGAGGCAGTTGGAGCAGGACGGTGGAAGCTGGCCTTTAGTCTGGCCCCTGTGCGTGCTAGTTGAACATCAGTAGCACTGACATTAGTTCCGCATCAGTAGGAAATTTAAGAATATTATTATATAATTTGGCCTGGGGCGGAGCTTAGTGTTCAGCACTTGCCCTAGTATGTGGGAGGCCCTGGGTTCCATTCTTAGGACTGCCAGGCAAACAAAAACCCTGTCATGTGATTTGCCCGTATTTGAAATGGCAAAACATTATGTGTTAGTCACTATAGTTAGGAGCCTACCAGAGGCGGCAGTGATGATAGCTCAGCAGTGCAGTGATCCCAAGCCTGTTGACCTTAGTTTGACACCTGTGATCCCTGCGATAGAAGGATGGACTCCTGCAAATTGTCCCCACCCTCCCCCAACAACAACAGACTCTCTGAGTTTAAGAAGAACAAGATCTTGACCCAGCCCTTGCCCAGAATGCTGTGCTGCCTGCTTCATCTTCGTCTATGTGTCTTTGCCTTGGCTTGGCCCTTACACCTGCAGACATAAGCGTTCTGTAGACGCCACACTTTTCCTCACTGAGGATGGGAAATTGATATTTAAGCCTGATGATGCACTTGTCCCATGTGCACAGCTGTCTTTCCCTATATTTGGGGGTGTGGCCAAGGTAAGGTAGGAAATAGGGCCTGCATCTCTCTGTGGGTAAGTAGCTGTGTGGTACGTTGGATCTGCTTGGACTCTCTTGTTCCATGGGGCCTCACCCTGAGTGATGCAACACTGTGCTTCAGGACAGAGTTGATTCAGGGCCTCTTCACAGTCCCAAGATTGCAGAACCAAAGAAGTCCAGAGGTGTGGTGCTGTGGAGCTGGGTGGGGCTTGGAAAGAGATTGACAACACTTTACAGGAAATAGATTAAGAAGCTGGCTTATACACTCACAGACTTGTTGTCTTCACTAGTCCACAGACATGTCTGCACCACTCTTCTCTGCTCGCTGTAAGGTCCATGTGGGCTTATGATCTGTGACAGAGGACAGAGTTGGAGTTTGGGGGAGTGCCGTAATCAAAGATGGCACCAGCTGGAGCTTTGGAGCTCAGTGAGTCCCATGCTTGGATTCTTGGTGGTGCTCTGTGCCAGATTTCACTGGACACCGTCCACTGTGAGCTGAGGCCATGGATACTGCTGGTCTTCTGAGCACACCTGTGAGGGAGTAGCTCTGGGAAGTCACACCTTGCTTCCTATCGCTTTGATAGGGCCGTCACTTTGGGCTCCCTTTGTGGGAGGGGATTTTAATATGGATTACAGAGGAAGCTCCTGAAGCACAGAAGGTCAGTTAAGAGGTTATTGCAGTTACAGCAAGTGGGCCACCGTGGTGTGTGTGTGTGTGTGTGTGTGTGTGTGTCAGTGTGTATGTAGTGTATGTGTCTGTGTGTGGGGGATGTCTGTGTATATCTGTGATGTGTGTATGTCTGTGTGTGTGGTGTGTCTGCAGTGTATGTCTGTGTGTGTGGTGTGTCTGCAGTGTATGTCTGTGTGTGTGTGTGTGTGTGTGTGTGTGGTGCTGTTGCTTGAGACATGAATTTTACTAAATCAGTACTAACTCACTAAATTGCTCTGTAGCCCAGGGTGTTTATTGTGTATAGGAGGTGCATATCATGACACCAGGCTAGAAATAGAGGACAGTTTACTTTCAGGAATTGGTTTTCTCTTACCTGTGGGTCCCAGGGGTCTAACTCAAATCATCAAGCTTGGCAGCAGTCGTATTTATTCACTGAGCCATTTCACAGCCCAGAGCTGCAGCTTTTGAGCCCAAACAGTCTACTTCAGAGCTCCAGTCCTCACACTGGAATCTAGCCAAGTGCGAGAGGCAGAGAAAGGGGGTTGTGGGAACCCACAACAGGTCTCTAGAGTGAATTTGGAGTTTGTGGCCACCTAGAGATGGAATTGTAAATCACTGGAAGAGAGAGGTTTCTAATACACATTTTAAACGTCAAGGAGAATTGTTTATGGTCATATGGTAAGCTCAGTACTGACCCTGGCTCTATACGGGCTCTGGAAACAATCTTGTTGTATATAAACTCTCAGCTCCGGGTTAATTGGGCATGGTCCCCACTGCAGCTGGTCTTATTGATAGTCATGTTGTGAGTGGGCACTACTTGGGTTCCAGGTAACTCTATGAGCCTGATCCAGTGTGGACAGAGAAGTCTAAGGCTCTTAGCTAACAGCTTCTGGCCGTGGCCTCACCTTTTTTAGGTCCATTATGTAGCCTTCCTTCTGGTGAAGAGGTAAGGGCCTGATGACACGTGCCTCTCATCCCTCTGGGGCAGGTGTTGGGTAGGTATGTGCCTCAAAGAGTAAAACGAAGAGGGAAGTGGACAGAGGTTGGGAGTCATGCTCGAGCCAGGTAAGGGCCCTGGGACTTTCTGGGATTTCCCATCCATTCTAATGCCTTCTGTCTACAAGAGCTACTTGTTGAGAGAGAATATCCAAACGGTACAGACTCTTGACCATATCCTCAAACCCAAAGTCCTGACTATCATGATTCCTACATCCAGTGCCGGGTTAGAGTCTAGTCAGGCTCTGCTGTGTGTTCATGTTCACACTACTGATGTGTGTTTGGGGACTTAGGAGTAAGGCCAATGAGGCTCAGGTCCTAGCTTCACCCGGAAGCTCTCCCGAGCAAAGGCTCCCTTCAAGGAAGTAGATAGGTACATACTTTGATCCACTATGAAGTGTAGGTTGATGTTTGATGCTGAGTGGTCAGATAGGTGGCAATTTCTCATTGCTGCTTTTATGTTTTTTCCTTTTCAAGGAGTGTTCTGTCTCGCTGTTGTACTCCAGCCCACCCTGTGTACCTCTGCTTCAAAGGTGAGCCCCTCAGCTGTTGGACTCAGAGGCCTGAGTGCCGGGGCACTGCAGCAAGGGCAACATGGACACCTGCCTCAGCAAGGCTGGTGGTTACGGGACCTCAGTACCTTCCTGTGCGCAGCTGGCACTCAACACTCCCACTCAGAGAGGACTCTGTGATAGAGAAGTCCCTGAAGTCCTTAAAGGACAAGAATAAGAAGCTGGAAGAGGGTGGCCCTGTGTACAGCCCGCCAGCACAGGTGGCAGTGAAGAAGTCCCTTGGGCAGAAGGTACTGGATGAACTGAAGCACTACTACCACGGCTTCCGCCTGCTCTGGATCGACACCAAGATCGCTGCCCGGATGCTGTGGCGCATCCTCAATGGCCATACGCTGACCCGCCGGGAGCGCAGGCAGGTATGGGACACGCCGTACCCTTTTTTTCTGCTGCAGTTATTTTCTACTCCTTTGGATGAAACATCAGTAAAAGTTTATAGAAACCCAAGCCTGTCTCATGTTACAAGTGAGTTGTAATGTCAGTGCTGACACACTATTTCCTCCCTTGCTGGTTTCCTGCAGCCTTGGGTCTCTTTCTGCCTCTAGTATGTTTTCAGAGACGCTGTGTCCCTCTGGGGAAGTTTCTTAAAGTTATTTCTTTGCTCTGTGGTCCTGGTATGTAATTCCTTCTGTCCTTAAGCTATAAAAAGACCCTTCCTGGGCCTAGAGATATGGCTCAATCATTAAAAGCACTTGCTGTTTTTTCAGAGGACCTGGCTTCAGTTCCTAGCACTTAGACAGTGGCTTACAACTGTACTCTGTAATACCAGTTTCAGGCAATCCTTCCGGCCTTGCAAACCAGGCACACATGTTGTACCCTTATGTACATGCAGATAAAACATCAAACACAGAAAATAAAAATAAATCGTAAAAAGGCAGAGGTTGGGGTAGGGGACTCTTAAACCAAGTACATGGTGACTATGCCTGTGTCCTGGCCTCTTAGGAGCCTAGAGCTCAATGATATCAAACTAGCCCAGGTAACCCAGTGAGACCTCCTCTCAAAAAGAAACCAGACATATTCGCCTACTGTCTGTCTGTCTGTCTGTCTGTCTGTCTCTAGGGGCTGCTGCTATTGCTTTCCTTCTGTTGTCAGCTGAAGTAGTGTTCCAAGCTCGACAGCTGGGCTGTTCTGTGCATCTGATTTTACTTCTAGCAGGTCTGCTGGTATGTGTGCGTGTGCGTGCGTGCGTGCATGTGCATGTGTGTGTTGGCTTGTTACCATCAGTTTATTTGTTTTTTCATGGTAGGACCTTTGTCCTTTTTTTAGCTTTTAGTTCTTCCTTTTGAGTCTTTAACATTTCTGAATATGTTTCATTCCTGAAATGAGAATGTTTGTTTTCTGACACCTGTGGGAGATGGGTTCATTTGTTGTTATGGACTTTGTCCATGGTGCGTGACTTGCGTGGTTTTATTTTCTTTTTGTTGTTGTTGTTTTTTTTTGTTTTTTGTTTTTGTTTTTGTTTTTGTTTTTGTTTTTTTTTGTTTTGTTTTCTATTTCTGTCATCAGGGTTTTTTTTTTGTTTTTTTTATTTACATTGCAAATGATTTCCCCTTTTCTGGGTCCCCACTCCCCGCAAGTCCCATAAGCCCTCTTCCATCCCCCTGTTCTTCCATCTACCCCTTCCCACTTCCTGTTCTGGAATTCCCCTATACTCTTGCACTGAGTCTTTCCAGAACCAGGGGCCACTCCTCCGTTCTTTTTGGACATTCTTTTGTGGATTATGTCCTGGGTATTCAAAGTTTCTAGGCTAATATCCACTTATCAGTGAGTACATACCATGATTGATCTTTTGAGACTCTGTTACCTCACTTAGTATGATGTTCTCCAGCTCCATCCATTTGTCTAAGAATTTCATGAATTCATTGTTTCTAATGGCTGAATAGTACTCCATTGTGTAAATATACCACATTTTTTGTATCCATTCCTCCGTTGAAGGACACCTAGGTTCTTTCCAGCTTCTGGCTACTACAAATAGGGCTGCTATGAACATAGTTGAGCATGTGTCCTTATTGCATGCTGAAGAATCCTCTGGATATATGCCCAGTAGTGGTATAACTGGGTCCTCAGGAAGTGACATGTCCAGTTTTCTGAGGAACCACCAGACTGATTTCCAAAGTGGTTGTACCATCTTGCAATCCCACCAGCAGTGGAGGAGTGTTCCTCTTTCTCCACATCCGCGCCAACACCTGCTGTCTCCTGAGTTTTTGACCTTAGCCATTCTGACTGGTGTGAGGTGAAATCTCAGGGTTGTTTTGATTTGCATTTCCCTAAGCGTGTTTTTATTTTCATGTGTGTATGTATGTGATTTCATATGGTTTTTGTTTGTCTTTTCTTTTTCTTTCTTTTTTTTTAGACAGGGTCTCCTATAGCTCAGGGTGGCCTCAAGCTCACTGTGTAGCTTATGTTGACCTTAAACTTCTGGTCCTCTTGCTTCCCGCTTCTAAGTGACTATAGGCCTATGCTGCCAGGCTTGGTTTATCCAGCACCAGGTGGAGCGAATGCATGTGTCTGAGTTGGTGTTCTATTGCTGTGAAGAGACAGCACAACCACAGCGACTCTTATAAAAGCAAACATTGAGTTGGGGCTGGCTTATAGTTTCAGAGGTTTGGTCCATTATCATCGTGCAGGGAGCACGGTAGCACGCAGACTCTATATCCAGATCCACTCAGCAAGAAGAGAGGGAGGGAGGGAGAGACACTAGGCCTTTGGCTTTTGAAACTTCAAGGCCAAACATACTCTAACAAGGCCACACCTCCTAATTGGTCACAAGCAGTGCTACTCTCTGGAACTAAGCATTCAAATATCTGAGCCTCTAGGGGCCAGTCTCGTTCGCCAGGAAAGCACACTACCACCTGTCTACATTCTCAGCCCTGTCTGGTGATTCTGTACTACGAGTTTTATTTTCAAAGGAATCTTAACTATGGGAACCCTGAGTGATGTAAGTGCTAAGCCATTTTCTCCGTACAGGTGCTTTTCTCTCTAGGTGCTCTGAGACCGGTGGGGCTGTGTAAGGATGGGGCCTAGGTGGGAATCTGTGTCTGTCCTCTTTGTTTCTAGCTCTTGGGGATTTCTGTAACTTAATTTGTAGGCTTTAGTTTTATTTTTAAGTAAATCTTTTACTTCAGAATGTAGCTGTGGGCCTTTATGTCCCAGTTCCCAGAGACTGTTTATAAGCTTTTGGCCTTACAGCTAGGCATTGTTCTCCCCATTAGACTAATTTACGTTCTGCCACATGGCTGGTTAGCTACCTCTCCTTCCTTCCTGGCCTGCTTCTTCCTTCCTACATGTCTGGCCGGCTGAATCTCCTACACCTGGCTCCTTCCCAGAATCCCTCCCTCTGTCTGGAAGTCCCACCTTACTCTGCTTTTTGTTGTAGGAAGAGTTTTTATTTTTACCAATCAGAAGGTGCCTTAGGCAGGCAAGGAAGGACAGAGACACATCTTTACACAGTGCACATCACTCCAACGAGATAACTTCATATTTTCAGAGAACTCTTAAGAAGGTGCTGTGCTTGGGCCCGCCCACCTCCGCCCCTGATGTTTCATGCTGGCTCAGCTTCCCACTCTGCTGAGCTCCAGCTTGGTTTAGTTTTCTAACTCTCCCACTGATAATCTTTTCCTGGTCCAGGACCCTACCTTGTACCCTGTGGGTGCCACAGCTTTGTGAGGAACACTAGCTGTGTCCTGAGTGCCAGGCCCTTCAGGGGGCTTATTTAGACATATATGCCACTCAAGCAAGTGATGCTTAACACCTCCTAGAGTGGGACATCACAAGACTTTTGGCTCAGGTAGCATTGCCTCCCCTTGTAGGACACAGAAACCCCATCTACAGCCTATGTCCTTACACTAACTCTGTCCACCCAGCCTGGGATTCTGCTGGCTTCTATGTGCAGTCTCGGTCAGAATGCACATCCAGAACAAGTGCTGGGTCTCTCCCACCCATTCTTGTTCATCTCTGGGAAGCCTCTGCTGCCGTCAACTCAGTATAACGGACACTCGCAGGTGCTCAGGCTCAGGCTGTGGCAGCCCTGGGAACCTGTGTTCCTCCAGGTGCCCAGCAGCCACCCAGGCTCTCAAATAGAACCTAGGTCCAACTTCCTACCCTTCTTGCCCTGCAGTGTAGGCAGAGGGGCTATCTGACTGCACCCCAGGAGCAGCAGTCCTTTTAAAGAAGTAAGATGTATACTGGGGGGATGGGAGAGGAGGTCCTCTGAGCAGCAGTCCGAGCACGTGCTCCAGCCTTGGCCTGACCTGACTTTCTCAGCCCAGCTGCCCCATGTGAGATCCCCTGTGCTTTTGTGCTGCTCAGAAACCTGCTCTATCACCTGCTGATGCCTTTGCAGTAGGCAGGCTGGGACCCTTCGTTGGCAGTGGACCCTTGCTTGTACATTTATGATAGCCTGGTTGGTACTTGCAGATGCCTGCTGAACCTGCATAGATTGGAAGTGGTAGTCCAGGTGTGGTACACACCTTTAATTGCAGTACTTGGGAAGCAGGGACAGGAGGCTCTCTGTGAGTTCAAGGCCAACCTGGTCTACATAATGAGTTCCAGGCCATCCAGGGCTACTTAGTGAGATGCAATAAACCAGAAACAAACAAACAAATGAAGAAAGAAAGAAACTAGAAGTGGTTGATGCCATAGCACATGTGGGCATTTACTGTGTCTGTAGGGAAACGCTGTCACTGAGTTCTCATGGGCATGGCAGGCCACCCCATGGGCGCTGAAGACACACCAGCTCTCCTACAAAAGTATGAGGCCTCCACTTTTCTGGGTATGAAAATTTAGATGGTACCCCTGCCCTGCTCCCTAGTAAGGTAAGAGCCTAAGTAAGGCTTTGGAGCTGGAGAAATAACTCAGGGAAGAGGATTTGTTGCTCTTTCAGAGAACCTAAGTTCAGGTCCCAGCACCTGTATCAGGCAGCTGTCTCACAGCCACCTGTGACTCTAGGCACCCCACACCTACTTCTGGCCTCTCTAGAAGCTGGCACTCACATGAGCATTGTCCCATCCAGACACACAATTGTGTGGGCATATGTATGTATATGGCTTTGGTTTCTCAGCCCCTACAGCTCTAGATCACTGGTCCACTGGCACTTTGCATGCCAGTAAACAACTAGCATGGGCTAGTTGGTGGGCTGAGTGTGGCAGTGGTAAAGCACATGTTTAACGTATATACAAATGGCCTTGGACTCTTTCCTAGCACACACAGAGAAAGAAAAAGAAAATTAGCGTCTTGATTTGCTTTTGCATTGAAGTCCATCTCTACATTGATGTACTAGAATCGTATTTTTTAACAATATCAAATATGTGTGTATGTGTCTAGAAAATATTTATTTTTTTATTTTATGTGTGTGAGTGGATGTGCATGCCTGGTATCCTCAGAGCCCAGAAGAGGGCATCAGATCTCATAAGACTGGAGGTATACATATTCGTAAGTTGCCTTGTGGATTCTGGGAATTGAACCTGTGTCCTCTACAAGAGCAGCAAGTATTCATAATTAGTGAGCCATCTCCATAGCCCTGTTTACCTTTTTCCCCCCCTTAGACATTGTTTTACTATGTAGCCAATGCTGTCCTGGAACTTGATGTAGACCAGAGTGGCCAACTCCCAGCTGACTTTTTTTTGTGACAAGTTATCACTGTGTAACCCAGGCTGGTTTCGAATTCAGAATCCTCTTGTTTGTCCCTCCCAAATGCCATGCCGTCACTATGCCTGGCTCCCCAACCCAGATTTATTCTTTCTTTTCCCCCCTTTGTTTGTTTGTTAAGACAGGGTTTCTATGAAATTTTATTCTTTTAATTAATTTTTAAAATATATGTATTTTGGGGCTGGAGAAATGGTTCAGCAGTTAAGAGCACTGGCTGCTCTACCAAAGGACCCAGGTTAATTTCCAGGACCACATGACAGCTCACACCTCTCTGTTACTCCAGTTTCAGGGGTGACACCCTCACACAGACCTGTGTGCAGTCAAAACACCAATGTACATTAAAGTAAAAAGAAGCTGGGCAGTGGTGGCACAGGCCACCACTCTCGAAACCCTGTCTCAAACAAACAAATAAATAAAGTAAAAATAAATCAGAGAAAAAATAAAACAATGTATGTTTTTATATATACCACGTGTGTGCAAGAGCTCACAAAAGTCAGAAGGTGCTGCTTCCCCTGGAACTGAAGCTGCCAATGGCTGTGATTCACCTGTGGGCGGTAGGAATCAAAGTTGGGAATTCTGCAAGAGGACTGAATGGATTTAGTCACTGAGCCATTCCTTCAGCCCCAATCCCAACCCATCAGCTTATTCTTTTTTGTTTGTTTTGTTTTGTTTTTTGAGACAGGGTTTTTCTGTGTAGTCCTGGATGTCCTGGAACTCACTCTGTAGACCAGGCTGGCCTTGAACTCAGAAATTTGCCTGCCCCTGCCTCCCAAGTGCTGGGATTAAAGGCGTGCGCCACCATTGCCCAGCATATCTATACTCTTAAGGAATTCTCCCTTTTAATGCGGTGTTAGGGGTCAAGCCTAGGGTCTTGTAGGTGATACACAAATACTCTACTATTAAGTTACATTCCCAGCCCAACAAATCATTCCTTTAAATATTTAGAGGCAACTGGTAGATCAAGCCATTGAGAAATGATTAAATCTTCAGGGCTGTGATCAAATGTACTCTAACCCTAGGTGGAGGAAATGAAATAGATCACTGGAGGTGTGTCCTTGGTAGCTCTGACTTACTCTGGTCCCTTGTTGTTGCCTCCTAGCTGCCTTAATGTGAACTTCCCTGCTCTGCCAATCCATGTGTACCACGATAGATGGAAACCTCTGAGACCATGAGCAAAGATAAATTCTTCCTTCTGTTAAATTGTTTTCTCAGGCCGGGCAGTGGTGTCGCACACCTGTAATCCCAGCACTCTGGGAGGCAGAGGCAGGCGGATTTCTGAGTTCGAGGCCAGCCTGGTCTACAGAGTGAGTTCCAGGACAGCCAGGGCTATACAGAGAAACCCTATCTTGAAAAAACCAAAATCCAAAAACACCCAAAAAAAAAATTGTTTTCTCAGGTGTTTTAGTCAGTTATAAAAAAATGTATTGATACAGAAAGTGGATGCCAGAAACAGAGGCATGTGCTATTAATCCTGACCCTGCAGTTCTTAAGCCTTTGAAACTGGTATGAGGAAGAATTTGGACAGAGCTTGATGAGTGATTCTATCGGGAGCTCAGAAGACCAAAATTCTGACAGAAATATGGCCAGTAAAGACGGTAGTTAGACAGGGCCTAAAGTATTTGCCATAAAGCATGAGGCAGAGTTCATAGTCCTGGAACCTGCATTAAAGCTGGACTTGGTGGTACATATCTATAAACCTAACTCTGGGGTTGTGGAGACAGGAAGGACTTGGGGATCACTGATTAGCTAGCATAGCCAAAACAGCAAGCTCCAGGTTCAGAGATAGTCTCTTCAAACATTATACAGAGAGCAATGACAAATGACACCTAATGTCACCTGTGGGCCAGTGCACACGTGACGCACACGCGAGTGCACATGCACGCCACCAACATAAATTTTCCGTCAGAAACAGGACTTGATTGAGAATTGGGCTAGAGGCCCCTCGTGTTCTATTCTGGCAAAGAACTTGTCTAAATTTCATCTATGTCTTTAAACTGTGGGAGCTTGAATTTAAAGGTGACTAATTTAGCAGTGGAAATTTCAAGAAAATAAAAAAACAACAGGCGGTGGAATAGTTTATTCCTTGGGAGTTTTTTTTTACCAGATTTATAAGGATCAGGAGCAAAAAACTGAGTAAAAAGACTTGAAAACTTGCACTTGGGCCAGAAAACCCAGTAAAAAGTTAGAGCTAAGGATGATTGAGGCTGTGGTACTAGAGAGGTATCTCAGTGGTTGAGAGCGGTGGTTGATCGTGCAGAGGACCTGGGCTCAATCTCAGCACCCAGATGGTAGCTCACAACCATCTTTAACTCTACTTAGACACCCTCTTTTGACCTCTTTGTGCACCAGGCACTCTCATGGTGTACATACATACATACAAGCAAAACATTCATATACATAAATAAATCAAAATAAAAATTATACATAGACCATTAAAACATAATGGAAGCCAGGCGGTGGTGTCGCACACCTGTAATCCCAGCACTCTGGGAGGAGACAGAGGCAGGTGAATTTCTGAGTTCGAGGTCAGCCTGGTCTACAGAGTGAGTTCCAGGACAGCCAGGGCTACATAGAGAAACCCTGTCTCAAAAAAAACAAAACAAACAAACAAAAAACCATAATGGGACCATAAAAAACAAGTGGGTACTCTAAGATGTTAGAGTATCTAGAAATTGTCCAGTCCATGGCCTATAATAGACTCCACCATGGAAAATTACAAACTCATTTGAAGAACTTCACAGGCCCCCTACTTGCAAGGAGTGATCCAAGACATCTTTCCAAGATTGTTACCTTGTCTAAATTGTCCTCTATTGAGCCTATCTTGTTTATTTCTACATACACCCTGTGCATCTGTTAGCACTATCCCTTTTTATTGAAGGCCATTGATATGCAGTTTAGAGTCTGAGAGAGAAAGGGGTTTCTGAAGTATCTGCCAAGAGCTCTCGAGTCACCTCACCCTGTAGCTCAGAGGCTGGAGAAATACCCTACTGCTCTGTCGCTGCTCACGGACCCACATCTTTGCAGTTTCTCCGGATTTGTGCGGACCTCTTCCGTCTAGTGCCCTTCCTGGTGTTTGTGGTGGTGCCCTTCATGGAATTCCTGCTGCCTGTAGTTGTGAAGCTCTTCCCCAACATGCTGCCGTCCACATTTGAGACCCAGTCTATCAAGGTAAGGGCACTGGGACTTTGAGTACACTTGAATGAGTCTAGTGTAAGGATGAGGGAGATGGCAAAGCAGGTAGAGAAAGTACTTACAGGAACTTAAATCTCTGCAGCCATGTTTAAACCAAGTGGAGTAGTGCACCGGTAACCTCGGTGCTCCTGTGGCAAAATGTAAGGTGGAAACAGGACAGTTCCCAGAAGATAGTGTGCCAGCCAGTCACAAACAGCAAAGAAGAAACCCTGTCTCAAACAGGTAGATGATAAGGACCAAGGTACCCTCTGATCACACCCAGTGTCCACTCTCACCTAAGTCAACACACACGCACACATGCACACACACACACCAAGTAGAAAATGGGTCTAAAATTCCATCCAGACTGCCACACAGTTTCCTATATGTCAACTGGTTCTTTTGTGAAGCACCGGCTGAGTCATGTGATTGCATCAGACCAAATGACCCCAGACATCCCAAAGCCTCACTGTCTGGCCCCTTATGGAACAAGTTTACCAACTTCTGCTATTGAGGTAGGGTTAGGGATTCACACAGACTTTTTTTTTTTAGAACCATGAAATAGTTGAGTATTATCTTGCTTAGATTTTGTTCCTTGCGAGGTATGGGATGTAGGAGACTTACCTTGCAGTGGGCAGCAGTCTGCTTTGTATGACAGAGCCGGGTAGTGGTGGAGGGCAGCGGTCGGAGCAGCACTGGAGCATAACCCTCACTTTGCTCTTGCAGGAGGAAAGGCTGAAGAAGGAGCTTAGGGTGAAGCTGGAACTAGCCAAGTTTCTCCAGGACACCATAGAGGAAATGGCCCTGAAGAACAAGGCAGCCAAAGGAAATGCCACCAAAGACTTCTCTGCATTTTTCCAGAAGGTGCAGCACTCCCCCCCACCCCACCCCCCAGTCAGGGGATGGTTCAAATGTCAAGCACTATGAGGCTTTTCTTCTCTCTTCCTTCTGCTGCTGCTTTTCCTTCTCCTCTTCCTCCTCTTCTTCTTCCTCCTCTTCTTCTTCCTCGTCCTCCTCTTCCTCCTCCTCCTCCTCAGCAGACTCAAGCCCATAGAACAGAGCTTAAGCTAACTGCCTACTCCCTGTGCTCATTTCCTCTCAGAGGAGCTGTCGGTGCCTCCTTCTGTCAATGCGAAACAGGGGTGTGGCATGAGATCTCAGATCACACCCACAGTCCTGATGGAAAAAGAACCAGAGCTGATCCCACAGCTGGCACTGCCAGGCTCCTGGGAGACAGCAGCCTGGATGATGCTACAGGCACTGATCCTCTGTATAGCAGTGCCCGCCCAGGCTTCGGCTGCCTGAGACATGGCAGCTCCTGGGAGAGCTTGGTGAGTGGTAGGTAGTCCAGAGCTCTGCACCCACTCTCGGTTCATTCCAGCTGGGAGCAGGGTTAGCTGTTGGACAGGAGAATGTATAGTTTGGACCTACTGAATAATACTTGGGATTACTTTTGCAGATCCGGGAGACAGGGGAGAGACCCAGCAATGAGGAAATCATGCGTTTTTCCAAATTATTTGAGGATGAACTGACCCTGGATAACCTCACGAGGCCTCAGCTGGTAGCACTGTGCAAGCTGCTGGAGCTTCAGTCCATTGGCACCAACAACTTCCTGCGTTTCCAGCTCACCATGCGCCTGAGGTCCATAAAGGCTGATGATAAGGTGAGCTGGGCCAAAGGCCACCTCTGTTGTAGGGTCCTGTCTGGACACGTGAGGTGCCGTCTCATCTGTGTCTTGCCCATGCATCTTGGTTACCCTGTCTACAGTGCTCTGTCTTCTCATTTTTCTTTTACATTTTCTTGTTATTCCTTTTTCCTACATAACTCAGGCTGGCCTAGAACTCACTAAATAACCCAGGCTAGCCTCATGTTTTTGGCAATCCTCCTGCCCCTTATTCTTGAGCACTGGGATTACAAGCATAAACCACCAGACCTCAGTTATGTTTTGTTTTGTTTTTTTACCCCTTGGGGGAACAGTCCTTGGGATTGAATCCAGAGCCTCACATGCTATGTAAGCACCCTAAGAGGTTATATCCTTAACCTCTTTTCCCATTTTTACAGTTGTATTTTATATGTAGGAATCTATGTGTACTGTGTGTGTGCCTGGTGCCCGCAGAGATCAGAGGAGGTCATGGGACGGGAACCGGAGTGATGGCTCATGCCTGTGGAGACACTTCTCCAGCCCCACTCGATCTTTTTTACATTTTTTCTTTTTCCATTTTTCATGCGTGTGTGTAGTATTTATGTGTGTATGTGTGTTTGCATGTGTCTGGGAAAGGTGAATGTTTGAATGGGTTCACATGCATCTGGAAACCCAAGGAAAGTGTTAGGAATCATCCTTGATTGTTCCTCCATCTTGCTCAGTCTAGCAGGGTCCTCTAGTCAAACCCATAATTCACCACCATGGCTGATTTCTGAGCCCATGTGCTGTGAGGAGTCCTCTATCTTCCAAGGCTGGGTATCATATAACCCAGGCTAACCACCAGTTCACTATGTAGTCAAGATTAGCATTTAAATACATACATACATACATACATACATACATACATACATACATACATACATACACACATACACACACACACACATACGTACGTGTGTGTATGTATATATATATATATATATATTGTATATATGTGACAACACTATAGCTATCTTCAGACACACCAGAAGAGGGCATCAGATCCCATCATAGATGGTTGTAAGCCACCATGTGGTTCCTGGGAATTGAACTCAGGACCTCTGGAAGAGCAGTCAGTGCTCTTAACCGCTGAGCTATCTCTCCAGCCCTAGCATTTAAGTCCTTTTAAAACAATTTTTTAAGCATTTATTTATTTAGTGTGTCTGTATGTATGCACACAGGCATGGGCACCCCACATTGTATGATTGTATGTGTGGAGTCCGCTATATTTGCATGAGCCTGGTTTTTAGTTCTCTCATTTTGTCTCAGGGCTCACACTCAAGTCTCTAATCCTGGCCTTCAGCTCTTGTTCCTCTTGCTTCCACCTCGTAAGTACTAGGAGCCAGGACAGCAGGCATGTCCGGCTCGCTTAGCCCAAGCACTCCTCCTTTGCTTTTTATTGTACAGGGTCTCAGTTACCAGACCAGCCTTGAACTTATTTTTTTTTAAGATTTATTTATTATTATATGTAAGTACACTGTAGCTGTCTTTAGACACACCAGAAGAGAGTGTCAGATCTCATTACCGATGGTTGTGAGCCACCATGTGGTTGCTGGGATTTGAACTCAGGACCTTTGAAAGAGCAGTTAGTGTGTTCTTAACTGCTGAGCCATCTCTCCAGCCCCAGCCTTGAACTTTTAATCTTCCTGTCTCTGCCTCCCAAATCATGGGAATCATTGATGGATGACCAGGCCTGGTGTGCCTGCCTCTGTAATTTCTACCCTCCCCTCTCCATCTGTCTGTCTGTCTGTCTATCTATCTATCTATCTAAGACAGGCAAAGGCTCTCTACTTGGCCCTGGCTGTATTGGAACTCCCTCTGTATACCAGGCTGACCTCAAAACTTGTTATGTAGACCAGGCTGGTCTTTAATTCACAGAGATCTACCTCCCTCACCCTCTCAGGTACTGAGATTAAAGGTATATATCACCACACCTGGTCCTTATTTTTCTTTCCCAAACATATTAATCATAGTTTGCATTCAGTGTCATAGGTGGGGGCTTCTGGAATCTTTTTCTTTCCTGTCCTTCTTTCTTTTCTTTTCTTTTTTTTTTTTTTTTTTTTTTAAGATTTATTTATTATATGTAAGTATACTGTAGCTGTCTTCAGACACCAGAACTCTTTATGGATGGTTGTGAGCCACCATGTGGATGCTGGGATTTGAACTCATAACCTTTGGAAGAACAGTCAGTGCTCTTACCCGCTGAGCCATCTCTCCAACCCCTTCTTTTTTTTTTTTTTTAAAGATTTATTTATTATATGTAAGATACACTGTAGCTGTCTTCAGACACCCCGAAGAGGGCATCAGATCTCATTATGGATGGTCGTGAGCCACCATGTGGTTGCTGGGATTTGAACTCAGAATCTCGGAAGAGCAGTCAGTGCTCTTAACCACTGAGCCATCTCTCCAGCCCCTTTGCCGTCCTTCTTGGTTTTCTTTGTTTGCTTATTTTATTTTCCTGAAATACAGGAACTAACTGTAGTGACTGAGATTCTTCTTTCAGGAAGGACTCACTCCGTGAGCAAGCCCAAGGGTTAGCTACCTCCACCCTTGCCAGGGTGGCCTTACGCTGGGAAAGTGTCAGGGAGTAGCAAAGAGCTGACTCTGTCCTCAGCAGAGGTCCCCAGTAAGGGTCCCTAGAGACAAGTGTCAGGTGGCAGCAGGGGCCCTGTGATATCACTGGGAGCTGTGTGGGAAGCAGTAACAATAACAAGGACCTTGTGCCCTGGCAGCCAGGGTGGCAACAGAAGTGGACCAAGGCTTGCAGACAACCCTGTAGTCATGCTGGGCGTGTGTTTACCTTAGGGAGTCAGCCAGTGCAAAATGAGGATGCTGTGTCCTCACTTATTTTAAAATTCATCCCTTAACATGTGGAGAGACGTCTCTGTGACTTGTAGCAGCTGGGCCACATGAAACCTCGATGAAGAATGGGATAGAGAGTACAAGGAACTGGTGCTGTGCCTGTGTTCCCTGGGGAGAAGCAGCCAGGGGATGGTTTTAATTGTAGGATGTGAAATAGAGATCAAAGTTTGTGTTTGGTTGAGAAAAAACATAACAGAGGGACTATGGCTGTTAGCTGCAAAAGCATAACTTTAGCATCTGTAAAAGTGGGACCCCAACCCACCAGTGTCAGAGGAAGCCTGTGAGGCTGAAAGTAGAATTCCATCCAGATTTTTCTGCTGGGTACCCATGTGTCTATGTTTGGTTGAAAAATCACCTGTGGGGCAAAGAGATAACAACTGGTGAGCCACTGGCTGTCCTTACAGTGGGTGTGGCTTTGGCTCCCAGCTCTCATGGTGGGTCACAGCCATCTACAGTGCCAGTGTCGGGAGTTTGCTTTTCTGTCTTTCTTTCTTTCTTTTTTTTCTTCCTTCCTTCCTTTCCTTTCCTTTCCTTTCCTTTCCTTTCCTTTCCTTTCCTTTCCTTTCTTTCTTGTTTGTTTGTTTGTTTTCCTTTCTTGGATTTTTGAGACAGGCTTTCTCTGTGTAGCCCTGGCTGCCCTTGAATTTGCTCTGTAGACCAGGCTGGCCTCGAACATGGAATGTCACCTTCCTTTATCTACTGGGATTAAAGGCATGTGCCACCAGCTCCAGGAGATTTTCAGTACCTCCTTCTGACTTCTTTGGGCACTAGGCACACATGTGGTGCACATACATAGGCAGGCAAAACACTCATAAAATAAATAAGTCTTTTAAAGTTGAAAAGGAAGAAAGGGAGGAAGAAAAATCACTTGTCATACCAAGAGCGAGGAGGAGGCCCGTAGGTAAAGAAAGACAATGCAGAGAGATGCCAGTATGGAGAAGTGATGGAGACTGCAGAGGTGATGGAGACTGCAGAGGTGATGGGGACACTGCAGAGGTGATGGGGACACTGCAGAGGTGATGGGGACACTGCAGAGGTGATGGGGACACTGCAGAGGTGATGGGGACACTGCAGAGGTGATGGAGACTGCAGAGGTGATGGAGACTGCAGAGGGTTGTTCTTTGTTTTAAGGTAGTAGTCTAGCTTTGCTGTTCATGCCAACATTAAACTCAGATTCTTATAACCACAGGCACACACCACTGCCAAAGCTTCTGATAGAATCCTTGAAGTGGCCATTATATAGATATTCAAACACACTTTTCAACTAAGTGAACATCTCCCCGAGTGTACAAGGATTTAGAAAGTGACACGGAGAGTTAGAGCCACATAGGAGGCCTGGTGGTAGGATGCAGCAGCGTTCAGAGGGTGGGACAGTGGACAGGAGCTGCCTCAGACAGTGGCAGGCAGAAGCTAGCAAGAACGGAACAGTGCTACAGTCTGTTCACAGTCAGCATCCAATGTTCATGTTAACAGGATCCAGAAGAATGGAGAGCCAGGGTGGCCAGGACCAAAGAACCTGGAGAAACTAATAACCTTAGGCTCCAGGCAGAGTAAGCCAGGCAGTGGTGGCGCACGCCTTTTATCCCAGCACCTGGGAGGCAGAGACAGGCGAATTTCTGAGTCTAAGGCCAGCCTGATCTACAGAGTGAGTTCCAGGACAGCCAGAGCTATAGAGAAATCCTGTCTCAGACAAAACAATAAGACAGAAAAAAGGAATAAGGAATGACCAGGACAGTCTCAAGTGAAAGAATATAAGAACTGTCAGATTTCTTAAAGAGTGGCCAGAGGAAGGAGACTGCTTAGTTGGTAAAGTGCCTGCATTCAGATCCCTAGAACCCATGCGAAGAAGAGTTTGGCACAGCGGTGTGTGCCTCTGAGTGGGCATGTGTCTGGATATTCCAGCACAGCGGTGTGTGCCTCTGAGTGGGCATGTGTCTGGATATTCCAGCACAGCGGTGTGTGCCTCTGAGTGGGCATGTGTCTGGATATTCCAGCACTGCTACAGGTAGAGATGAGTGGCTCCCCGAAGCTTACTGGCCAGGCAACCTAGCTAACTGATGAGACTTTGTCCCCAAAGAAACAGAGCGATCAAGAAGAGACACCCCATGTATAATTCTGGCTTCTAAACCACAGGCGCACATATGTGCAAATAATGTACATACAAGACTGTACACACACACACACACACACACACACACACACACAAAACACTGCACACACACAGAAATGCCGAAGGAGCTTTCCACCCAAAATTATTATGTGAGTATGAGGTGAGACTTTGGAGTATCGGAAGGAGGCAGGTAGAAAAACTCTTAAGTGTGGCCAGCCTTTGTAAATTAATCATTCTATCTAGCCTGTTTAAAAAAGACACAAAATCTAGGTATTTTATTTACAGGCTGTAACCTAGATTGGGCAGGAGCTGCTCTAACAGCAGCTTATTTCCCAGCCACTATGTCCCCTGTGACTTGCTGTTTTCCCGGCAAGGTTTACATAGCATCCTGTGAGGATCCTCTGTCACCACTGAGGTCAAGCAGATCTTGAGAGCAAGTATTTAGCATTAGAAAACAAGCAGCATCAGAGAAACCCACTACAAGCCTTCACTACTACTTTCTAGTAAGCTGGAGGTGTGCATCACTTGTGATGTGGTTCTCTAAGAGAACAGAAAATAGATAAAATGACCAGATCAGGAATGGAAGAAAACAAAGGAAGCTGAGCATCTGCCCGTTGCTTCACTGTGTAAACTGTGATAAGTATGCACTATCTTCCCAGAGCACTGCTATATTCCCAGACAGTGCCGTAAAAGCCAGAGGAAACAGGCAAGAAAACCAACTAAAATTAGCTTTTGCATAGTAATTAACTGGAAATGGCCCCATCTTATTGGGAAACAGGTGAGCAGAATGACCCACCCAGCCTGTGGGGGTTGCCCATCAGTCAAGAGCCACTGTGGATGACCACAGCAGCCAGATGTGTTCTTAGGAACTCCGGAGGTTCTTACTATGTGATTTCTGTGTGCTTCCACATGTGTGACATTCTTTAATAAGTGACAGCCATAGAAATCATGGTGTGTACAAAAGGCAGCATAGGGATCCTCGTTCAGAGGGATGTGGCTCAGTCCTGCCTGTGTGTGGATTTGTCGGAATATCTCCGAAAGTTTAATTCAAAAAAAGGGCCGTGGTGCAGTCAATAGCACAGTTGTACAGTTACAGGCATGGCAGGCTCAGGCGGTGACAAGCACAAGGTGACACCACAATGTTCACCTTGTCTCCTCGCTTAGCCTATTGCTCCCTCTGGTCTCCAGGTCACCTGCATTCCAAATCAGAGTCATGATGACCTGTGTAACCACAGACCGAAGAAGAGGGAACACCTCTGGGTATGAGGCCAAGGTGTCGTAAGGGTGTTGGGCCTCTCTCCCTCACCGCTGTGGACACCAGCTGCAGCCGCCTCTTGCTAATTTACAGGCTCTTCCTTCTTCCACCCTTCTCCACCCCTTTTCTTCCACACTTTCAACCTCTTAGCGCTGGGTAGAGAGAAGAAGGGGTAGAGAGGAAAGGAAATCCATCTCTGAATAAAGTCAGAGGTTGGAAAAGGAATGCTATCATTAGACTGCTTTCTGCTGATTAGGAGCATCAGGTTCCTTGGGACAAGCTTGATCTTCACCATCAGAATATCTAATTTCACTCTTGCTCTCTCTTGCTCTTGCTCTGCCTCCCTGCCATGCTCTGTCCTCTTGTCCCTTCCACCCTCTCTCCAGATTCATGGCCGGCCTCTACTTCTCTCCTCCTCCTCCTCCTCCTCCTCCTCCTCCTCCTCCTCCTCCTCCTCCTCCTCCTCCTCCTCCTCCTCCTCCTTCTCCTCTTCTCTTCTCTCTCTCTCTCTTTCTCTCATATATATATATATAATTTCCCCCTGGTGCCAGGGATAAACCCTTAAGTCTCAAGGCACTGAACTATGCCTCAGCCTAATACCTCAGCAAAACATATCAGGAAAATGACGGCGGCTGCTTCTCCTATTCCTCCTCTGCCTTCTCCTCCTTCATTTTAAAATCGTATGTCTATGAGTGTTTTGCCTACATTTGCACCACATGAGTGCCTGGTGCCCATGGAGGTCAGAAGAGATCAACAGACCACCTGGAACTGTAGTCACAGGTGGTTGTGAGCTCCCGTGGGGTGCCGAGAACCAAATCCAGGGTGTCTGCAAGAACAACAAGTGCTCCTGACTGATGAGCATCTCTCCGGCCCCTGGAACGTGGTTCCTAATTCAATAGTTTTCCCAGTTGTGTTAACATCAGTGTCATAGATCTGGGATGATCTTGCAAAGCAATAATTGGCTTACTTTCTCTTCCAGCTGATTTCTGAGGAAGGGGTGGACAGTCTGACCGTGAAGGAATTGCAGGCAGCCTGCCGAGCACGAGGCATGCGAGCGCTCGGTGTCACAGAAGACCGTCTGAAGGGCCAGCTGAAACAGGTATGTGGCCAGGATGGCTGTTGGGGCAGGTTCATAGCTTTTTCCTCTACTGGGAATTGTCTACCTTTGCTCCAGACAGCATAGGCCTTTTTTTTGTTTTTTGTTTTTGTTTTTGTTTTTTTGGTTTGTGTAGGTTGGGGGTGGTCTTCAAACTAGAAAGCCCCTGAAGGTGGGGTATGGCCCAAGTGAATGAATATCTGGCACAAATGCCCAGAATTCCATCCTTAGCACAGGATGGAAAGTATACACGTAACACACAGACCTGAATGTAGTGGCACATTTTGAGACAGAAGGATTTGTTTGTATGGGTATTTGAATGCATGTTTGTATACCTCATGCATGCAAGTGCCTATGGAGACCAGAAGAGGGTGTCAGGTCCCCCATAACTGGAGTTAGAAAGAGTTGTGAGCTGCCATGTGAATGTTAGGTACTGAATCCAGGTCCTCTGCAGAAGCAGCAAATGATCTTTCCAGCCCCTGAAAGATATTTTTGAAATACCATGTTTGGGAAATGCATTTTAGTGACTTAATGAACCGATTTGCTCCAGTCATGTTTGCTTGTGGCACCCAAAATCTGTATCTCTCAACTAAAGAGAGCCACAGAAGGAAACTGTGGGGTGGGTGTCCATCACCTAGCAGAGAGGCACTAGGGCTGTGGGTCAGGCAAGGACAGTGTGCCCAGTGACTGCTTTGCTTCCAGTGGCTGGACTTGCACCTGCATCACGAGATCCCCACGTCACTGCTCATACTGTCCCGGGCCATGTACCTTCCAGACACCCTCTCACCTGCTGACCAGCTGACGTCCACCTTGCAGACCCTTCCAGAAATTGTGGTATGTATTGTCAGAAGACCCTTTCTATTCCTTATCTCTGTGGGCTTGGAATGGGACCTCACCTTCACAGCTGTGGGAGCTCTTCCTGTTCTCTGTCAGCTCCATGGTTTGTCTCCCTGCCCAGCCTCCTGTAGAGCACAGTCTCGGGCACAGCAGTGCCAATGTGGCAAATCTGAACTGATGCATTATTTTTTTTTTCTTATGCTTTAACTCCCCTATGGAGGGAAACCTCACCCTTAGAACCTTAAAACCTCTAAACACGGCCGGGCGGTGGTGGCGCACGCCTGTAATCCCAGCACTCTGGGAGGCAGAGGCAGGCGGATTTCTGAGTTCGAGGCCAGCCTGGTCTACAGAGTGAGCTCCAAGACAGCTATACAGAGAAACCCTGTCTCCAAAAAAAAACCAAATCCAAAAAAAAAAACCTCTAAACACAGGAGGCAGCATGCCCTTGTGTACCCTGTTGCTTTGTCTGAAGCCTGGGTGGTAACACTGCACAGAGAGGTAAGGGCACTTCAGATCTGGCACCTCAGGCTCACTGCAGTTACCTTCTTCTTTCTCCTTCCTCTGAAGGCAAAGGAGGCTCAGGTAAAAGCGGCAGAGGTGGAGGGCGAACAGGTGGACAACAAGGCGAAGCTGGAGGCCACACTGCAGGAAGAGGCTGCCATTAAGCAAGAACACCTAGAAGAACTAAAGAGGGCTGCTGAGGCTGTGGTGAGCAGCCTGCACTGACTGACGGACACTGACTGTGGGACCCAAAGCTCTCCCAGCCAAGTTCCTTAGAGCCTGTCTTGTAGCTGTGTCTATGGCTCTCAGGCCTATCCTGTCTTTCTGCCAGGGTCAGAATGGTTCAAGGGCAGAAGAAAGCTCTCAGGGATAGTGCAATAGAAGACATGGTGTGACATCTAACTTTCTAGTCACCATTGGCATAGGAGGGGCCAGCTTAGCAACCAAGCATGAGTCACCAAGGGACCCACCTCCTCAGGGTTGTTTTCCTGCCAGTTGCTGACTCCCCAGGACACTTCTCAGCTCACCTCTTGGCTTCCATGGTCTCAGAAGCTGCTGGAAGCTGTAATGTTACAGGTTATTCATGGGCATCCCTTTACCTGGTCTCAGTCCCCGAGGTAGGGCAACATGCCCTGACTGAATCTGTTGAGGTGGCCTCAGGTGGCTGGCTCGTTGTGGGTCAAGGGAAATGCTGCCGCTGGATAGTGATCAGTCAGTCTCTCACTGCAGAGTATTCCAAGTGTGACCTGTCAGGGCGACATGCTGAGTGTGGAACCAAAGCCAGGTGGCTGGGGTGACAGTGTGGTACTGCTTATATTTCAGAAGGACATCCAGCCAGAAGTAGCAGAAGCCACTGTCCCTGGAAGGCCAGGGCCCGAGCTTCAGCCCAAGATGGCTGATGTGATCCTGCCCTCGGAGGTACTGAAGGATACGGCACCTGTACTGG
The DNA here is from genome assembly GCF_947179515.1 of Apodemus sylvaticus. Taxonomy (NCBI): domain Eukaryota; kingdom Metazoa; phylum Chordata; class Mammalia; order Rodentia; family Muridae; genus Apodemus; species Apodemus sylvaticus. Next base: position 77,265,001 of record NC_067482.1, read on the forward strand.
AAGGCTTGAAGGTGAGCTACATGACAGGAGAGGAGGAACAACGCCTGCTCTTCCATAAGACCCAGATTTGATTCTCAGCACCCACTTGGCAGCTCACAGCTGTCTATAAGTCCAGTCCAGGGGAACCAGTGCCCCCTTTTCTAGTCTCCTCAGGAATAAGGCAGACATGTGGTACATAGACATACATGCAGGCAAAACACACCATTGTACATACTCATAAACAGTCTTTTAAAAATGTTAGATAGGAGCTGGGCGGTGGTGGTGCACGCCTGTAATCCCAGCACTCTGGGAGGCAGAAGCAGGTGGATTTCTGAGTTTGAGGCCAGCCTGGTCTGCAGAGTGAGTTCCAGGACAGCCAGGGCTATACAGAGAAACCCTGTCTCCAAAAAACCAAATCCAAAAAAAGAAAAATGTCAGATAGGACTGAGGATGTGGTTCCATTAGGGTGCTTATACAGCGTGCTCCTTATATGGAGTGCTCAGGGCCATAGGCTGAGTGCCCAGTGCTACAACACAGAAAAATGTGCCCTCCATCTGGTGTTGGTGAGGGTGCAGAGGGCCTGGGTCGCTTCGGAAACCGCTCTAATGGTTTTCTAAAGCAGCAAACTTGTACCCTGTGATCAGCTGCTCTGCGCCTACGCAGACACTCAGAGCAGCTGTCATTGTAGCTACCGAAAGCCACTAAGGAGAACACTGTTATGGTGTTGCTGTCCAGATGAGAAATACTTTACCACTGGACATCAAAATTGGTGATTTGATGATAAGAAGCAGAGCTGGTAATCCATCTCCTGTAATGTTCTAGAAAACAAAGGCTGTCCCATAGAGCAAAAGGCAGGTCAGTCTCTCCTGGGGATGGAATCCTGAGGAATAGAAGGAAGCATCTGGGGAGAGCCAGCAAAGCTCAGAGCTGAGGTGCAGCTCACTTGAGGCTGTCCTCAAGCCCTTGCCTGTGCGGTGTGAACAGAAAGGCTTTCAGCATTTGGGGGCAGCAGAAGCTATTGGTCCCTGGACTGAGGTGTAGCTGCTTACTCACTTCTTTCCAGGGAGAAGAGATTACCAAGGAGGAGATCGACATTCTCAGTGACGCCTGCTCCAAGCTCCAGGAACAGAAGAAGTCCCTGACCAAGGAGAAGGAGGAGCTGGAGCTGCTGAAAGAGGATGTCCAGGACTACAGTGAGGTGGGTGGACATGGGTTCGGGCATGCAGACCTTTGTAGGTAACCCTCCTCCGTCTGCTCGGGGCCCATGCTGACACTGGGGAGGGTGGGGAGATGATTGGGCCTGTGTGGGTGGGTGTCATGGGGACAGCTTAGTTACTTGATGCTTAAATCATACTTCCGTCCACAGTATTCTTTTTTATCTAGCGGCTGCCCACTTCCCTCTTTGCCACCCTCCTTTTCTCCTTTCGTTCACAGTGCTAGTTAAGTCTTTCCCCTGGCTCCATCCTCAGCTCACACTCACTCTTTTCTGCTCTGAGGTAACAATACCATTATCCCCACTCTGCTGGGGAAAGTGAGGGGTTCTCATCTTCCCTGTGGTAGTCCTCTCTGGCTACGTGACTTCTCCACCAGAAACCACATTTTTCACCAGACATGGCAGCACCTCACTCCCCCCTACTCCTCGCCCTGCTCTTAGCCCTGTGACCTCTGACCCACGTAAAGAAGCCGTGCTCAGGCTTCCTGGAGCCTTTGTATTTGTTCATTGCTAACTACAAAGGAAGTTGAAATTCAGAATGGATTTTAAAGTTTAAACTTAGAAAAATAAATTAATAAGAATAAATTTTCAGCCAGGTGTGGTGGCACATGCCTGTAATCCCAGCACTTAGGAGGCAGAGACAGGTGGATTTCTGAGTTCGAGGCCAGCCTGGTCTACAGAATGAGTTCCGGGACAGCCAGGGCTACACAGAGAAACCCTGTCTCGAAAAACCAAAAAAAAAAAAAAAAAAAAGGATAAACTTTCATGAGAGAAATAAGATTAAGATTCTCCAATTTCTAAGGCTGAATTTAATTCTTTTGTTTGGTTGATTTCTGTTTTGTGGAGCTGGGGACCGAACACAGAACCTTGTGCGTCGTACCCTATACCACTGGGCCACATCCCAGCACAAATTAATGACTTAATTTTTAAGTTCAAATTAATGTAGAACTCTCCCTCTTTTTTTGGGATAAACTTTAAATTAGGACTTACAGGAGATCAAGAAGGAACTTTCAAAGACGGGTGAGGAGAAGTACATAGAAGAATCTACAGCTAGCAAGAGGCTGTCCAAGCGAGTGCAGCAGATGATCGGGCAGATTGACGGCCTGATCGCGCAGCTGGAGACCACTCAACAGACTGGCAAGCTAGGCCCCGATGAGAGCTCTCCCACAGGGTGAGTGACCTCCACTTCCACGCCTGTCCACCTCACCCGGGGCCACAGCAGCTGGGATTACAAGAGGTCTCCACTCTCGCTTCCCTCCCTTCACAGCAGTTTCTATCTCCCCAAGCTCGCTTTGCTGAGGTAGAGCAAGCCCTGCTCTCCATCGCTTTGAGCTTCAGTCTTAACCACACGTGGCTGCTGGTACTCCAGACTGTCAGGCTTCTCCGCTTCTTCCTATTTCTAACCCTAGTACGACACCATTGTGGACAGTCTGCCTTCCTGAGCAGACACCAGCAAACCCTGAGACACCCCATGCTCTGTGACCCAGCTATGAGTGGACTTGCCACAAGTCCTGACCATCAACTACAGGAGGGCAGGTGGCTACAGCTGGGCTCAGCCTCTGCTCTCGGTCCTCGAATTGGTCGTTGGCGTCCTGGGAGGCATGGGCTAAGGACCTGTGGTGCTCCCCACTCGGGGGATATGCACATGTGTGTGGTGCCCATGGAGGCCAAAACAAAGTGTCAGATCCCCTAGAGCTAGAATTATAGACGATTGTGAGCCACCCAACATGGGTTCCAGGAACTGAACTCAAGTCTTCTGCACGTGGAGGCTGTCAGCCTACAAACCCATGATCCTGCCCCTACCCAATAGCACTGCAGTTCTAGACATGGGTGAGCGCTACCAGCTTTTTACATGGGTTCTGAGGATTTGAACTCAGGTTCTCGTGTAGTAAGAACACTGACAGCTGCTAAGTAACCTCCCCAGCATCCAAGGATGCTTTCTATAAGTGTGTATGCTAGCCTTGCATCTTGAAGGGAAAGAGGCTTAGGATCTCACTGTGGGAGGAGTCCTGCTGATCTTTCCAGTTCATGCACAACTCCAGGATCAGAGTTTATGGAAGAGCAGTGGGTAAGGCACGAGACCAAGAACCTGGCCAGGCTCACATGCAGACTGTACTCCCCAGGGAGAGCGTCATCAGTGTCAGTGAGCTCATCAGCGCCATGAAACAAATCAAGCACATTCCAGAACACAAGCTCATCAGCTTGACCTCGGCCCTGGATGAAAATAAGGATGGTAATATCAACATCGATGACCTTGTTAAGGTGGGTCAGTGGCTGCTTTCCTGTTCAAGGGCCCAGGGGTTTGTAGAGGGGCTGCTTGTTCAGAGTTTTAAGCCGATCCGTCATTGGTTACAGGTACTAGCTGCTCTTCTAGAGGAATGAGGTTCAGTTCCCACCCCCACATGGCAGCTCACAACAGTCTGTAACTCTAGCTCCAGAGGCTCTGACACCTTCACAGACATGCATACGGGCAGAACACCAGTGTATGTAATAAAAATCAACAAATCTTTAAAAAAGGAAGGCTATTGGGAGGTCAGGTTTTCAAGCCCAAGTGTCTTAGCCCTTTGCTCTCTTTTGAAATGACACTGGAATTAAGAAGTTATTAAAGTTCCAGACATACCGGTGAGATAAGAGAATGTCCCCTGGCCTGCCGCACGTGCACTCCAGCATGCAGCCTGGACTGTTCCCACATGTACCTGAGGTCCTTGATCCCTATTAGATCTGAGAAACAGGGTAAACGCCTGCCGGGACCCCTTTTGGGGCCACCTGAGACCTGAGAGACACTGAGTAGGTAGACTTTGTAGGGACAGTTGCTAAGCTCCAGGTCTGTCAGCCCACAGCACCTGAATCAAGACCCAGCCTCTAGGGGAAGCCTGGACTCCAGCCTGCAAATTGTCATGAACCTACTTACATTATAAGTTATGGCTTTGAGGGGGAAAAATTGCCATTGTCATCAAGGTTCTCAGTACACCTGGCAAATTTGTAATTTTTTATATATAGCCAGAAATATTCCATTTTAAAATGGGCACTATCAGACATACATGCTGAGCATTTCTCATGTTCTCCCTGCAGGAGCAGATGTACCCCAATGCCCACCCCTTGCTGTACCAGGGAAGTCATGTTCAGGGCAAGCCCTAGGCTTCTAGTAGTGTGGCAGGGCCATGCTGGCTGGGATAGGGAACTGATGCCACACCCTTGCTGTGAAGTCTATGGCCCTTGGAGGTCTGAGACTCGAGTACTAGAGCAGCAGGAGGAACCTATGTACCCATAGCATGCAGTAAAATACCAAGTGCCCAGCCAAGGATGCCTCAGAGGAGTCAGGCTGTCTCCTGGAGCTGTCGCGGTGAGCAGATGAACGCAGTGGGGGAGAACCTCCTAAGGAGCACCTCCTAAGTCTCCCTTGCCTGTGTGTGTAGGTAATCGACTTGGTGAACAAAGAAGATGTTCAGATCTCTACCACCCAGGTAGCCGAAATTGTGGCCACACTAGAAAAGGAAGAAAAGGTGGAAGAGAAAGAAAAGGCCAAGGAAAAGGCTGAGAAAGAGGCTGCAGAAGTGAAGAATTAGAGCCGCCAGCTTTCGGCCCACAAGGTCTGCCTTCATCGTGCTATGCCAGCCTCCCTGGCAGGGCACACAAGAGTGATTGCTTTGAGGTGATTCTTAGTGGCAAATCTAATATTTTGTCTGGAATAAATCAGAAACTTCCATAATGAAGCAATTTTTAGTTTTCATCATTCCACGAAGATTCAGTCCAGCTGGAGCCAGAGAGGGTGGCAGTGTCTGGACTCATGCCCTGATGTGGCACTAAATGGCCCTAACCCTTGGGTTAAGGCACAGCTGCCAATGGGATCCTAGCCCCACACTGGCCCCTCGCTTCAGAGATGGCTCTGGCCAGGCTTGGTAGGAAGGCATTTATTTCCCTGTATGTGTCCTTACTGGGTCAGGATCTGAGCGAGCCTCCATCCCGAGAGGAGAGTGAGAGCCAACTGGACCCCAGCACCACGTGGAGTCAAGAGGATGTGCCTGCGCGTCCTCGTAGGCCTTGGGATGGGAGTTAGACAAACACAGATGCAGGCCGCTCTGCTCTGAAGACACTGCCATCAGTCAGTCTGAGGGATTGAGATTCCTGAATGCCAGTGTCCGTAGATCTGTCTGCTCACGCCTTCACAGTTGTCTTAGCTACAGGTCCCTGACAGCAGTGTCTGTCCTGTATGGATTCTGAGGCATGTCTCTCATCTCACCATTGATCTCCTTAATAATTCTTTAACGGACTAGTACTGAATTTTCATACACAACTGCCTAATTCATGAGTAATTCCTAATATAGTGGGTGATACACATTGAAGAAGCCTTTGAAAATGAAATCTTTCCTGTTGGGTATCTGCATTGCTGAACAGGCCTGGGGGATAGAACTGGCACATGTAACTTGAATATACTTAAAACTTTGTGTGGCTTGTAACATAAAATTCAAGTCCTATCTCACAGGACAATGTGCAGGATGGGGCTTCACAAGAGAATGTATGTCGTAGACTCCAGCTTCCTTAGCACAAGTGGTCATGGCTGTGCTCCAGCCACCAAGGAGTGAGTGATGCCTCAGAGCTTTCAGGATGCTGTTCCCTGCCCGCCAACAGCTCACTGGGCCCTGAGAAGACAGTCTAGAGCTCTTTGCTGAGTGGCCAGCAGCCTTTCTCATTTGGAAATGGCTCCTTGGACAGGCCAGGGCTGTGGCCTGTGGCCTCTCCGCCACCTTCACATTGTAACCCCATCCTTGGAGCACAGAGGGAGGAAGATAATGAGTTCAGCTTGGGCCACTTAGCAAGTCCCTGTCCAGGAAAAACTATCCTTTACTCCAGACAGGAATTGAACATGTACAGAGAAGCAGCAAGCACAATAGAACTCAGTTTCTTGAAACGTCTTTCTTAACTGTTAAAGGAAACATATTGTGCTAAGCAGGAATAAGATGATTCTGGCATGTAAACCTGTGCAGAGTAACAGTGGGAGGAGCCTAGTGGTTCCATGGTCACATCTGAATCCTGGTGTCCCTAGGAGGACAAGACTATGGTTGCCAAGTCTGTCCCCACAGTAGAGGGTATCTCCTGTGACCAGCACTCTGGAGCCTGACCTGTGTCTGCCCATCATCTTCACCCTTTATTGTATTACTGGGTACTGTCAGTGGCCTGCACTGACTGCTGCTGTCCCTCTAACCTCTACTCTGGTCACGCTGTCACCCCACTGCAGGGCCTTAGCACACATGTGCTAGGAGGTCTGCCAGTGGATGATTCCCTTGGGTTTTGGAGTTGTCCCCCTGTTTGCTTCACTGACTTTATGTAGTACAGCTGGGTCAGCATTAGAAATACCAGATCCGCCGGTTGGTGGTGACGCACGCCTATAATCCCAGCACTCTGGGAGGCAGAGGCAGGCGTATTTCTGAGTTCAAGGACAGCCTGGTCTACAGAGTGAGTTCCAGGACAGCCAGGGCTATACAGAGAAACCCTGTCTCAAAAAAAAAGAAATACCAGATCCACCAGGTAGTGATGGCAGCACACGTCTGTAATCCCAGCACTTAGAAGGCAAGGCAAGTGGACAACCAGGGCCACACAGAGAAACCCTGTCTTGAACTACCACCACCACCACCACTCCCTAAAAAAAAAAAGAAATGGAAGATCCAGGACTGAGAATTGTACTCAGACTGAACATTTGAAAACTGGCTGTGTTTCAACTGTCATTAACTGTCCTGTACCTCAGCATTTTGCCCAGGGCATATGTCCAGGAGCTGAGATGTCTGCACCTGTTAAATTAAGGATTTGACACAGGAGTCTGGTGCTTCCTCTCTCCACTCCACACCACCTTCCCACACAGGGTCTGGGAAGCTGGCACCTAAATTCCAGACTCCTTTTGGACTGTTAATATCTTAAATGCGATGGGCACCATGCAGTTCTTAAAAGCCATTTTCATGGTCTTGGGCTGTGCCTCCTAGTACCATGGTAGGGGAGCAAGTTCTGTACCCTCTTCTGTCTTCCAGGGGTCCTAGAGCCTCTAGCTAAATTGTGTGTAGACATCTTCCATGTTCATGTAACAGCACAAAGTGATACTTCTGAACCCTGAGCAATCTATTCAAGAAATTGAGTGGAAACTCAGACTACCTTAAGCTCTAATGGTTGTGCTGTGGCCACCAGGTGTGTTCAGATTTTAGAGGGTCTTGACCTCAGCCCCTAGGTGAGTGCTAGCTCATATCTGGGGGCTCAAACCTTGGTTCCAGGCTCATATCTTGTGGGACCTATCTGAGGAAGCCCATGTACCGCCATCCTGCAATACAGCCCTGTTTTGTAGAAGCTGACAAGGGAGGACTTCTCAGACCGTAGGCTAACTCAGGGCCCTGTGGGGCTAGCGGGTTGCATGACGATGGTTTCTAAACACCTTGATGTAAGGAGGTGACTGAATAAAGTGCCACTGATGACTCGTCTGCTGTCTAATGGTGTATGCAGGGTGGGCGTACCCACACCTAACCAGGCTCTCCCAGCCTGCCCATGTTCAGATAACCACAGACTAGTCATGGCCCAACTTTCTCTTCTCATGAGCTGCACAGGGTGGGCAAGAGCTAGGGCCTTGGCTGAGGAATCCCAGGGAAATGTGGTCTGTGCCCACACGAAGTCTATATTCAGTCCAGAGACAGGATCCAACCATGGGGATGTGCAGAGGACAGTGGGCCTGGTGGGGACAGTTCCCCAAACCCCACCTTGAGGCTCGCTTTGAGACCTTAGCTGGGAGGAGGGTCTGGGTGTTAGGATAAAGTTACATACAGTATTCATCTTCTGAGCTCATCAGTGACTGCTGCCCAGAGCCCAGGACACTAGAATGTAGTGTGTATCCTTCTGTAGCCATTCTTGGTGTCTTCTAGAATGCTTGATTGAGGTCACCCTGGTCCCCAGGCTCAAGAAGGACAAGTCTCAGGGCAAGGGTAGGAACTGCTGTTGGTGAGGAAGGGCAGCCATTTAAAGAGCACAGCATGCCGGGCAGTGGTGGTGCACGCCTGTAATCCCAGCACTCTGGGAGGCAGAGGCAGGCGGATTTCTGAGTTGAGGCCAGCCTGGTCTATAGAGGGAGTTCCAGGACAGTCAGGGCTATACAGAGAAACCTTGTCTCAAAAAAACCAAATCCAAAAAACAAAACAACAATAAAAAGCACAGCACGTGTATATTGTGCTATGTTGAGAACAAAGCAAACATTCAGATGAGATGGACTAACAGTAAATTCAAGTCACTCTTGCAGAAACCCTCACGGGCCAGGGAGTAGGGATGTGACTGTGCCCGAGGCTCTCACTGGAAAAACAGGCCATTTAACACACAACTGGTTTCTTCCCTTCTTGGGAATTCTTTTCTCTTTTTTTAATTTTATGTTTTGCTTGCAAGTATGTATGTGTACCATGTGTACACCCAGTGCCCACAGTCCAGGTTATATCCCCTGAAACTGGAATTACGGATGTCCGTGACCATTGTTTGGGTGTGGGGAATAAAACCAAGTCCTCTGCAAGAGCAGCAAGTACTCTAAATCAGTCATCTCTCCAACTCAGAAGATAATTCTTGCTGCTCGTCCCCTGAACACTAAGACCTACCCTAACCCGGAATGATAGCCAGCCACAGGCCAGTGGCGATTAGCAGGAGTGTCCTCATACTAGCCTGTTTCTGGTACTAGCCAAAGCAAGCCAGGAAACCATCCACCATCATTACTACCCACGTTCAAAAGGCAAGGTAGTAAAATAGATTCTTCCAGAGGAGACTGCATGTGGCAGAAGGAACCCTTGACCTACCTGACTAAGGTAGGTCAAGGGAGATTTGAGTGCAAATCCAGTGTTTGATGATATAGAGCCTCACTGGGCAGGCCACCCAGGAAACCCTGGTGGTGCAGTGGCCTGACTGGCCCCTGCCTTTCTCAGGACCACTCTTGTCCCCGTGGACCAACCCCTTGAAAAGGGCCTCCAGATTACCATACAAAGCTGTGCTCAACAAGGCACTAGGGGGCACTACGCGATGACAGCTCTTGGGGAGTCGAGCTTGTTTCAGGGATAAGAATGCATCCTCCTGCTGCCACGCCCCTACGGGTACTTGCACACACGTGCTCATATATGCTCACACGATGTTCTGCAGACTTTAGTCTGACCCTTTAGCTGCTTTCTGCCTAGTCATTATCATCATGTGTCTATGCGGCTTGAGTCCCTGAAACTATTTTGTGCCCCTCACGAAGTTGCTATGGGTAACCAACAGCCACGGCCTGTAGTTTCCCCTAAAACCCAGTACCTCCCTGAAGATCCTCAAGTTCCTATTTCAGTGTAGAACCAAGACTCCAGTCATCTTGACTTTTAAACAAATCCCCTCGCCGGGCAGTGGTGGCATATGCCTTTAATTCCAGGACTTAGGAGGCAGAAGCAGGAGGATTTCTGAGTTCAAGGCCAGCCTGGTCTACAGAGCAAGTCCCAGGACATCCAAGGCTACATCCTGTCTCTAAAAACAAAAAAATTTTAAAATTCCCCTCACCTAGAAGGTGGGCCTGATCCTAGCAAGGGGTGCAACCAGGGTGGACAGTCAGCCAGTCCCAAGGTCTTCTCCCAAGGTTATAAAGTACGACAGATAAAATAGATTTAGGAAGGAAACACGAGTTTTCTCTGTGTTGTCCTGGAACTTATCATGTAGCCAGCTTTGCCTTAATCTCAGATCTCCTGTACCATGTCTGGCCCAGTGTAGATTGTTTAAACCAGGGGGTTTAGCTACCTGCCTTTTCCCCAGACAACTTTCAAATTAAGTACCCACTGTCCTCATGAGATCACTCACCTGTCAGGACAGCCAGGGGACTGAAGAGACCCAGAATACCTCCTCCACATACATACCCATGGTCCCCTCCTATGGACACAACTTCCTTGCATCCTGTCCTTGGTACCTCTAGACTCTGGTAACCCTGACCAGCCCGCCACTTTGGGGCACAGGAAGGCAGTTTGCAGCTTATCTGTCCTTACCCTGAGAAGGAAAAGCAGTCCCCTTGGAGCCTGGGACCCGCACCTTCTTCTAGGGACCAGCCAGAGGCTGCTGAATCCCCAGGTGCTATTAATCCCTCCTCCCCTGGGGACATACCTCAGAACCTGTCCCCTCGGGCAACAAGGACACAGCTGTACCAGTCTCGGAACAGAAAGTGAGGCAACTCATTGAAATCAGAACCAGTTATCTCTTTATTTTTTGGAAAGTAAGTTGGCTGTGTTAACAAAACCACATCTGCCAGTGTGGGCTGACAAACCATGTGCTAGGCCCCAAGAAAGTCACCCTGAGCCACTGTCCTGACCCTGCTGGCTGACAGCAAGGGACAGCCACCCAAGCCTAGGGCCCAGGAACAGTACAAAAAGTAACAAGATTGCATTCACCACTGTCTCCCAAGCTTTGAAAGGTAGCAGTCTAGGCTATAAAAGTCTAGAAGCACTGCATAGGAAGTGTTAAGCCTACAGCAAAACAACTTGTAAAAACACAATAAATTATAGATAGATAAACTTGTAACAGATATCTATTAACATCTGAACCTTCTTGCAGGGCCAGCCCGTCCCTGGGCACAGGCTCCTGCCTCGAATACATAGCAATTAGAATAATCTGTATGAAAAATACCAGTTCACCTTGAAATTTTTAAACATCTCCTAGAGAAAGCTCCTATATAAATCTAATCCCCCACAAAAGAGGGCCAAAGGCAACAGAAAACGCTCCCTGGAGCCAGCTCTAACTAGAAGAGCCACTCAGGCGCCAAGGAGCTGCGTCCAGCCTGGTGAGAGCCAGACGTGCGTTCTCAGCAGCTCCGTAAATCCAGCATAAACCTCTTCAGCTGTTAATAAGTTACAACGTAAAATGTCTGCAATACCCTGGGACTAAATGCTATGAACCTGGGGTTGGGGACTGGAGCTCTGAGGGTTGATAAATAGCTTTACAAATATACAGGTCCAGGTACAAACAGAACTGCGTGCCAGAAAAGCCCCGTTTCTCAGCCTCTCTTGCCAGTTGACTAGTGAGCCCCATGGAGTGTCTTGCTCCCTTGGGCCTCAGCTTCGCCTTTTTCCATATAGATATTCTTATATATATGTATGTATGTATATATATATATATATATATATATATATATCATACACAGCATCTATTTATATAAATGTACATTTTCTTCTGGAATATACCTTTCTGATAGATGTTAGGCCCCCCCTTCAGGTACCCGTAATCTGTCTCTGAGGGGCAGGAGGGGAAGCAGGCAGCCTGACGGAGCCGAGCTAGGACAGCCCAGGCACAAGGTGCTGTGGAGAAGAGGCTTGCCACACAGAGCAGAGCCTCCCTGCAGGCTCAGCTTTGGGCACCAAACAGCCAAGGCCCACTCTGGACATGGAGTCTGGCCCTCTCTACAATGGTCCCTGTAAGGTAGCACTGGGAAATGAGGGAACCGGAACCCCGGTTGCCCAGGGTGGGCCTCTTACATTCTCGTTTGGTGCTCCTGGCCCTGGCCAGTCAGGAGATCACTGTACAACAGTGCATGTTCCCAAGGGGCTTCTGCACCCAGGAGCCAAGGATAAACACGCAGGAAGTCTTGTCTATTATTGGCCCACTGCACTGGGCTGGCTGGGGTCCACTGCACACCAGCAGTAGCAGGGCGGGCTAGGGTCCGCGTAAACATTGGCTGGGGCTTGGTCTGTGGGACTGCTGGCCCTTCACGTCCGAGGTCCCCCATTACTGGGTGGGCCTGGGGGTAGCAGGTCATGGGTGAACACAGAGTCATCCCCGGACGAGCTGGAGCTAGGAGTATCCTGGCCACCTGGAGAGTACTGCTCAAACGGCACAGAGAGGTCCAAGTACTCCTGTTTGGTGGACACGGTTGTCAGGGCTGTCCGTCCCTCAGTATGTACCCCACCCCTTCTATCCCACACCATCTGTGTTCAGGCTCTGCCCCCTGTATAGGCCAGTCCCTCCGCTGGAGCTCCAAGCTACTCACAGTAAGCAAGGCGGCCACAGAAGGGGCAGGACTGAGGGACACTTACGTCAGTTGATGTCACAGTGAGGATGCGGTCTAAATCCTCTACCAACTGCTTGAAGGTGGGCCTCTGTGAAGGCACTGCATGCCAACATTCCCGCATGATCATGTACCTGTGGCAAGTCCAGTTATGAGTCCCTGGCCTGCTGCCCATCCCCACCTCACCCCAGGCCACCAGTCTCCTACACACACATCCCAAGGGCCCTGGTAGGAATCCTGCTACCCCCACAGACTGGGACCAGGAATAAGCGAGGCTCACAGGTCATGTGTGCAGTTGGCTGGCTTGTCCATGCGGTGTCCCTCTTTCAACAGCTTGAAAAGCTCTTCCACTGGGATGCCAGGATACGGTGAGCCCCCCAGAGTAAAGATCTCCCAGAGAAGGACACCAAAGGACCAGCTGCAGGGGAGTGAGGACAGAGGCCTGTTACCCCTGGCCGGTTACTGCAGCAGCCCTCACCAGGGCACACCACCGATGGGCAAAGTGGGACCCCAGGATAAGGAGATGCCAGCGCTGTGCTGGTAGCCCAATGAGGGGACCAGGACCCTGAAGGCTGCAAAAGTGCAACTTGCACCTCGTCTGTCTTCAGATCTCCCCTCCCCCACCCCCATCCTACGTGGGGACACATACACATCACTCTGGTGGGTGTAGACTCGGTCAAAAAGGGCCTCTGGTGCCATCCACTTCACAGGTAGCCGGCCCTGAGCAGAGGGAGAAGTGTTGGCTTTCGTGTAGGGCCTCCTGGTGGGGCCCTACACCCCAACCCTGCAGGACCAGAGCTCACATTTGTGGTCTTCTTGTAGTAATCCAGGTTGTGCACATCTCGGGCCAGGCCAAAGTCTGCAATCTTCATCACATTGTCCTCGGTCACCAGGACATTTCTGGCAGCCAAGTCTCTGTGAATACACTGAGGAGACAAGGAACCCGGGCTAAGCTGACCGCTCCCCAGCTCAGGCAAGCTTGTCACCCATTCTTCCACCCAGAGTGGCCCCACCTGGCCCGGGCCCTGTCTCTGCCCACCTTCTGGGAAGCCAAGTATTCCATGCCTCGTGCCACCTGGTAGGCACAGGACACTAGATCCTTGCAGGTAAGCTGTTCTTCTGGTAGCCTGCAGGCATCAAAGGAGTAGTCCATGCCCGGAGGTCGCCGAGCCCGCAGGAACTCCCGTAGATTGCCCTTGGCTGCATACTCCACCAGCACGTACAGGGGCCCTGGAAACACAGGCACCTCAGAGATGCCGTGAGACTCCGGAGCCCCACCCACCAGCTGACCACCCACCACCTGACCTACCACCCTGGGTGCAGGCCCCCAGCAGGTTAATGATGTTCTTGTGCTTGCCAATCATTTTCATCATCTCCATCTCAGATACCAGGTCTGACAGGTCCTTGTCAGTGGCATCATCTGTGCCGGGAACAGGGGTGTCAGCAGAGGGCCCCACAGCCCTCAAATGCCCCCTCTAGTTCCCACCCTCCTCACCTTTCAACATCTTCACGGCCACAGTGACAGGCTTGGCAGTACGGTCCTTGTCGATGCCAATAGCTTCAGCCATGACAACCTGTCCAAAGCAGCCTTCTCCAAGAGGCTTACCGAGTGTCAGCCTGACCACAGAAACAGAGGCAGTGAGTGTGCACTTAGAAACCTCAACCCTCACGGGTCATATACCACTGAATCTCAGAAGCCTAGGGCACTTGCTCATGAAGACAAAGAACCTCCCTGGAGTATCTCAGAAATACCCCCATGCCACCTAGCACCCAACCCCAGAACCCCTACCAGGTATATACTAAACCCCACCAAGTACATATTGTCCCTCACCACCACTGACCGGGTCCTGGAGAGCTCCCACTTGGGGTCAGCAGGCAGTTCAAGTTCAGAAACATTGGCCAGAACAGGACCTTCTCCTGACGACAGCCGGGCAATCCGCACGAGGGGTGTGTTGGAGTTCATAGAGGAGTTGGATTCCAAGGACACCTGCTTGGGTCATCAGGACAGGTTGGTACCACACGTGGGCTGGGCATTGGAAAAGGGGTGGGGTGGCAAAGCCTCCAGGTGGCAAGGTCATGTCCATGAGGCAGGGTGTGGGGCCAAGAAAGTGGCTGACCACTCTGACCTCTCTATGCAGTAGGGACTGAAGACTACTAAAAATGTTTTGCACCTCAGAGTAACTTGAGCTCCATATGGAGATCAGAGATAAAGAAGTTCCCACTCCACCCAACCACAGAGAAGTATGTCCGGGGCAGGCCCCAGGTCCTGCTGGGACTCTAGGAGACTCAAGGCAGGACAGGGAGCTCAAAACCTGGTATCTACTTTCTGTTACCTGTCGCTTAAGCGGGAAACGAGAGACCTTGTGCACGGTGGGCGAGCCCAGGCCCTTCTTTGGGGGACTGCGCAGGCGGCAGAGCGTCACAGCCGCCACCACCAGGATGAAGAGGAAGAAGCCCACCCCGTAGCTGAGGATGCCTGCGTACACACTGCCAGCCTCATCAGCTTCCATCAGCTCCTCCTCAGCTGCAAAGATACACATTTTGGAGTCTCATCCAGCCTCTTCAAACTTTCCCCAGGCCGGAACCACAGGCCTCAGTGGGGGAGGGAAGGGACCTGGGATACTTGGAGAGGAGGGGCCAATGGCCCCCACTCACCTTGTAGTATAATCAACAAACACCTGAGAGTCAACAGGGAATACACCCAGAAAAGAAACACCCAGGAGAGAAGCCCAGCAGAGCCAGAAGCACCCACACCGCTACCCAGGCACCCAGGAAATGCCAGAGCCTCAGATCAGGACTGTGGGGGGCCCTGCTGGAGAAGAGGCCCTAGCAGGACCAAGACGGGCAGGTCAGGTTCATGCTCCCATACCAAGCACAAGGCCTGGGTGAGTTTCACAGGATGGCAGCAATAAACCATTAAGGGGCCCCCTGAAATCCCTGGCAGCTTTGGCATGTCCTGAGACAGCACCCTAAGAGGACAGGTGCAGCGTGAGCAGCAGCAGAAGCCAGTACCTGGCAGAACCACCAGCCACGCAGAGTGATGGGAAAACCCGATAGAATTGCCCGCCAGGCAGGTGTACTCCCCCGCGTCCTCAAAGGTGACATTGTGCAAAGACAGAACCTCTAGCTCCTTGTCGGTGGTGTTAGCGCCTGCAGTCTACAAAGAGAGAACAGAGTGCGATAGGCGAGTGCCAACACCTCCCTCTGGGCACCACAGCAATCCACATGGAGATGATCCAGCCAGGCTGCAAGGAAAACGGCCGCCACCACCATCACATCCTTGGCCACCACCATGGCCCTGCCACAGCCACGGAGGCCCAGGCCCCTCTGGCTCCTGCACCGGGGCACTGAGCCTGAAGCCAGTCCCTCCACCAGTGGCGAGTCCTCTGTCCCAAGGTGAGCAACAGGCAGGTGGGCAGCACGATGCCACACAAAGGCAGCATGCAGAGTTAGTGCAGAAATAGGAGAGGTGCAGACGGAAGGATGGGCAGACAGACATATGGATGGGAAGCCAGAAGGCATCAGCCAGCCAGAGACGGGCATAAGGTCGATGCTCACACACAGCGCAGGATGTAGCCCCTAACAGGCTCAAAAGATTTTCTGAGTATGCAAGTGGGGGATGCAAGAGGACAGCACAGGCCTTGGGGGAGGGGGCTTTGAAGCAGATGGTCAGTCAGTGGTAACTGGGGCTACCAGTATTGTTGAGGGGTCACAAGTAGAGTTCCGAGCCACAGGCAGGGTCAAGCAGAATGGGTCGTGCAGGGCATGCGGGTAGGTGCACGGCTGGGGCATTGAAGCTGGAGCTCAGCGTGCCAGGCAGGCATGGGACAGAGTCGTTACCTGCTTGGGGCCCGTGAACACGCAGCCAAAAGGCCTTCTCAGCCACGCCTATGAAATTGGTGGCTCGACAGAGGTACTCGCCCCCGTCCCGCTCCGACACATTGGCCAGGCGGAGGCGTGCGTCTGCCTCCACATTCTCACTGATCCAGGACTGCGGGGACAAGAGACTGGGCTCAGGCACACCCCGAGCCAGCTCCGGAAGGACGTGAGGATGAGGCAGGGCAAGGGAGATCCCCAAAAAACGGGCTGGGGGCTGGGCAGCAACACCTGGAAAGCTGCCTGGGGAGGGGGCGAGTCACGGCAGTGGTGGGCGTGGTTTCAGAAAGAGGCGGGCCTTCCCTCAGTGTCTGTTCCCACTGGTACACATACTCGCTTACATACACGCATATACAGAGAGCGGTGAAGGAGAGGAGAAGGAAGAGAGAAATAGGAGACTGTAACCCACAGCCTCTAAATCCTCGCCCCGGGGGTCATTTTAGGGGAACTAGCTTATTCTCATGAACATTCATGCCCATGGTGAGAGGCACACGGGACAGGACCCCAGGACCCCGTGGTCTCTTTCTCAATAGCAAGGATTCCTGTTCCAACCAGTCCCTAGCCCCCTCCCCGACCAGATCTCCTTGTTTCTCAACAGCTGTTTTCTTTGGGCTTCCAGTGTTGCACACTGGAACATGCTGGGGTATGGACCATGCTACAGGCAGGGACGGCAGGACAGAACCAGTGCTGTGATATGCAAGCAGATGATACCAGCCAATCCAGGCCAGCTGAGAGTGTCTAGCCAGTCCCCACCCCACGGGGGTCCAGAGGGTACTAACTCAGCAGTCATCCTCCTGCCCTGAGCCACCATAACTGTCACCCAAGAGAAGACTTCTGCAGGCCCAGCCCTTGGAGTGACAAGTCCCCTGGCAGGGCACAGGCAACACCGAGCCTGCCTAGAGAGCAGAGTAGGCGACATGCACTGGGACTAAGCTGCCCCTTCTCAGAAGCTCCAACACCTCGGTAAATCCCAACATATCCCTCAGCCAAGAGGGACGAATAGGCTAAGGCCAGGGCGGCTCCAGCTGAACCACCTCCCTGCCAGCCACCAGGTGGCGGTAGAGCCTACCTTGAGCACCGTGACGTAGGGCGTGCCGTCAGGGCCCACCTTGCTGCCGTTCACTTCCACGTGCTTCAGCCACTGGATGTGTGGCTGTGCATCGCTGTACACCTTGCAGTGGAACTCCACGTCACTGCCCAGAATGGCTGTCTGGTTGGCCGGCAGCCCAGCCTGCAGGATGGGCCGGTGTGGGGAGCGCTCTGCAAGAGGTAGTCAGGTCAGGGGCAGTGGGCCAAGGGACCCAGGGATGCCCTGCCTTGGCCACCCGGCCCGGCCCGGCCCTCACCCAGCACATCCAGGGTGTACGTCTGCCGGATGCTGCCGAACTTGTTCTCGACCACGCAGGTATAGTTGCCACGATCAGAGGGCACCACACTTTCCATGACCAAGCTCCACTGCTGATGGCGGAGCTGCAGGTAGGAGTCCGTGAGTAGATGCAGGCTATACCTTGTCTCTGGTCGTCACCCCCAGGCCCCTAACCCAGCCCTACCTTGATGCCCCCAATGCGATGCTCTCCTCGGAATTCTTTGCCATTCTTCAGCCAGGAAATGGAGGGGGTAGGGTTGCCAGCAGCAGGGCAGCGGAAGCGTACAGTGTTTGCAGCTGGCACTGCCAGCAGTTTCTTATCCATGCGCTCTGGGCGAGTCCAATAAGGAGCCCCTGATGGTACAAGTGCCCACAACAGCTGTAATCAGTGCCTTCCAGAACTTTCCCTGCCTGCCGCTAGCCTGCTTCCCATTCGGTATTGAGAGTACTTTGCTTTGCCTGAGCAGGCTCCCAGAGCCTGGGCACCACATTTACAGTTGCCCTACTCTCAGATCTGAATATATCTCCTCCTCGCCCTTTGGTGCAGGCCCCTGGGTGGAGGTCCCCAGAAGGTAGATTCCAGTAGGATGCAGATCCTGGGAGACAGCTAGGTCAGGTCATCCCACCAGTCCGCAAAACCTGAGCCAGCCTCTGCAGTGCCCAGGGCCTGGTCTAGTCCCTTCAGCTGGCATGTCCCCACACTGAATGCTCTGACTCCTCTGGGCTGGGTGGAGGAAGCCACCCGGCTAGGACCCCTGAAGCAGCTGAGGGACAGAGCAGGGATCCATCCAGGACAGAGCAGGGAGGCAGGCCCCTTCTGCAGTGACCTCACTATACTCTACCACAGGACCATGTGCGTCTGAGGGTGGAGGAGACACTGCACAGGGAAAGAGGACAGTCTGCATCTGACGGTGGGGGACCCCTCCACGCTGAGCAGCCCTCCCAGGCTCCCAGGGGGACCAGCAGGCTTGACACACTCAGACTGCAGTGACCTAATGCTTCCCTCCACCAGGCAGGGTCCAGAAGGTGACTCTTTAGTCACCTCAGAGCCCAAACCCATGTCAGGCATAAACACTACACAACCTGGGAAAGCCAGGAAGGCAAAAGCAGACCCAAACTCGGAGCAAAGTCACTGGTAATGTGGCTGGGGCAGGGGCTAGGGGAGGGAGCAACTGGGTTAGAAAGTTTGCTCTGAGCAACCTGGTAGCCAAAGGAAAAAGGGAAATGAGCCAGACACCTTCCCCAGACAGCAGCCTCTGTTGGCTTCAGTGCCAGAGTCCTGTGTAGATCGCACTCTGGAATCCCATGCAAGCCTCTGCACCCGTTCTCCTTGCCCCCACACACCAGAGACAAAATCCTGTTTTCCCATAAATTTTGATTCCTCTCAACACCTTGTCCACTCTTCCCTAGAAGTCCCCAAATGACCCAAGTACTCAGTCCACACAGCCTAGGCTCCTAGTTATAGACACACACACACACACACCCTCTGTGATGCCCTCTTTACAAGGTCTACTTCAGCCTGGCACCGCCACTGTCTCCTCCTGCAGAGCAGAACCAACACCCACTAGTGCCCTTCATCCCTGGATCTATCGTTCCTCAGCAACAATCTGAGCTCCACCCCTGGCTAGCCTCACACCTGTGATGCCCCTTCCCACCAGAGTCAAAACCGACGTCCTGCAGACCAGCCTGCCTCCTCCCTGCTCCCAGAGCACTGGTCCCTGCTCTACCCACCTGTAGCCGTGTTCCCCTCTAACCACCAGAGGCATCCTGGCCCCACCAGCTCAGTTCGCCTGGGCTCTAATCTCACCTGTGTCTTCAGCCACGTCCTCCCCATCTTCGTCATCTCCTGAGGATGGAGCATCTGCAGGTTACAAAAGGGGATTCTGTGATACCCCTACATCCAAAGACCTGCTGCTTCCCATAGCTGCTCTCCACACTTCAGGGCCTACTGCTCCCTACCGTTGGGATCCCGCCTTCACAAGGCCGTTCATTCAGACGGTACCTACTTAGGGGTACCCCCTCCTCTCTCTCAACAGCCAGCAATACTCTTAGGCCAGGGATGCTGCAGCCACCCGGCCCGGGAGTGTCCTGCTCTCCCTGGTTACACAACAGTTCAATGCACTTTGGAGCCCTACCTACCACGCACTTACCTGTCACTCGCACACTGAAGTGGCATAGCACACGCCGAGTTAGCCGATGCTGGCAGACGTAGACCCCTGCATCCTCATGGGAGGCATTTAGCACTTGAAGCCTCTGAAGCCCTACCAGGATGCGGTGGGAGGCCACCAGCCCCGCACCATCCTTAGCCCAGACAGTGGGGCCTGTGGGGGCACCCCCGGGCGGGTGGCAGCTCAGCTCCACGGTGTCCCCACTGCCAAACGTCACCTGCTCCTGCTGGCTAGGTTCAGGCCCTGGAAGCTCTGTGGAGTAAATGATAAGCTATGAAACAGGTTCTCCAAAGCAGCACGCTGGACACTCAGCACATTACTCCGCGAACACTAGCAAAGGCTGTGGTGGGCAAGCGAGTGATGTGCTCCTGGAGCCTGGGGTCCTGCCAGACAGCGTCCAAACCGGGGGTGGAAAACTGTTTTAATAAGAGCCTGGAGGCATCAGTGTCTCGGCTCTGTCAATGCCCTGTGCTAAGCAAGGCTCTGGCTCTACCCTATAGGAGGAAGCTGTGTTTCCAGGATACTCTGGAAGAGGAACAGCCCTCCTGACACCTGAATCAGCTTAAAGTGCCAAAAAGGGTTTGGGACAGCTCTGTGGTACAGCACCTGCCCGGAGGCCTGAAGCCCTGAGTTCACCCTCAGCATCACAAAAAAAGTCACCAACTCTTCTTCCCCTGATCCTTCCACCATTTGGAAATGTAAAATCAGTCCTGAGCTTACTGGGAGGCACAAAAGCAGGTTGGAGACAGGCTGTCCTTCCCTGGCCTTTGGCTCAAAGCTCAGAGAAAGAATAGGGAGCCCTTTCAGAACCTTCTTTGCACCCAACCCTCATCTTGGCTTCTAAACCAGTTTGGATGGAGAGCCAGAGAACAGAACACATTTTAACAGGAAAGAGAAAGCTAGGTATGGTGGCTCATGCACTCAGAAGTCTGAAGCAGGAGGATTACTACAAGCTCAAGACCACCCTGGCTATGGTGGGAGACTGTCTCAAAAACATCAAAATAAATGGAAAGAGAGAAGACAACATGAAGTCACACAAGAACACGGGTGGGTAGCCCTTGCTGGCATACACCAGGGCTGCTGTTCACAGGAGCTGCACACCTCAAAGGCTGAAATATACCAGTTGGGGGTGCTTGGACAGTCCATGCCTTGCAACTTACACACCCATCTCACAGAGCTGCCAGCCTGGAAAATACAGACACCATTCTGGTCTCTTAGGTCTCTAGTCACTGGGCTATGAGACTCATACGAGCCCACAGGTTGGCTGAGAATACAGGACCCTATTTCCCAAATGAGGACCAGGTGGGCGGGGGTGAGGGTGGGAGAGACCTGTCAGAGTGGCCATATGAGCCAAGTGGAGCCAGCCACCCACCCTGAAGGAAGGCTAAGAAACTTGAGTAGCAGCGCTCCTCCATTAGACAGACACAGGTAATACACCTCTCCCCTGCCCAGGTGCTGCCCAAGCTCACGAGGAGGCCCAAAGACTTCACCCTCAGGGAGGTACCACCATCTGGGCTATCTCCCCCAGGCCTCCCTGCCAGGACCTGACAATGCCCATCACAAGGCAGCTGGGCTCAGGGCCCAGGACAGGAGTGGGTGGTCCTGCTAAGCAGACCTCCTTCCTCAGATCCAGCTGGACTGGCTATAATGTCACTTGTCATTCCGCCGACGCATGGCCTAGATTCGAGGCCCAGCTGTCCACTCTGGCCACACCAGTCCTTGGGCCCAATTCTGTCCATCCCGGAGACAGCCCACAGGCTCAAAGTCCACCAGGATTCGGACAGACAGAGGGAACCATATATCCCCAAAATTATCCACGAAGCTCCTGTCCTTCGGAGTCCCCACAGCTTTAAGCTGCCCTGGGCATGATCATAGCCAGGGGCCTACTCTCCTGACTTCCAGTCCTCCAGCCCTGCTACCATGGCCAGTGGGGACCACCCAGTGCTGGAAGCTGCTTAAGTTCTCCCTCCACACAAGAGCTAAGAACAGTCTGGTCAATAGCCTCAGTCCACGCCTTGGCCCAAAGGCAACAGCCAGTTGGTTCCAGTTTGGTCTGGGCAAGACAACCAGTCAAGCCATTCACACAAGTATTTGCTTTAACCTCATTCAAAGATGGACTGGAAAAGACCATGACAGCTCCCAAGCCAGACCCTTGGAGAAGCAAATGGCTGGGGGGTATAGGGTGTGGAGGGGAAATGGTTCAATCAGCTCAAAGAGCTGACCTATCATCCGTCCATCCATCTTGTCTACTGGGAGCTAGGTGACACCAGACACCTGGGCTTCAGGGGGCCTTCGGCAATAATATATCCACCACCAACCACCACCCTGAGTCAGGGAGTGAATGGAAAGAAGGTGCTTGCTTAAGACAATGCAGAATAGGTATGCCATATTCTGAGGCCGTAGAAGCAGAGCACTGGCCAGGGGAACTCCCACACCATTAGCCTCCGGGTGTGAACCAGTAACTCCCGAGGCCCCATCAACAAAGGAGCCAAATGCAGCACCAAGTACTGGTACTTGTGCTGTGCCCTTCAAGGGAGCAATGTCCCTACCACATGGATCCCACAGCACCTATCCCCAGTGCTACATGGCACCAACATGGACCTGGGTACCATAGCTCACTGTTGCAGGCTAAGGGACACTGTATCCCAATCAGGTTGTACTGGGTCTACAGTCTCCTAGACTGCCTCAGTTTCCTCCACTACAGCACAATGTGCAAATCCCAACGTGCACACCTGAGGTCCAGCAAGACCTGGTTAAGGGTCTAAAGCATGTAAAGGGGGTGTGAGAATGACCGGTGCCTGTGCTGAAGCCCCTTGACTCAAACAATGGAGATCACAGCTGGAGGGAAGGAAGGCTGCAGCCCCTGCCTGGAAGACCTGGTAGTCCAGAGTTCTGTTGCTGATCTACGTGTGCACTACAAAACCAGCATCAATTCCAGACCTGGTCTGAGGTTGGTCATCCTAAAGAACTCCAGGGACTTGGACTTTGGAGCAAAACCAGGACACTGATCTGAATGACACCTGCTGTGACCGTGAACACAGCTGGTGTGGGAGGTATGGCCAGGTGTATGAGTGAAACTACCCAAGAGACAGGAGGGTGCCCCCAAAGGGCTTGAAGCCAAGTGTCTCTTGCCTGCCTCCTTCCTCCCCACCCCACCCCACCTTGAGACATTCCAGTTTCCACACTTTATTATAAAAGTCAAGAACGGAAGATAGAATAAAAAAAAAAAAAAAAAAAGGAAAATCCAGAGGCTGGGCGGGCTAATGAGGGCTTACCGGGGATTATCTGGTTTAATCCCCCAAACAACCCTGCCATTACCAGTCCTCTCTAGCAGGACAGGTGAGGAGACTTAGGTTCTAGGAGAGTACTCAAACCGAGGCAGGCCCCAAGCCCAAGTGGCTTTGTTCACAGCTCAGTAATTTCTCAACTGGGCAGGCCACCTCTCCCCAGGACATTATCTACCTTCTAACATACCTCGGGTAACTCGTTTTCCTTTTAGGCACAACTATAAAAGGAGGTGGAATTGTTCCAGGTCCCAAGTAAAACCTGAAACCTGGAGAAAAGGGGATTCTAGGCTCAGCATAGGATCCAAAGCTTCAGGGTCTAAGATCAGCCCAGGTTAATGAACCACCGGGAGGGCCAGCAGGGCTCAAAGTCCAGCCTCGCGGGGGGGGGGGGGGGGGGGGTATGAGGGTATGAGGTGGAAAGCCCTGCTTCTGCAAGCAGGCCTGGGGTCAACTTTTGGACACCCCCCCCACGGACTACTCTCCCCCACACTAAGCACACCAGCAGGGCTTGCACCACCAAGGGCAGCCAGATTAGGCTGGGGACCTAGCCCCACCCCACAGCCCTTGACCCCAGCCAGCTCCTGCTTGGTAATTTATGTTCGTAGGGAAAGCGCCAGCCCAGACCTCTGTAAACTTTACCAGGTCTTTGTATTTTTACAGCCCGGCCCATCTCGTTAAGGAACCGGATTAAGTTTATTGGCCTATCAATTCCCTACCTGTCTCACCAGCTCAAACGCAGAAGCGAGGGGCGGGCGCACATCCCACCGATCCCTAGCGGCCTGCCTCTGCTTTGGTTCCCTCACCGGGGTCGTGCCAGGAGGCCACCGTCACTGCCTGGAGCACAGTGAGGGTGTGCGCTCCGCCCCGCCGCCCCTACCCAAGCTCACTGACACCCGACGCAAGGAGTAATATCTTCATCTGAATGCACATGCTAATGTGGTCCCGTCCGGCCATTCGGCGTCCGGGAAGCCAGGCAGTCCTAGCAGGCGCTAAAAGCGCGCGCTGACCTCCCGACCGCCTCTGTCACGCCGCTGAAAGACACGCACATTCAAGCTCCCAGCCCACTTTCATTCATAAAAAAGAAAAAAAAAGAAAGAAAGAAAATGACATTGTTCCCGGAGGCTGCAGCCGCTGGAGAGAGGGGCGCGGGGGCGCCGGGAGGGGCACACCGCCATCTGCCTCCTCCCGCTGCGCCCGCCGCACTCGCACCTCCCCGAGAGGCCGCGCCGCCATCAATGCGCGGTCTGTGGCCGCCGAGGTACAAAGGAGCGGCTGTTCGGGCCTCAGCTCGGGTGGGGCGACAGCTTACCGAGCGAAAGCCTCCCTTCGCGCGGCCTCCCGCCAGACCGCTGCTCTGCTTTGCCACGCTGCCACCGGGCACAGCCGGGGGCCGCGCGCGTCGCACCTCGGGCGGCCGAGGGACTCAGAGCGGACGGTGGCTCCCTTTCGCATCCTTGGCCTCCGGCCCGTTTGACGGCACTCACTGTCTCATCAGACTTTGGCGGCCAGCGGGGCTACCTAGGCGGAGCCAAGATCCTGGGACCTCATCTCCCAGCGTGCGGCCTGCAGGGCGGTCCCCGTGCGCGCCCCTGGGAACCGACCCCTCAGTCCGCCTACAGGATGAGAGGGGAGCGGCGGCACTGAAGCTGTCACCTTGTCATGCGAAACACTTGAGAGCTGAGCTTTGGCTGGGATACTACTACCCACCCAGCAAAGTCCTGCCTTCCTTTAGCAGAAGCTGAGCAAGAACTGTTCCGGGAGGACGGCGGAATCTGTAACAGGCACTTTTCATCCTCTCAAATCCGAGAAGCAACAATAGGAATCGTGGGAAGTCAGCTCGCGCGCCTTCCCGACGCGCCTCGGCCTGGGACCACCGCCACGGCGCACCGGTCCCCGTGACACCTCGCACTTGGGTGGTGGCTCCCAGCCAACAGACACCCCCAGAAACTGCCAGCTGACAGCAATCCACGGGGCAGGCGACAAAACCCGGGCGCATTGGTCCCTGTGGTGCTACTGAACCCGATGCCCCTTCCTCACCCAAGGGCTCTTCGCCTTTGCCAAAACCCCTGTGGTCCAGGGCCGGCCCCCCCCGGAAAAACACCTTGGGTCAGTCCTTACCTGCCGCTCTCCGCACAGCTCGCTGCTCTGGAACAGGAGGCTCGGAAGTAGCTCCAGCCACGACCGCCACGCAGAACACTAGCACGCAGGCCGGGACTACCATGGCTCCAGAGCGGGGGCCGTGGCGTCCTCAAGCAGCGCGCGCGGGCATGCTGCAATCCCCCACGCCCGGATCCGGCGCCGGTGGGAGGACGCCTCCGCGGAGACTACAAGAGGAGAGCGCCCAGTTACTCCGGAGGGCAGTCGGGAAGCGCGGCCTCGCTCCTGAACCCGGACCCCGGCCGCCCCGCCCGCCGACTCCTAGCTCTCCCGGGCTGCCTGGCGCCGGCCGCCTCCTCCCAGCCGCGGTCCCTCCCTCCTCCTTCCCTCCCTGGTTGCGGCAGAGCCCTCCCAGGACGGCGGCAGTAGCCACAAACTTTCCAGAGAGGGAAGCCCGAGCCTTGCCCGGCCTCGCAGCACTTACGGACCGCTCCACTTCCAGCACATCGCACCCCCTTGACTGCTTCTGAGCCCGCCCGGCCCCCTCCGGGCGCCTGCCGGGTCCTTCACACCAACCTGGCGGCCGCTAGAGCCCAGCTCACCACGCGCCGGTCCGGCTCCTACTCCGACTCCGGCTCTCGGCCCGCTCTTCCAGGGTCTCCTCTGTCCCAGTGGCCGGCTGCCCACCGGTGAGTCCCCCCCGCCGGAGCGGACCGCACGGCGCCAGCTGCTCCCGCCACCCCCGCTGCCACAGTGCACTGAACTGGGGCTGCCCGGAGCGCAGCAGCCCGCGGGGGGGGGGGGGCTGCTCCCGCCACGCCCCGAACACTCCCCTTCCCCAGCGGCCAAGGGGCGGGGGATCCGAAGAGGCGTGGTCAGGCGGGGGCGCCCGGCGGACCTGGAGGGCGTGGGAGCCCAGCTGGGGCGGAGCAGGCGAGGCAAGGGTCGCACACTCGACCCCTTGAAGCAATGCCTTGCTCAGGCCTGTGTACCAGCCCGCTTCTCCCTCCAATAAAGCTGTGCTGGGGGGCTCAGAGGGCTGACCTCGGTAGGGGTCCAGGTATTAGGGACCAGCCCCTGAGCTGAATGAAACCTGTG
The DNA here is from genome assembly GCF_947179515.1 of Apodemus sylvaticus. NCBI lineage: Eukaryota > Metazoa > Chordata > Mammalia > Rodentia > Muridae > Apodemus > Apodemus sylvaticus. The sequence goes on from NC_067482.1 coordinate 77,291,099, forward strand.
CAAGGAGCAGCGGTAAATCCTCAGGTGCAGAGCCAGCCGGTATTCCAGAAAGACAAATAATCTATGAAGAGGCCTTTCAGTGAAAGATGGAGCAGAGTTTACATGATGAAAGACCCAGGGTTTGCACTCTAGAAAAGGACTCACTGCTGTATTTATCAAACCAACCAGTGGCCCGCATCCTGCTCAGGGATGATGTCCACACTTCCCCAAGAACACACAGGTTTGGAAGAAACGTCCTACCTAGCCTCAGAATACTAAGAAGAGTTGGGGATACAGAGTAGGGAGCCTGCCCTGCCCTAGGGCTGCCCGAACTCCAGTCTATGGCTGTCCTAGCACAGCACACCCATCATGAGGACACATTCCATCTGGGGAGTGTCACACTGACAGCTGGTCCCTGGAGGATCAGCCTGATCACCCCATCATGCTGGCAAGCTGTAGGTCCTGCCTGGCAGAACTTCTGTAACAGCAACCAACACCACCCTGTGACTGATGGCTTCTCTATCTCCCCTCACAAGGCAGGGAACCTTGTCTCACCTTCAGACAAGCTCCACAAGATCTGATGAGGCCTATGAGAGCCAGATATGTGGGGGTCTCTGCTCACTGCTTCTGCCCAGTCTGGCTGTGTGGCTTGAAGGACTTAACACTGCATGTCAAAAAAAAAAAAAAAAAAAAAGGCAGGTGGGCCGTGAAAACCTCCACTGGCTCACTGGTCACTCTTATCTTTCCCAGATAGCTGAGCAGGGCCCTGCCCCCAGAGCCCTCATGCTAGCCCTCTGTGTCCACCATAGAGCTGGGTGGCTCTGCCTACTGTTACTCCTGCACTGACCAAGCACCCCTCCCTGCAGACTGGCTAGAATCCAGTCCTGGGTTCCCATGGCACCCCCAGGCAGCTGCCCACAGGTCCTCTCCCAGGATGCCACCCAGGGGGTCATAGCAGACATTCTCCCCTAATCTATTGGCAGATTAGTTATCAGTAAATGAACCAGAATGTGAGCTCTGACCCCTATTTCCACCCCCTTCGTCTGGAGGATTTACCAGAACCCTTCACACCCTGTGACTGGGATCTGAGCATCCATCCAAACTGCAATACTTCTTTATTTCTGAGCCGACCTCCTTGTTAGAAATACCCAGGCAGCAATCTCAGGCCAGTGCTGGTTATTCTCTGAATCCCATGGCCCAGCAGATCATATCTCTCAAGCTACCTTGTTTTCTAATGGGCTAAACATGCAGAAAAGAGGATTCCAGACAGGGTACTCCTCTGATTCTCCCCCAACCCTGTGGCCTGGCATTGGCCAGCACTTATAGACCCCTGCTTAACTGCAGCAGTAGGGGGAGGGGATTAACCCCTTTCATCAAAAATTAGCTGTGTGGGGTTCACAACTTGTATTCCTGTCTTGAGCCTACTTTCAGATTAAAATCTGGTTGTCTTAAATTTACTTTTCCAATTCAGGACAATGAAGTCTGAGGTCAAGCTGGGCTGGCTGTGGGCCCTGAGGAGGCTTCTTCCTGCCTATTTTAGCTCTGGGGCCTCCAGGCATCCATGACTTATGGTCATCTCACTCTAGTCTCTGCCTCTGCCTTCCCATGGCTTCTGTGCCTCCTGCCTCACACAGGACACTTGTGGTTGGATTTAGAGCTGTTCATAAAGTGCAGGATGACCTCACCTCAAGTTTCTTCCCACCGTTATACTTGCAAGACTCTTTTTCCAGATAAGGTCACACTCATGGATCCCAGGAGATCGCACACAGACCTGCCTTTGGGGGAGCCACCTTCTGCCCACCACACACCTGGCTGTCCCTGGTCCCCTGACATCATGCACATCATGACATGGCCTAGGTGTTACAGATTTTCCAACATGGCTGCCACTGTCTGGTGGCTCTTACATAAAAGGGGCACAGCATTTTTAAGACTGCGCTGATTCTGTGGGAATCTGATGTCAGTACAGTCCCTGGTCCCCGTGTACCAGCCCCAAGTAGCTACAGCTCGCTTGCCTTGCCCTCGATACCAGGATGTAATTCCTGGGAGGATGGTCTGTTTCCAGTGCCATTATCTGAAGTGATTCTTCCCAAACCAGTAGGTTCAGCAGGAGTCCACCTGCCTCTCAGAGACCTATACAAGATGAGGCTGAGCCCACCATTCTGTTATCAGTGCAGGATGATAGGGGATCTCCAATGATAAAGCCCCCTTCCATGCCTACACCTCCTAGCCCACTTCTGGGGGACCCACCAGCTCACATAGATGGAGTCTTCTTCAGTAAACGTGAGTTGAGGGCAGAGGCCGAGTCAGGCATACTAGGGATAGCTCAGGGACTCAGAGCTTGGTAGCTTCACCTTTCTGGGGCCTATGCTGCCAAGCAACAAGGGAAGAGACTGGAGAGGCCCCAGCTGCATGTGCCCTAGAATGGAATCCCTACAGGCTGGCAGTAGACAGTCTGACATTTGCCCTTCCCTGACCTCCCCGTCTAAACCAGGGCTGAGGCTGGGGAAACGGTTGTGAGATACCATACTGTCAGCCAGGAGGAGTAGGGGGTGGCTGTCCCAGACAGACCTGAAATCACAACTCACCTCTTACCCACAGGGTTCCTGGCAGGTGGCAGCTGCTACAGGCCACAGTGGAACTGGAACCCAGGCAGAGGAAGCCGTGGGACCCTGCCAAGGTTGCACTCAAGGAGGGAACCTGGTCCAGCAGGGGCAGCTGCCCATAAGGCTGGGTGAAGGGATAAGGGAAACTGAGCCCCAAAGGACTCCACGGCCTGACTTGAAGGGCCGAAGGCTTTCAGAGCCCAAAGCTGCTCTGTGTCCTCCTAGGAGTCCCCGTTCCTTCAGCTGCTGGGAGACATCGTTACTGTGTGCCCATAGGTTCAGAAGCAGTGCAGGACCATGGGGAAGGGTCTCAGAACTCTGTCTTAGAGGACTGGCCTGACCTGGTTTCCCCAAAGAAGAAACAGGGAGCAGGTTTGAATGGCGATGTGACTGTGAAAGTATGTGGGTAATTTCTGCCTTTCAATTTTAGTCTCATAATTTGAGGATTAAAATCAAAGTACATTTGATTTGCACATTATAACAAAAAATGGAACAAGAAGAGAAAAATATTCCAAAAGCCTTCAGCCAATACTAATAGCTACTAGGTAAGATCCTTAATTTTAGCTGTGAGCTTCCTGGCAGGTTGAACAAAAAGGGCAATAAGATGATTCATGTACTATTGGGAGCCTGGGTATGCTATGATATTCCAGGCCAAGCTTTTTGGCCTTTTTGCCCCTTGGTTCACTCAGACCACTAGACCTCAAGTCCTCACTTTTTTTGGTCTGGAAAATGTGCTTGGACAAGTAAAGAGTGGAGACCAGAGCTGTGGAGAGATGCAGGGCAAGGGTGAGCTACCAAGCTGACAAAGACGAGCTACACAGCAGAAAGCAGGAAGAGTTGTCAAGGGACAGCTAGGGTGCCTCGAAAGCCCCCAGGAACAACGTGTGCACGGGGCAGTGCCGAGCAGAGAGGGGGTAAGGCCTGGACAACCCGAGGGACCGGCATGGCCAGGCCAGTAGCTGCTGAGCCGTTCAGAAATCTATTTTCCTAAGCTCTTGGCCTGAAACCTCAAGTGTATTTTCCCTAAGTTTTATTTTTTCTTTGACCCCAAACTCTGGTAAATTTAAGGGAAATTTAATTATGGTGTTTTGGGTCCATTTACACTTAAACCCTCTCAGCCTTCTTTCCAGGACCCTTTGCAGTTCAGCGTGCCTTGGGAGCCTTCTAAATGAATGTTTTATTATTTTTTTTGAAAAGGCCTTGCCCCCTCCCACCCCCCAGGACTAGCCTTCCTGCCAAGAATAAACAAGTCCTAACTCTGCAGGCTCCAGCAGAACTAGGAATCTAGGCCCCAGGGCCCAGCAGCCCTCGCCACACCCTCCTCCTCCACCCCAGTGGGTCTCTATTACACTGCACTCTTCTCTGTCCTGGTGTCACCTATGGCAGATTTGCTCTGTCCCCCTCTACTGGTTGGCCCTCTCGCCCGTCATCCCTGTGTGACCCTCAGCCAAGCATTCAGCTCTATCCTCTAAGTTTAGAGCAGCCAGCTGGGATGGCATGCCTGTGTTCTCGAACACCTGAACGCACACTGCTGAGTTCCCAGTCCTCCCACAGATGGCTTGGGTAGAGCAATCCAGGTCCTTGTGTGGTCAGGAGACTATGAAGTTGATAGTCTTGGTGGTTCCTGACAGAACCCTCACAGAAGCCCCATTTGACAGATGGGGAATAAAGAGGCACTGTCCCAGTTACTCAGTCACCAGAGGTAACCACATTGCTTCCAGAGATGTTTCAGCTGAGCTTGGGGACAGTGGAATGTTTCGGCAGCCCTCAGAGCAGTTGGGACCTCACCAGCCCTGGGCTAGGTGCCTCATCAGCCTGAGGAAAAGGACCAGCCCACCCACAAAGCCTGGTGAGACTCTCAGGATGCTGAGGGAACTGGAGATGCCAACACATAGGCTGCTTACAGCTAACTGGGGGAGGTAGCTGTTTGCAGAGAGCTCACCAGGTAGAGGCTGCCAACTCACCACCCATAGCCACTTCAGGAGCCTCATTTTCCAGGAGTGTCCCAGCTAAGATCCAAGGGTCATAAGCCCAAATTTCAGCTCCTAAGTTTCCTGCAGAATCCAGTAAGAGGATATAGCCTTGCCTGTCACCTGGGTCTCTGCCCTAGTTCACAAAGTAGGCGTGCTGGACCTGGGAGTTGAATTCAGGCGAGACAGATGTAGAGGCCACTTCCCTGTTCAGTCTCTTCAACCCACATCTGAAAGTGCTTTTGCTGTCTGCTGGACTCCACTGGAGGCTGCCTGATGCTTGGGTATGTAGTGGTGTCTGTCTATACCCTGTCACAGCGGGAAAGCTGAGACATGTTCTGTGACAGTCCCTTTGCTCTGTTTCTTTTTTCTTTTTTTGTTTGTTTGTTTTTTGGATTTGGTTTTTTCGAGACAGGGTTTCTCTGTATAGCCCTGGCTGTCCTAGAACTCACTCTGTAGACCAGGCTGGCCTTGAACTCAGAAATCCGCCTGCCTCTGCCTCCCAGAGTGCTGGGATTACAGGCGTGCGCCACCACTGCCCAGTGAGAACCCCTTTTCTAAGGGTCTTCTTATGGGCTAAACCGAATGTTCACCTGCGATGTTTCTACCCAGAGGGCACATGTAAAGTCAGGTACATTAAGAGGCCTGAGGGGTGGGCAGGCAGTGGCTCCTTAGACACCTGTCTCCACGTGGCCCCCACATCCTTCTTGACCTTGCTAACTATGCTGGTCATCCTCTTCTCTCTGAGCCACCACTTGCTCCTGGCCTGCAAGGTCCCAGCACTGGGTAGGCTGGACAGGCAGGGTCTACAGCTCCTAATAGAGATGTCTGTGCTTCTGCAGGCCCTCTCCTAGCCACGCCCATTGCCTGCCCCTCGCCCTGGCTGCTGACAGCTTTATTGTCCACTAGCATGGGCTGGATGGGGGAATGAGGGTGTGTTGAGTCAGCCCTCTGGGGTGGAAAGGTACTGACCATGGCTGAGGCAAAGGTTAGGAGTCTGATATGGGGTTCCCAGGCAGTGTGCACACCCCCAACAGTCCACATATGTGTCCATGCTGACCTCCACTCAAACTAGTCTTCCTCCTGGCCTCAACTAGGGAGTAGGGGGGGGTCCCATGACCTCTCAGGCCCAAGTCAAAGATGCTAACAGCTGGCTGGGAAAGGGAGACAGAAAGTTTAACTCCGAGGAGCAGGGTCAAGGGAAGAGCTGTCTGTTCCTGAGGTGGGCACTCCACTTTCCTCTCCTTGGAAACTGATGGGCCTCAACTTGTCCTGCCAGGTCAGCTGAACCATGCTCCAGTTCCATGGTGGTGGCACACACCTTTAGTCCCAGCACTCAGGAGACAGAGGCAAGTGGCTCTCTGTGAGTTGAAGGCCGGCCTGCTCTACAGAGTGAGTTCCAGGATAGCCAGGGCCACACAGTGAAACCCTGTCCTGGGAAAAAACAAAACAAAACTGACAACAGAAAAGAATGATGTCCCAACATCCAGAGAGCCAGTCACCACCAGGACCAGTGTCTCTCCAGTGCAGAGCAGGGATGAAACCCAGGAGGGCGGCTGGGGCCAGAGCCCAGGTTCCCAAGCCCAAGTTATCTTAGAACTGAGGTCTGTGTTTCCTCAATGTGAATCAGAGCAGCTTATCCAGCCGCCACCAGAGCTGGATTCCCACAGTCATGTCCCCCCCTCCCTATCCCTCCCCACTTCCCAGCAGGCTTCGTGTAAGCTTTGCTGCCCCAGTCTCCTTGTCCACAAAGACTCCCCCCGCCCCCCCCCCCCACCGTTCCCTGGAATGTTTTCCTGAGCCTTTATACCCACTCTTGTGACTCTGTGGCCTGTTCCTTATCTACCTGTCACCTAAGGGTCCCCATCTTTAGGAAGGCCATGACTAGCTTCTAGGAGGGCAGGACACACTACCAGACCTTTAGTTAGAGAGCTACAGGGTCTATCTCTGGGCAATGCATCCGTTCATCTGGAGGCAGAGGCACAGAACAGATAACCCCAAAGCAGGGTCCTGTGGAATCAGTGGCAACTCAAGTCCTAGGGACGCCTGTGTCCTCCGGGGGACTAACTGTAGTGACGACCACCCAGTCAAATGCCCTGGACAAGAAAGCTGCTGTGGACCAGGGCACTGGTATTTCTGAAAAAAAGTTCTGTGAGCTCCCACTGCCCCTTGCCTGACTGGGTGCAGAGAACTGGGTTGGGCCTGGAAAACTGGGTCAGAGCAAGGCTGGGCAGGCCCCTGTGCCAGCACCGCCTCATCTCATAGCAGAACACATGCCTACAGCAGGGCAGGAACTCTCACTCGGTAGCCTGGGACCCATACCCATCTGAGCACACCTAGCCCTGCCCTGTGTGCAATCACTTGGGATCCTCTGGAAGCCACAAGAGCCTCAGCTAGAAGTCTAGGCTTCCTCCAGCCCCACACGTGCCTACCTACTACTGTAGCTTAGGATAGCTGCAGCCTGACCCAAGCCCAGAATATCCCACTTCCGGGGTTGGCCCACCAAAGCTGGGGAACCTGAATATAATGGGCAGCAGGACCATCACTGCTCTCAGGAAAGGACTCCCTGCTGAGACTCTTCACCCCTGGAGCTCTTTGAGAAGAAGATAAGTAGTTGATGTAGAATCTAAAGTCTTTAAAAGGGTAGTCAGCCTCCTACCCTAAGGCACAAAGCAAATCTAGAAACACCCCTTCTGCCAGCCCTAGGAAAATCTATCCCACATTCTCCTGGGACAGCATACCTTCCCACCCAACGACTTCAGGACATCCAGGACAGCCCGTTTCACCCATGGCAACCCTAAAGAAGATGCCAGGACCAGTAAGGGCTATCCCACGTTTATAGGGCCAGCCTCATCCAGGAGTTTCCCTCTTTGCCCAATGTTCATTCTGGTTGTACAAGGAACAACGTGGCTTGACTCACAGAAGGGGGGATGCAGGGGGGCAGGGCTGTAGCTACCCCTAACAAATACCTTTTCCCATTACCTACTCCTTCCCTGGGATACTCTCTGGCCCCACAGAGACCTGGGTTTCCCAGGCCTGCCGCTCTTCACACACCACCAGATGAAGCTGGCCCCAGTTCCCCCACTGAGTTCTGTAGAGGGGGAAGGTCCACAAACCATGATCACCTATCCGCCCACCTATCAGCATTAGAAGACCCTCCCCAAACTCCTAAGAAAGGGAAACTCTGCCCAGGACTGTTGCTACATTCACACATGGGCTGTACCTGCCTCGGGGGTGAGGCTCCCTGTCACTCTGAGCCCCGCTTCTGCTCTCAGGGACATGTCCCTGTCTTACCTTGCACCACAGACCCAAGGATCCAGAGCAGCAACCGCAACCTCCACACACACACACACACACACACACACACACACTCCATGTTCTCCTTGTTAAGGGCTTAAAGGATTCTACTGCATGCTACTGTCGGGCTCACATAACTGGTAGTGCCAGAAACCGGCAGGTTGGGCAGGTGGAGACTCGATGGGGTGCCACTCCCCAGGGCCTCTCTATTTAGCTTCTCCAGGCCTGCCCTGATCCTCCTGTTCTGAAAGGGAGGGTGAACACAACTCACCTGTCTCTGCTGTGTGCTCAATGTTGAAGGTTAGACCACCTGCCCTGCTAACACAGGCCCCTCACCGTCCGGCCTCTACCCTGGATCTCCGAGTGTCACACACACACACACACCCAGCTCCTTATTGGAGGCTCTTGAACATCTCTAATATGCAGGATGACAATCTCCATCAACACCAGCTCTGATAGGGTCCCTACTGGCTTCCAGCCTCGACCCCCAGCAGGAAACCCGCTGACTACCCTTCCCATTATTAAGCAATGTTGGGTCTGGGTTCTCAGCTCATGAGAAGTCTTGGGCAGGTTTACCTTGAAGTATTATTTATAAAATGTGGACAATAATGTATAAGTTGGGATGACGAAAGTTCTTAGAAGACTTATGGAGGTCACATGATGGATCTTGGGCACATTGTAATCACATCTATGAGCCTTCAGGCCACCCTCAGCCCTGGAACCTCTGGCCAAGAACATTGAGAGAAAGTGCTTACCAGATGTGACAAAAAGCATCTGAGGTAGACTGTGTGAAAGCAGAGGTGGATGGAGATAGAGGGACGAGTGCTGAGCAGACAGATAGACCTGGAATAGGTCCAGGTTCAGAGACAAACAGGATGCTGTGGCCTAGCAACGGCAGTGGCCCAGCAGCAGAGCATGAGCACACGCAGGGCCATGTTGGTGCCTGTAACCAGGCCATGAAGGAAAGAGAAGTTCAGAGTCTGCAACCTCGCTCCCTCTCACAAGGAACTCAGCTCTGTCCCTGTCCTCTGCCAGAGTCCACCAATGCCACAGGGAAGGGGCCTGGCATCTCTCAGCCTGTGGAGTCTCCCAAACCAGCCGTGTGCATCAGGGGTAAGAGGCACTGCCAACAGCTAAGCTTACTTAAGAGACTGATGAGAAAAACACAGAAGTGTGTTCTCAGGAGTGTGTACCTGGTGCTTCTCAACTGAGTTGGGACATTAGGCTCCACTGTGGGGAAGCGTCTCCATTGCTTGTATGCTAGTGTTTGCCAGTCCCCACCCGTGGCAGGCATTACTAGTCAACTACAGCACTATAACTATGTAGAGGCTGCTCTCTTGGCCTTAGAATCCTTCCCTACACTTCTGTACCACTGTAAATAGGACCCTGTGGCCAAAATCTAGGTTTATAGCCTGGTGATGGTGTCACACAACACAGCACTCAGTAGGCAGAGGCAGGGGGATCTCTGTGAGTTCAAAGCCAGCCTGGTTTACAGATCTAGTTCCAAGATAATCAGGGTCACATAAAGAAACCTTGTCTAGAAAACAGCAACAATCTAGGTCTGTGATGTCAAGTTACCAAGTCAGCAAAAGAAAGTGTGCTGTTGGTCTCAGCTCAGTACCTATTCCACTCTAGGTCTCTAGTGCGTCTCTAGGGAGCTCTGTCCTCAGTTAAAGACCACTGGGTTCCTTTGTTTGTTTTTGTTTGTTTGTTTTGAGACAGGGTTTCTCTCTGTAGCTCTGGCTGTCCTGGAACTCACTCTGTAGACCAGGCTGGCCTTGAACTCAGAAATCCACCTGCCTCTGCCTCCCAAGTGCTGAGATTAAAGATATGTGCCAGCACTGCCCGGCGACCACTGGGTTCCTTAACAAAGGGGGATGAGCTAGCAGAGACCAGCAGCATTTTCAGAAGCGCTCTGAGGTCTGTAGATGGGGCTTCAAGTTGAAGTGGAATGACTCAGGGCTTCTCCTAAAACTCAAGACGAACTCATCAGTTTATTAGGGAACACCTGGGTTAAGGCCTTGACCAGTGCCTTACCTATGCTCAGGCCCTTCAGAAGCAAATGCGGCCCTAAGGACAGTTGGCACAGATGCATCCAGGAAGAGCACCAGATTCTGACCCAGTGTTATTTACCAAAACATTTACCGGGAAGACACAACATACATGCTTGTTCAACTCTGATGTGGAGCTCACAACAGTTAAAACACGGACACAACCAAAGTCCAACTGGTGAAATGTGAGGTTTTTTGTGGTTACTTAGAGGAGCAGAAATGATTAAAAGATAACTGCATCACCAAAACCCATCCCAGCATAGGGCAGCTCCTCTGGTTTGTTTTTTTCTTTAAGATTTATTTATTTATTATATGTAAGTGCACTGTATGTAGGTACACTGTAGCTGTCTTCAGACATACCAGAAGAGGGTATCTCATTATGGATGATTGTGAGCCACCATGTGGTTTCTAAGATTTGAACTCAGAACCTTCGGAAGTGCAGTCAATGTTCTTAACTGCTGAGCCATCTCTCCAGCCCTTGGTTTTTTTTCTAGGTAGCTGTCTGAGTTTTCTTTGCAGCTTACCTTGTCCAAGGGGAAACTTCCCCACCCCCCTTTTGGGGGGGGGTTGGTTTTTTGGATTTGGTTTTTTCGAGACAGGGTTTCTCTGTATAGCCCTGACTGTCCTGGAACTCACTCTGTAGACCAGGCTGGCCTCGAACTCAGAAATCCCCGCCTCTGTCTCCCAGAGTGCTGGGATTACAGGCGTGGACCACCACCACCAAGCTAAACTCTCCCCTTTTATTGTTTACTCTGGCAGGGAGGGACCTAGTGAATCTGGTCAATTTCAGGAACTTCCTGAAGCTATTTTGAGTTGTTTACCTTCCTGCTTAAAGAGCTTCCCTACAGGAGATAGTGTTTCCATTTCAGAGGAAACTGTTGCAACAATATCCAGGTGCCCACTTCAGGGCTGTGTAATGACCCCCAGCTGCTATCGGGAGAACCTGGGACCAGTCTGTATGGATGGATGTGTCCGGTCCTGTGGGCAGGGATTTGTGGCCCTCAAAGAGTCTAAGAGCTTTATGCTAGCCTCGTGAACCCTCAGCGCTTGGGATGCCTAACAGCTCCCAACTCACCCAAAATCCAAGCTCGCCATATTTGGCTCTCTGGACTCCTGGAAGCTTTGGTGTTGAGACCTCAGCTGGTCCTACTACACGTGTACTATCTCTACCATACTAGTGCCTGCCAGAGAGGCTATGCCAGCAGCTTGGTCACTCTAGTAGATGATACTTCATGCTAGGAAGCAGTACATTTAAGTCCTCTGCTCAGTGATGAGGGAAGTTGGGTGGTGGTGGTGGTGGTGGTGGTGTGTGCCCTAGTGCCTAAAGCCCACTAGGAGACAATAGGCCAGGCTTATCACTGACCCTTCCCTCATCCAGAGCCAGTTGCTGTACACTCACTTGTAGGCGGTGGCTTTGTTGGGGGCTTCCCAGGGGAGGCTGAGCCTGTTGAGGCATTAGGCTGCCAGAGAAGAAAGTCTGTTGCGGGAGCAGACACAGCTGCTGTGCAGGGTGAGCCTCATACTTCCTAGAAAATACAGCTTTTACACATCATATTTATTTAGGTCACAAAAACAAAAGCATTCCAGAACTCCAGAGAGAGGTAATTAAATTGCTGGTAGGCCTAGGTTATTTTGTTTTTGGGGGGCAATTTTTGGGTGGGGGTATTAATACAGGGTCTTTTTTTTTCTTTGAGTAGGGTCTTTCTATATAGCTCTGGCTGTCCTAGAAATCACTCTATAGACCAGGCTGGCCTCAACCTCAAAGATGTACCTGCCTCTGCCTCCTGAGTGCTGGCATTAAGGATGTGTCCCGCCACCCAACTCTTTAACTAGTTTTGAGCCCTGTGGCAGCCAAAACAAGGAGAGAAGAGCAGGGCAAGGGCTGGAGTAGGGCTCAGATAGAAGAGTGTTTACCTGGAATGTAAGCCCTGGGTTCAATTCCCAGCACTGCATAAAACCAAGCATGGTGTTATGTGCCTATAATCCTAACATTTAGAAGTCTGAGGCAGGAGGATCCAGAGAAGTTTCCAGGATAGCCTGGGCTATATAGCATATCCAGTACAGCCATGGCTGTGTAGCCAGACCTTGTCTCAAAAACCAAAATAAGCTGGATAGTAGTGTGGTGCATGTCTTTAATCCCAGTAGTCAGGAGGCAGATCTCTGTGAGTTCAAGGCCAATCTGGTCCACAGATCAAGTTCCAGGAACATCCAGGGCTACACAAAGAAACCTTATCTTGCCAGGCAGAGGTGGTACATGCTTTTAATTCCAGCATTTGGGAGGCAGAGGTAGGTGGATTTCTGAGTTCAAGGCCAGCCTGATCTACAGAGTAAGTTCCAGGACTGCCAGGTCTACACAGAGAAACCCTGTCTCAAATACCGAGGGGGTGTTAAAAAAAAAAAGAAAGAAAAGAAAAAGAAACCTTATTTTAGAAAGGAAACAACAAAAAAAAGAAGAAACGAAAAGAAAAACTAAAAAGAATAGTGTGGCCACTCATGATAGCAAACACTTGAAATACTAGCACCCAGAATCTCAAAATCAAGGTCAGCCTGTTCTGCATAATGGGATCTATCTTAAAAACAACAAGCAGGGTGTGGTGGCATATGACTTTAAGCTCTGCACTGAGCAGAGGCAGAAGTATCTCTGTGAGTTCAAATGTAGCCTGGGTTACAGAGCGAATTCCTGGACATCTAGGGCTACACAATGAGACCCTTTCAAAACAAACACGCAAACAAATCAAATCAGTGCAGCCAAGTTCAGTAGATGAAACGTAGGCCCCATCTCCACTTTAGTAGTCTATGTCCTGTTCCTCTCCCAAGCGTGAGTCTCCCATCCTCAGCCATGGCATGGAGAACAGGAGAACAGCAAGAAGCCACCCTCTGTGACCTGGCAACAGAGGCCAAACCCTGAGTTTGACACTGAGTTGGCAAGACAGGTTGTCCAGAGGACAGCTGAGGGGTACCTGTGACGGAGGGCATGCAACTCTCAGCGGGGTTAGCGACCCATGTGCCCCAACCACGCCGCGTCCTTGTCATGGTCACCCTTTAGCTCCACCTCCAGGAACCCATACAAGCCTGAGTGGCCTCTGTTCCTCTCTCTGGCAGATCTGTGGCGCACAGCCCAAGTTCCTCTCTCCCTACACTCCACCTCAGGACTGGTCTCCTCCTCTTCCTGGAGCTGTCCCCACTCCCCGGCCCCATCTCTTGCTCCTTATAGGAAAATCCCTGCCTCACTCTCAGCTGTAGGAGCGGATCTGCCTTAGGCTTGACCACCTGACTTGGGGCAGAGCCTGTACTTGGACCCAGAATCATAAAGTGACCCAATCAATGAATGAATGGCTAAGCCCCAAGGCATGATGGGTGCCTCAGCCTGGTGCATAAACACCTAGATGAAGCTAGCACCCTCGGGCTGGATAGGGCCTAGCCTCTCCCATAACTTCATTTCCCAGTGAGCCTGGCTGATGCCTGGGTCCTACCCACAGCCCAGCCCAGCCAACTGTGAAGAAAGATGGCCTAGAAGCTGGCTCTTGGGCCCAGCCTACCAGAGGACACACGTTCCACTCTGCTGGTCCAGCTGACCAAGGGTTTTTTTTTTTTTTTTCAAAGACATGTCTGATGAAGTGTCCTTTGAAGTAGACCGTATGTGGCCACCCACACACAGAGGCCTGCAGGGATAGACCTGGCTAGGGCTTCCCAACAGTGCTCAGGCTGATGCCTGTGGCCTGTCCTAGGACCAGCATCTTGTTAGCTACAACTAGATGACCCTTACTGCCGAAAGAGAAAGAGAGAGAGACAGAGACAGAAAGACAGACACAGAAAGAGACACACAGAGAGGGACAGACAGCGAGACAGACAGCTGGCTGGGTTTGGGTCTTGGGCTTCTGAGAAATCAGGGCAAAGGTGATCCAGATGCAGGACTTCCCAGGCCTGTGTTTGTTGCAGGCCTCCTGGGCACCTACCTGATCTCTAGCTCTCCCCACATCTCACTATATCTATACATATTTAGAACTCATTCATTTACTTGCTTGTGGACTCTGCAACCAGCCCACACCTGCCGTGGCCCCTGGGTTCATCTAAGCCATTTTGGCTAAGGCCTTGCCCTTTTAGCCTAGAGCCATGGCTAGCTCGGTACCAGACTCCTTGTACAGGGAGTGTGGCTCAGGGATCCCCAGCAACACCCCCATCCCCTTTTCTGTTGTGCCACTCTGGGAGTTAAGATGACCAGCAGGTAGTTGTACAGCGTCCTGCAGGCGATTCCAGAGACAGGGGTGTTGGTAGAATGGGGGTGCTGCTGAGAGCTAGTTAGGCGCACCACCTAACTCGCCTTTTCAACCTATTATAGCTTATTGCCACTCATCATACAGATGGACACAGGGGTGGCTGCTATGTCATGTCCATGTAGTGTGCCAGACTGCCTGTTCCCAAACCTTATTCCACCCATGATCAGAACCAGGACTCCCTGCAACCCTGTAGAACCTCTGTACTTCCTGGTGACTGCCAATCCCAGTCACCTGAAAGTCTCCTGGTGCATTGGCCCTGGCGAGCAGGGGAAGAAAGCCACACATAGGTAGGCATGACCATCCCAGCAGACAAAGCCAGGGACAGTGCAGGCTCTGCCTGGGACACATAAAAGTCTCAGGGGCATGACTCAGCTTAGTGCCTGGTCAGTGTTGGGGTCACAGGGCAGGATACAGAGGGCAAGTCCCAGCAAAAACTGGGGTTCAGGCTTCTCAGGGCTCCAGTCAGCCTTACAGCCCTGACCTCAAGCCACATGGACTTAGTGCAACTGATGTAGGGACTGCCACCCTGCCCTACATGGCTGCCTTGAAGACACCATGCCCTGTTTGGGGTCCCAGGACCTCCAGGTCCCTGGGCAACAGGGTTGGCATTCAAACCTGGAATACTCAAATATGTGTGGGTGTCCCTAGTGCTAGGCAGGGACAGTGACGACACAGATCAGAGAAAGGGCCCCTGGTTTTGGTGGGGCTGGTGGGGGAGAACACGCAGAGCAAAGGAAAGCAGGGTCAGCTAGCCTGCCTTCAGTAACAGGCTTTACACAGGGGCGTGACATGATATGATTGAGCCTTCGAGAGCTCCCTGGCTGCTGGGTGGACAGGGGCCAAGAGGGCAGAAGCTGCAGTCAGCCAGATGGACATGGCCCATGCCCGCTCGGGGACAGCCACAGGAGGTACGAGTGGGGTCCCCAAGAGCAGCCGTCATCAGTTACACCAGGGAGAGAGGGTGGGGGCAGAGGAGGGGTCCTGAGTTGGGGGGCTGACAGCTCAATCCTGCCCGTCACTGCTCAATGGGCCCTTGTCCCCCTTCCATTGAGTGCCGCATTCCCGGCCCCCTGGAGACGGCCTGGCCACGGCCATCTCCGGGGAGGCAGGAATGCGGCAGGCGGGGCTGGAGCTGGGGGTGGGGGCTCCTGTTCTCACGCCCGGGGCCACTCTGGCCGACTCAATTGGAATTTAAATGCTGGCCATTGTTGTCCCGGGAATGGCCAGGAGTCAGCTCTGCCCTAGGGGCTTGGCCGGGCCTGGACTGGAGGGGCTAGCCAACCCCGCAGCCAGTCAGCCAGCTCCTACCAGACCCAGTCACTCCTGCTGCAGGCTGATACCCCCACACACACACTCCTCCAGGCAGCCCTCCAGGACAGCTCTTACCCTCTTTCATAGCTTTCCAGCAGCTTTGATGGGTTTGGGACAATGAACTAAGGAGGTGCTAACTGTGGGGTCTGCTTTCCCATGCCCTACCGTGGTCCTTCAGGAGCATGGGGGCCAAGGATGAGTGGACAGAAGGGGTGGAGGCTGCATTGGAGCCTTGAGAATCTGCTTGGCAGGAGGCTGGGGTGTGACCACCATGAGAAGTCTTCATGCTCAGGTAGGGTACTTCAGGCCTTAACAGGGACCTGACCCAAGCTGAGCTGAAGTAAACCAGGTTCCTGGAGAATGGCCTCCTGCTCTGCGCTCAGAGTGGGGAGTCTAAGAAGAAAGGAAACACTCCGTCTTCTAATTCTGGAAGGCATTTCACTGAGGCCTCCAAGTCCTGCTGATTCATCACAGACCTCACTTCCAACAACAGTGTCACCTTCTCCCCCCACCCCCCATTTCCATTTCCAAATAGGAACTGTGTGGTAGACACCTGGCTTTGAAAGACCAAGAACCATATGCAAGCCAACCAGCCCACCGTAGCAGGAGTGGGACCACTGTCTCTCTACTGTACACATCACACAGGATGACACTGGCCACACAAAACCAGGCCCCCATCAGGAGTCATCCTTCGGTGGGTGAAGCCCTTGGCCTTGGATTCATATTCTAAACCTTCACAAAAGCAGCTCGAGCCTCCAGCCAGGGAAGACACCCTTCATCTCCGGGGACCTCTGAGGGCTGGGCCAGTTGATGGGAGCCTGGGGATGCCTGCCCCCTGCCTTGCCCACCGCCTCGGCCTCCTCTTCCTCCCTTGGACTTTATTCATTTATTTATTTGCTGAACTTCTGACGCCCCTGAAAGGGGCCTTTGTCCAAGCAGACAATCATCAGCACAAATAGAAACGGAGCTGTGTTTGAGCAAAGTCTGGTGTGTGTTGGTGGGGGTGGGAGAATGGTCAGGGTGGAGGTGGGGCGCACAGCCAGTGAGCTGTCTGCCGAGGGGGTGCTCCAGAACACCGACATATGCCTGGCCCATGCCAAACTGTGAGCCTTAAAGAAATGACCCACACTCAGGAGCCCTGACACAGATCCCTGCCCCTGCTCCAGTCAGTCCTGTGAATGAAAGAAAGAGAGAAAAACCCCAAAGGATGTGGCAGCTTTGCTCCGCTCCTGCCACCGGCTGGATAGGCTTGAGGCTCCTTCCTCACAATGGCAGAGACAGGGTGAGACCCAGGAAATGATCCCAGGTCCCCGACCATTCTAGAATAGCCCTTGTAAGACCCCAGAGGCCTTAGCAAGTGTGAGGAACAGCAAGGAGAAAGAGAAAAACCACCTCCAACCCCCAACTCCCCGCCACATACACACCTGCTGTGTGTGTGTGCAGGCCAGAGAGAGCTCAGTAGTTAAAAGCACTTACTTGTTCATGCAGAGGACCAGGGTTTGGTTCCCAACACCCACAGAGTGGCTCTCAACCTTCATTATTCCAGTTTCAGAGGATCCAGTCCTCTTCTGACCTCTTCATGCTCCTGCAAGCATGTGCTATATATTTAGACATACTTAAGCACACAAACGCTCATAAAATAAAATAAAGTATTAAAAAAAAAAATAAGAGGAAAACATGCCAATGTCATGGCACAAACCTGAAATCCCAGCATTTGTGAAGTAGAAAATCAGGAGTTCAAACCCAGCCTCACCACCTGAACTCTGAACTGCATGAAACTCTGTCTCAAATACACACACACACACGGAGCAGGGGTGGGGGCCAGGGGGAACGACAGAAAGATATGACCTAACAATTTTTTGTTTATTTGAGGAGAGTAGGGACAGGGTCTCATGTAGCCCAGGCTGTTCTCCGTTTCCTATGTAGCTGAGGAAAGCCCTGAACTCCTGCTCGGCCTGCCTCCATCTCCTGTATACTAGAGTCACAGGTGCTGTGTTACCAGACCCAGCTTCCGTGGTGCTGGAGATGGAACTCAGGGCTTCCTACATGCCAGATAAGCACTCTAGCAGCTGAGCGACATCCCCAGATCCCCTAGCTAGGTTTTTTAAATACTATTTTGAAGGATGCAGAAGTCCTTACAATAAGCCAAGTGGTAAATGCAGGAGAGGGACCCAGGAGAGGGGCCAGGGAAGGCTAGAGGTCTTCCAATATCTGTTACTTAAACCTTTTATTTTGGTGCTGCTCCAAACCCAACCTGGATTCTTGAAGGCAGAGTGTGTGCAATTGTTGACTGATTGGCTGGTGTGAGGCAGTAGGGGTACGTTCAGGAAAAGGATTTGGCTAGAGTCCAGCAGTCCCCTCCCCACTGATCCCCATACAGATATGGAACATAGTCCCTCCTAACAGCACGGGGCCCCTTGGGCCTCAGAGCCTATCAGCTGTGGGCTTGACAATGGGATGCCCAGGTATTTCTGACCCTAGAGAGCTTTCTGGTGGAGGTACTGCGGATCGATGCAGAACACAGATGACCATCCGTCCAGGATGAATGGTTGGCCCTCCCTGGCATGGTGTGGCCAGTGCTATGTCCTGTGCCCCAGGCCTAGGGGACTGGGGAGGGGTGAGGGAAACTTCCTGTCACTCTTAGGCTAAGCCATGCTGACCCAGCACTGGCCACATTACCCTGGCTCTGCTCCTGCCGGCTCTCACACAAACAGGGCCCTTTCACAGGCATCAGAGGCAAAGACCCAAACACCCCCTGCTAGGTGGGTACAGGCTTGAGCTGTCTGTCCAATGTCTGTGTGTCTACATCTGATGAGCTGAAAATACCACTTCGAGGTGGGACTCTGGGGTCCTCAGTCCCTAAGGCTACAGCCAAAGCAGTAAAGCCAGCAAGCCTGGCACACAGCCCTTAGAACAGGCCTGCCTAGACCCAGAAACCCCCAAAGTAATCCCAAAAGGTAGCTTCCTCTGGGGATGACACTGCCCTTGATGCCATCTACAAACTTAGGAGAGTGAGCCCAGATGTGAGAGGCTACTCAAAGGAACACAGCTCCAGTGTCCCGGGCCAGACTGCTGTATCCTGCTGCCCACAGATCTGCTTAGCCAGCATATTTGCAGGCAGTAATTTCTGCATCAAGCTGTATTCAGCTGCTCACTCCGGCACTACCAAATCAGATCTAGGATCCAGACCACAGTTCCCACAGCCCAAAGCAGTAGCCTCAGCCCAGGAGGCCCTTTCACACACTCAAAAGCCATGTGGCTCGGATACCTGAGAGGGCACAGGTAGGATAGAGTCTCTTCAGAGATGCTGATCCTCCTCTGTCTCCTCTGGCCTCATTCTGGGCTTCACTCCCCTTGGTGCTGGAGAGGGCCAGTGTGAGGTGACTCCAGCGAGCATCTGATCACTCTTCACTGTACCCATGGCTTTGGGCTCCTTTAAGTTATCAGTTCAGGCTGAAATGAGAGTGAGAACGGGGTGTGGGTAAGAGTATACAAATCTCGCTGAGGTGGCTAGGACACCGCTCCCAGAGGAAAGGCCCCATCAAGACCCTCGTGGGGAGTCAGTCAGCACAGAGAACACAGGCTAGGTGTGGTGGTGAGCCTATAATGCCACTCAAGAGGATCGGGCCAGAGGATGACTTGAGTCCAGAGTTCAAGACCAGCCTGGACAACATAATGATACTTCAAAGAGATACCTCGAGAGATGTCCTCTAAGAGGACAAGGAGGAGGAAGAGGGAGGCATGGTCAGTGGGAGCTGCAGTATTGGAATCAGCCAGGTACTACCGAATAGCTATGTGCAGAGATGTGGACACAGAGGTGAGCTTCGGAACATTCCAGAAGCACGTGTGGAGGGCCTGGGATGAAGACCCATTCCAGCACAGAGTTCTGGAGCCTGTGGCACCCAACTCCATTCCCAAAAGGCCTTAAGTGAGAATCAGTTGGGCTTTGTGCTTCCAGTAAGAGAGCTGCCACCAACCAGCTCCCCATACCACATCCCACACCCACTGTCCCCGGGGAGGGGGCAAGAGGGGGCAAACATTCTGGCACTCCACCTAGACAGCTGCCTATACTCCCCTACATACAATCAAGGCTGAGATGCCTTCCCTGGAAGCCCAGGCTGGACCAGCAGGACTACTTTTGCAAGGTGAGGACTTAAGGTCAGCTAGCGGTGGGTGTGATCTTCCCAAGCGGTCCACATCTGAGTCAGGGTCTGAGTGATGAAAGCCCTGTGCTCGGGAAAGGGGGTGCAGGAGGCAGATGGAGGGCACTGATGAACTGACACCTGACAGTCCATCTGTGAGTAGCCTACTGTGGCTAACCCCTGGGGACAGTCTGGGTCTAGGATGCCCAAAAGGAGGCAGTTGTGAGAACAGCCAGGTAAGTCAACACCGGAGCCTTCTCAGTCCTTCCCGCTCCACACCAGCCCTGTCCCAGATCTGCTGCCATCTGATCAGGAAGCTTACCCCTCCCCGTGGGTTCTGGGGGTGTGGGCCACAGTGAGATCAATCTCTGGGTGCCCCCCTAGCCCAGAGCCTTCCTCTCCATGGGCTTGCTTATTCTGAGAAGTGCTCCAGGCCCCTGTCATTATCTGGGACTGATCAGTTTGGGGAGGGGCAAGAGACAAGGGTCACACTTATCTCTGTGTCTCCCGGGACAGCCCTCCAGATCTGCAGCCAGCGAGGTTGGATTTCTAGTTGGCCTCTTCCCAGGCGCCGACACCTCCTTTGGGCGCGACGTGTCCATTCTGTTGCTGCCACAGATAACACCTCTAGCGCTCACCGGCTGTCCAGGGAACAAGGGCTGGCACTAGGCTTTAGTGAGGCAGAGCAGAGGAACCAAGGGCCAAGGCCCAAGGGAGGGCCGGCTGGAAGCCAGTAGCTTGTTCCTCTTCCTGTGTCCCAACAGCTTTTCTCTGGGACGCAGACCGATCCTGTCTCAAACAAGTCCCAGGCACCTAGCTCAACAGAGCATGGAGGTCCCAGGGGAACCATGGGGTGGGGGACAGGGGGAAGGGCTGACTTAAGGGAAAAGGCACTGCTTATACTCTAGAACACACAGTGCCCCTGTACCCACTGGTTTTCATCTGTACACACAGTGTCCAGAAAGGAGACTATATAGTTATACTGAGGAGACCTGTGCGAACTCTGTACTTCCATAGCTCCCAGCCACTGTTTTGCGCCGGAGAGAAGGTGACCGTGGGCATCTTGTGCTGACACACATTCACTTGACCTTGATCTCAGACCCTTTGAGATGGGGCAAGAAGGAGGGAAACGTACAGGCCAGACACTAGCCTAGGGGGTGGGTCTCAGGTTCCACGTGTCCTCCCTGGCTCCCCATCACCTCTGGGTCTTTGGGCATGTGTGAGAAGCACCCACAACTCTATGAGGCCCGATGCTGGCTTCTGTCAACCCCCTGCCTTTGCCTGTGCAGTAAACTGGGTCATCCTGTGGCCTCCAAATCCTAGTGCACAAATTTGGTCTCCATTGCCACACACCACAGATATTTACTGAGCCCCAACACAGCCAGAACTGGGCTCAGACACCAATACCCCTCCCCCCACCACCCCAGGCTTGAGGCCTGTGCTTTCCCAGGGGCTCTGTGGTCATGTGTGCCTCCATGTCCACAGTCTTCAACATTAGCAGGGGCAGGATTATGATACGTGTGTTGCTGACACCTAAAAGAAGAAGTCTGTATTTTCAGCTATAACCAAGCCTGCCTAAGGCTGCCTGGTGGTCATCTGCTTACCAAGGTTCTAGGTTACTCTTTTTCAAAGTCTACAGCCCCAAAATGGCAGTGTCTAAGTGGAGGGGGCTATTGGGTATGCCATAGTTTAGAAAGGGAGGCCCTAGATAAACCACGAGGCCCTGTCCATTGGACAGGGTAAGGACAAGAGTCTCTGGCCACAGTGCTGGTTCCTCAGGGCTCAGCCTCTAGAATGCAGCCCAGAAAGGGCAACACGGCACAGTCCAGCAGGCTGAGAAAGCTTGCTGGGGCAATGCTTCTAGCAGAGGCAGTCCCTATACATGCACATAGAGCCCTTCTGCCGGCAACCATTAGCCATCTAGCCTACTCTACTAGCACTCGATGTGGCCAGGGACCATCCCAGAGACCCTCCAGTGTCCCCTTCCCTGTATGAACCATGAATGCTAGGCCTTACCATGGGGGCCCAAGCCTAGGTCTGGTCACTTGTCCAGATGAGAGCCCCCAAGATGCCAGAAGATATTGGACCAAAAGGAAGTTTCCAAAACCCATCAAAGCCTTTAAGGGGCCTCCAGTCTCAGATGGGCACGCCAGGTCTTGCCCCTCCTCTATTATAGGGGCTCAGAGCCAGTGCCCTGGACCCCAGAGTCCAGCCTTTCACTATACTCGACTTCCCCTGGCTGGCCACATGGCCTTCAGGAAGCTCAGCCCCTATCCTGCTGTGAGTGCACCCTGACTCCCAAGTGCAGTTCCCAAAGCCTCACCCAGACAGGCCTTTCTTTTGGGGAGGGGCAAAAAGTTCATCCTGCTTGCCCATCCTGCCAGGTGGGCTAAGTGTGGGGGGGTGTCTTTTGAGCCTCTCCCTGGGAATGGACCCAAGTCACCCTTCCAGGGCCAGCTCCAACCCCCACCCACCCCCGCCCTGCGCCCCCTGGCGCTGAGCCCAGCAGCCCACAGAGCTCATTAGCACAGCAGCAGCCTTGCCGAGCTCGCTTTAATTGGGGCTGGCTGGACGTGAGAACCCGGGGACCCTGTGCCCAGCCCGCAGGGGGAGGGGGCGCCTGCCTGAGCTGCCCACAGAGGAGGCCCCAGATTAGCAAGAGCTCAATGGGCCCAGCAAGGATGGTAATTAAAACTGCCCGCCTGGGCTGAAGCAGTTGAAGGGGGGCTCTGTTGCTGGCCTGTCTTGCATGGTGTGTGCCCTGGTACCTAGGAGTCCTGTGCGGCCACATCTCCCCACCTGGCATCCTCTATGCCAAGGTGCCTTCCTCAATGACCCTTTTGAAAGGTGGGTTCACAGAGCCCTGTCTCGGAGTGCTTGGGAATGGTGGGATAACAATGTATAGAAACAGATCTTGGTTCATAGTGGGTGAAGGGTATGAGCAGCCACTCCAGAGCCCCCAAGACCACCTGTTTTGTCCTGTGTCTCCTGGGGCTGCTGAACTGACTGAGTAGGAGACAGATACTAGGCCCAAAGGGGCTCAGCTAAGGTCCTGGAGTTCTAAGAGGAATGACCAACCCTTTCTTTTCCCCTTATCTGATATGCTCCTAATTCTGGTCTTCACCCAGACCAAGTGAGAGGGGTCTAAGTCAGGGCCTACAGGTTAACCATGCCTGAGGTATGGTCTCTCTGGCCAGACACCCCACCTCAGAAGACTCACATGAGCAGTCTCAGCTGACCCAGGAGCTTTAGAAAGTTCTGTTTGGAAAATAAACTGGACTGGTCACCAGGGAGGCCAGACAGTCAGATAAGAACTTGGGGGTGGGGGTGGGGTCCAGGCAGGAAGCCTAGAAAGGCAGGGACATGAGGGTCCTCAGCTGCTGATCAGCCCACTGTCGGGTGGATGGCTCCCCTCAGCTGCCCCACACCAACCCTATCATTACTTGATCGGGTTTCCAGAAGAAACCCCAGGCTCCTGTGGTTTCCCCAGAGCCATAAGATCTGGCCAGGCCTGTTCTCCTCATAGCTAAAGTAGTGGGGGCCTGTGGGGACACAGCCTTCCTCATTCTGCCGTTCCAGAAGTTGAAGGGGTCAGTTAGTCACAGATTCTTGTCTGTTGGCAATGCCAGGCTTCCTGGGTTCCCCTGGTGGGGCCCAGGACAAAAAGTACCAGTAAGTTTCTGCCTTAGGCATCAGTAGGTCCTTGAAAGGCACCATAGCCAGGCTTTTCTAAGCCCCATACAGGTCCTCATATGGTCCTAACCCTCTGTAGAGACAAAGCAACACAGGCAGCAAAATTTACATTAAGTAAACTGATAAACCGAGCCTGGCTTCTCTTGACAGAACTCCAGGGCAAATGAGTAGATGGCCTTGCGACCCTCTATGGTCTACGAGAATCTTTCCAGGACTAGAAGCAATCCACCATTGTGTGTGCACACAAACAAGTCCTACCCTGAACAGGGAGGGTGCCCATCTACCCAGCCCTAGTGCCAATGTGCTAGCCCTCGGGTGGAAGGTGGAGGGGCTGTCAGTGTCTTACCACCAAATTCGAGAGGCCAACATAACTCTGCGTTAGTAGAAAAGTGGGGGCTGCCTGCTCTCTACAGGCCCGCCTGGGTCAGGTTTGGCCACATTTTTTCTCTCAGAGCCTACAGCTTCCTCAGGTGAAGATGTTTACTCTCCTGGGGCGGGGGCACTTGGAGCTGCAGGTGTGTGTGTGGTGCGTGTGGGGGCATGTGTGCCCAGTCTATGAGACTGGGTGGCTCAACAGGGCCAGAAAGGCAGGTGGGCTTTCAGGCTGCCCCCACTCCCAGCCCTGAGGACTAAGGAGAGGAGGTCCAGCCCTGGTGGAGCCTGAGGAGGGAGCTACGGGACCACTGTAAGGGTGACCCAGGCCCCAACTCCTCAAAAGGCAGGTGGCTGCAGGGAGCTAGCTGGGCCAGCCAGGTGAGGATAGAGACAGAGGCTCCTTGGTGACTTCTGCTCCTGTTGTACTGGACAGTGATGCCTGCACTCTCCCCTCCCCCATTTGAAAAAAGTGATAACGACCATAAGAACACCTCTCTCCCCTACTTTCTAAGTCCTGTGTCCAGGAAACAGCACACAGAAAAAGGGAATAGAGCCTAAATTCTATCTCTAGGGAAGTGTCCTCCCATTAGAAAGGAGACAGATGCTGCCTCGGAACCCTATGAGACAAACGGTCCAGACCAGAGTGACATGGAGCAAGTGGGGATAGAACATGCCCAAATATCCCTGAATCCAGGCTATTCAGGAGGGAAAGGGCAGTGGGCTATTCAGGACAGTGCCTGGAGCCGAGCTTGGGAAAATCTAGCCGGCTGCCTGGAGGAAACAGTGCTTCGCAGGGTGAGGAAGATCCGGAAGCCAGAGGCCTGGTGGGCAGCACACATCTCCCCCAACCTGGAGGCCAAGGGGCTGCGACCTCCCGCTTGCAGCCATGGATGATCAATGTTTGGCATAGCCCTAAGAGTTACTCCGCAGGGTGGGCGGCCAGGTCGTGGAGTTGGCTGGAGCTCCAGGCCCGCCACGCCCCAGCGGCCGCGAGCGCAGAGTCCCAGGGGGCGAGGGCTAGGCCGCGTGGGGCGTGGCCGGGAAGGGGCGCCCCGGGCGCCGCTCAAAGGCCGCTAATGTTCGCTAATCCCGGCCTTTCAGGCGGCCGCGGCCCGAGCTGTTGGCCCAACAACAGGCGGCTGAAAGGGGAGTGCAGGGCGCGGGGGGCCCGGCCCCGACGACCGCTCCGCCCACGGCCTCCCTGCCGGGGACCGGCCCCCGCACAATGCGCCGGGACTCGGCGAGAAGCGGTGCGCACACGAGGCCTCGGGACTGGGACCGGGCCACCCCTCCGCGCACAGCGCTCAGGCCTGGCCCGGCGCTGGCCCCTCGCGGCACAGACGGCGGCCCCTCCGGAGCGTGACCCCAGCTTTCAGCGCCGCCCCTGGCCCGGCCCCAGCGCCTCGTTAGGGATTTAATTAAGGAGCCGCCGGGGATTTGCATAATCTCCGCGCCTGGCTGGGAAGCCCCGGGAGGGGGCGACTAACAGGAGCGGAGCGGGTTGGGCACGTCCGTGTGGGCTGTGTGCAGGCCTCCCAGCCAGGGCCCACAAGTGGTCGGGTGACGGCAGGAAGAACCCTTTTCTGTCCAGGTCTCTGGCCCTGGAATTCCCCATCCCAGCTGAGGGTCCCTCAGTCTAACCCTGGCTGACCGAGCTGTAGACCCAGCAGGGCCTCGGTGCCCTGAACAACCCCCGCACCCCCCCTCCATCCCTGCGAGCGCACACCTCCCCCGCAGGACAAACATTGAGCGCAAACATTCCAATACCGGCCCCACCCCAGGAACGACAAGCCCCGCCCCTGTCCTCAGGTCTTCGGGAGCCCTTGCCCACCCCATCCCTAGAGGCAGCCAGGGTTCAAGCCCTCAATGGGCCCAACGCCAAGGCAAAGCGAGAGGCAGGGTGATGGTTCCCAGGCCAGGGCATCCCCATATGCACAGCCTGGTCTAGGACATGTTTCCGTACTGGCCAGTGTATACATATGGGCTGGCCCGTGGGTCTGTAAATAGGGTGAGACTTCTAGGGCCTTCTGGGCCTGTGGTTTTGGCTGAGCTTTAAGTCCATGCTATTCGGGACAACAACTGGAGGGGACCAACTATTGCCACATTCCTAAGGTCTCTACCAGCCTATGAGATTCGGAGACGGAAGCCTGTGTTATGGGGTTTGCCTTTGTAGCTGAGTAAGAAGGATGGTCTCTCTGCCTCCCCTGCCTTCTGGCTTCTCACATGGGTCACAGCCCCAGTAGCGCCCCTCCCTGTGCCCAGCACAGTCTGCCCTGCGGGCATTCCCACAGCCTTCAAAGGGCACTGTGGGGCAGAGACTTTCATCTCCTGGGTGGTAGCTGGGGCTCGAAGAGCCCCATGGGCACAGCCACCTCCCAGGCCCTGCCCCCACCCCTGCAGCCCACTTGGGTTCTGCCTACCACATTAGGAAGGGCTGGCGACTTTAGTCCAGGACTAGCCTCACCTCCGAGTGTGGGACCCCAGGCTAGCTCTGCGTCCTACAGAGGCAAGTGTGCCCTCTTCTCCATCCCTGCTCCAATCTGTACCTGTCATGGGCCAGCTCCTCTTGGCCTCCTCACCAGGGTTAGAATACCTCAGTGCTGTGTGCCTAAGAGCTCCCAGCCCTAGCTTCTTATCACTGAAGACTCAACCAAGAGTCCCCTCCTCCCAGAAGCCCTCCTGGACATTTCCCACCCTCTCTTGGCTCCGTACTCTTTCCACCGAGTTATAGTAGCAGCTTGTGCTATAGTCCGTGTTCCTTAGGAGAGTGGCCCAAAGCCCGGGGAACCATATTTTTCCAAGATACTTTTCAGCGTGGAAGGGGATAGAGTCACACTCTAGAGTGGTGAGTTAAGAACTATGAGCTATGGAAGGGCAAGCAGGTCACACTTAGAGTACACAAAACCAGTAGCATCTTTGACAGAGAGACCCTGGCACCCTGATCTCTGTGCCAAGCTCATGTCAATTCCTGGTGCAGGAAAATAGGCTTAGGCTTCTGTTCCTGCAGTGGCCAAGCAGGAAAGATGGGGTACAAATGAATACCAGCTAGGATGGGATCAGCCACAGGCTGACCCTGCTGGAGCATGTAGGATGGGGAGGCTGAGGGCATAGGGTGTGGGCAGAAGACTGGCTTTACTCTGAGGGAACTCCTGGAGAGAGAAACGTAGGATTGGGGCATGGGCCATCCTGTCACGGGCCTGGCCCATTCTTTTACCTGGGTCTCCACTCACTTGCTCCCTGGGTCTGCAAGACCCTAGAGCACATAGGCGTGAGGACGATCTCACAGCCATCACTCTTTCCACTTAAATCCTCTAAATACTCTAAACGCCCAGCCTCGCTTTCCCTCCTCTGGCACCCTTGGTCCCTCCAGATGATGTGACAGGCAAATGCCTGTCTCTCCCCAGCAGGGCCTGAACCCACCAGGCTGAGCTCTGGGCTTCCCCACCCTCATGAGAAGCGTCATTTCTTCTAGCATTCATGGCAGACAGAAGTGAGACAGAGCAGCTCCTATGGGCGATGTGGCTGTCCTGAGACCCCCCATCTCTGGGCCCCAAGGTCCGGGACAAACATAGGTTGGCTTGAAATACTGAACGACTCAAAGAAGATCTCCTCTGTTGGGGCAAGGGTAAGGCCACGGGCTTGTTGGACTGTGGTGCAACAGGGAGCCCCCCATTGGCCCTCTTTCGAAGCCTGCCACTCCTGAAGGGGCCTTTCTGTGAGGCCCCGGTGCGGCAGGAGCCCCCGCCTGCCTGGTGCCCAGTCTTACTGTCGGCGCCTCTCGGCCTGGCGGCCACAACCCTGATGTTGCTTTAATAAAACAAAGTTTTTCTTTCGTGCGAGGCCTCCAGCGGTGAAAGGGCCGATTTACAGAGTCTGAGCCCCCTCCCGGCTGCCCCGCCCGCCCTGCGGTGGCGCTGGCTGAGGCCGTGGGTAATTTATAGCTTCAACTTAGCACACTCGCGCTGGGCCAGCCCGGCAGCATGACTGGGGCCCTTTATCCCGGCCCCCCAGCCAGCCCCAGGATGGCTCACAGGCTCCATTCACAGCACCACGTTCCCGCCCGGGCCACGTTCCTTATTCGGGCTTTTGGAAACCCCTTGGAACCCCATGGGTGAAAACAAACCTGACTGTTTGTGCCTTGGCAGCAGTCAGCCACGCCCCTGAGCCTACAGGCCGGCTGCTGCTACCCCTCTTCCCCTGATGTGGATGCGCCTGGCCTGCCCCACAGGTGAGAGGACTGAGCTTTGAAGCAGGAGCTGGAAGCGTGACCGTGGGATATCCTGAATTAAGCTGTTTGACTGGTTAATGCAGGCTGGGATCCCCTGAGGGCCACATCTGATGTCAAGACCTCCCACCCCAAAGAGGAATGAATGGGCGAGGTGCTTATTTTAGGGCTAGGCCTCCTTTCAGAGGGAGAAACCTGGATATGGATGGGTGCAGTGGTATCTAGGACTTGGGGACACTCTGTGACCCTTTACTTTGATGGCAGTTGCTAACCCCCCAAGCACACAAAAGGCATGGCTGGAAATTGTTACCTGCCACCAAGACCTATCCTACCCTGCTAACATCACTTGGGCACACAACTGTGGTTTAACACACAAACACAGGCGCCCCCCCCCCCCCCCCGAAGCAGATAAGCAGGTCCTATGCAGTCTCTGTATTTGGACCCAACTAATGGACTTGAGAGTTTAAGAAAACTTTTTTTGTTGTTTTGTTTTGTTTTGTTTTTAATTTTACTCAGTGTCTAAGTGTCTTGCCTACATGTATGCTGTGCACCGTGTGTACCTAGTGCCCATGGAGAAGGCATCGGACCCCTGGAGCTGGAGTTACAGATGGTTGTGAGCCATCATATGGGTGCTGGGTACCAAACCCCAGTCCTCTGCAAGAGCAAGAAGTGCTGCTCTCTCTCTCTTTTTTTTTTTTTTTTTGAGACAAAGTTTCTCTGTGTAGTCTTGGCTATACTGCCACTCACTCTGTAGACCAGGCTAGCCTCCAACTCAAGAGATCTGCCTGTCTCTGCCTCCCAGGTGCTGGGGTTAAAGGCCATTGCCAGGCCTGCAACAAGTGCTCTTAAGTGCTGAGCTATCTCTCTTAACCCCAATGGGCATCTTGACTATGCCTCTGAAACTGTCCATAAGAACTCCTACTACACCCGGCCCAGACTCAGCCATTGATAGATCTGTGTTCCCAGCTATTCAAGTCCAGCCGTAAGGAGTCTTCTGATCTTGCCCTCCCACGTTTCCAGGCCCCCTCCTCTGGCTGGCTTCTTCCACCTGTTGAGCCACCACAGGTGACCTCTGCTTCTCTTGTCTCTTGACTGTCCTTGGTCTGGGCTCGCCCTCCCATCCTCAGCGCTCTCCAAACTTGCCTTCTATAGGCCTGCCTTCCTCTGCTTTCTGCTCAGGCCTCTTCCTTAGAGGCCACTGTGGAGAGGCTGTTGACCAGAAGGACTAGGACTCAAAGCTCCCCATTCTCTGAGTCTGGAGTGAGCAAGCAGAGTCATGAACCTGTGCCTGGAGCGAATGGGAGACTAGGCACATGCCACCCTGTCTGAACTTCAAAATCCTTGTCTGGTGTGGATTTCCAGGCTGTGCTAGGATGCCTGCCATCTGTCCTGGGAATGGGGAGACCAGCTCCCCTGAGGGCTTTTCCACTGAACAGTTTGTACTCCCTTCCCCATGAGGCTCCCATAAGCCCTGCCATCCTACGGTCTGTGCGAAGGACTACTCCAGAGTGCTGCTCCTGTACTGCCTCGTGCCCCTGACACAGCCTTCCGGCTGCTCCTCTCTTGCTCAGGCAGGGATGTTGGGGTCACCAGAGCTTCTTGTACCAGGACCTCATCCTGTCTCCTGTGTCACCAGTCCTGTACTTGAGGTGGACTGTTCTCATTCATTCTTTAAGACAACTGCCTGCTTCCTGGCCACATGCCCCTGTTAGAGGTCGGGGAGCTGCGGTAGGGCCTGGACCCCTCATACGGGCATAAGCTGGTGGCTGGCACTGTGCTTTCTCGAATCCTGTCCACAACAGGCTCTGGATTTCTTCTACCTTCCTGAGTCAGATCTTCCGGGGGTGGGGGATGGGGGAGAGCATTCAGAGTCCCACCCAGGCAGGCTCTGCCAGGGCTTTCAGTCCAGAGGAGGGCAGGTTCCCACACACAGGAGACACCCAGGCTGGACTTGAGTTCCAAGGTCAGGAAATGGGAAAGTCACAAGCATAGAAGGAAGCGATGGCGGATGGGCGTGCGGTGTTCTAGGCCTGGGTCCAGCCATGACCCACCCACTTCACAGCCTGCTCTGCACTGGGTAGTGGCTGCGTAACAGAGAGTGGGTCCTTGGCTCTGACCCTGAGGTGAATTTGCACCTTGTTTCCTGAGTCGCATTTGGTCAGAGATGGGTGCGGCAAAAGGGCTGAGTAGGGGCCTGGCCAGCATCAGGTGGGCCCAGTATAAGGGCCCGACAGGGTTAACGAGCTGCCTCTGCTCCCACCATTATAGCATGGTCATTAAAACTCCATCTCCTGCCTCTGTCCCAGCCCTCCCAGGGCCTCCCAGAGCCTTTGTCTCTCTTTCTAAGGCTCTGACAGGATCAGGCGGGTGGGGGCCCCAGGAAGAGAAGGGGCCGTAGTATACAAAGCCCCCCGCCCCTGGCCCTGGCGCCTTGTTTGCCAAAATGCCAGCTATAGCCACTCCCAGGATGCCCTCCTCGGGGGCTGGCACGGGCCAGCCTGGGAGGGAGTCCCTTGAGTCCAGCTCTGGATGGATCCGCCCTGGCCGCACCCCATGGCCACCCCCACATCGTTCCCAGGCCTGATGAGAGCCCCCAGCCCTTCTGAATTTGCCCATGCTTGGCTGCAGGTTGCTAGGAGCCGGGTGGGGGGTGGGGGTGTGCGGCCTGCC
The DNA here is from genome assembly GCF_947179515.1 of Apodemus sylvaticus. Taxonomy (NCBI): domain Eukaryota; kingdom Metazoa; phylum Chordata; class Mammalia; order Rodentia; family Muridae; genus Apodemus; species Apodemus sylvaticus. Next base: position 77,321,692 of record NC_067482.1, read on the forward strand.
GCCAGTCCAGGCGGAGGATCCGGACAGGGGGGCTGTGCCCAGCGACAAAGCCCGCCTGTGATTAAGTCATCTGCCGGACGGCACCACGCACACCATGCAGCCAAGTAAGGGCTGGGCCTGCCCACACCCTGTGGCTAGTGTAGTCTCCTGCCTTGGGCTGGGTCCTCAGCTCTGTCCCCTTATCTTGGGTATCTGCTTTCCTATGTAGAGTCTTTGCTCCAGTGTGCATGGTGTCCTACTAAAGCCTGACATTCTCCTGCTCATCAGCACTTTTGCTGATCTCTGGGTGACTGGTCCCATGTCCTCAGGCCCCAGTCTACATGTTGAACTGGCCATCCCAAAGGCTTCGGTGTCTGCAGCAATTCTGGCTGTGCTCTGCAGCCCGGCCGTCTCTCAACAGCCGTCAGCCCTGGAAGCCAGAGGGCTGGACAGAGCAGCTGGTGGGTACATGGCCACTTTGTTCAGGTATCTGGCCCCATCTGTCTTTCTGTAGCCCTGTCCATCCACCTCTGGGACCCTGTTTCCCCAGTCCAGTCAAGCAGATTCTTTCTTGCAGGCCCTGCCTCACTCAGGGAGTCTGGCATGGTAGGAAATAAGTGCTGTTACAGACACCTCACTGGCCCACAGACTCCTTGGGCAGCAACCATGCAGGGCTGGCCAGAGTTGAGATACACAGTATTTCTCATGTGTTTTGAAGCAAATATGGAACAGGTCAGCTGCCACTTCTTTTAGTTCACCTCTAAAGTAAGGCTGTGAGCCTCTGGAGAGGAGGTGGGCCCGAGAGGCTGAAGGGTGGTGATAGTAAGGATTACGGAATTACAGAATTACGGCAGTGAGCAGAAGAGATGGGGTTTCAGGATGGGGTGGAAACTTCCTGGGATTTGCAACTAATCAGCCCCGGGGCGGGCCACCAGTTTTTGTTTTGCCTTTTTTCTCCCTCAGACCTTATCTCTGAGCCTGTCTTCTGGCAAGAGACTTGGGAGCTGAGGAAGGGAGTGGGGTGGGCAGGGGTTATGAATGAGGCTCAAGGGCCTACAGCCTCTCTGTGGTGGGACTGAGCCAGCCTCTCTTCCTCCCCAGGAGTGAAAGTGGGGGCCAAAGCCCAGCAGCTGCTTAACAAGCCCACAGAGTCCAGTGGGAGAGGCCCCAGGGGCACAGCTTAGCTTGACCTTATTCTCAGTGCCTTAGCTCCAGGGCCTGGGAGGTAGGTGAACATGGCCAAGATGCCCAGAGAAGATGAGATGAGGGAGGGTCTTCTTGCCCCACCTCAGGCTCACTAAGGGAAGAGAGTTCTGGGTTAGGCTGGACCCTACTTGCCTACCTGGATGGGAGAGAGGCACTGGCCGTGACTGTGCAGAACTAAACTCATACTCTTCCATGTCAGACCCAGAGCAGAGGATATAGGGCTAGCCCATAGAGGACAGAGGACAGACTTACCTGATGCTGATGTCTTGGGAGGACCTAGCCACCAGAGGTCCACAAGTCCCACTAGGGATGAGGGCTTTCTAAAATGACTGCACTGCTGTTCTCCATGGGCATGCCAGAAATCCACCGGTAGCAGTCTTGAAGTGTCATGAACTATTTAGGATCCTGAAATTTCCGGCCAGGAAAACATGCCAAGCTGGATGCCAGCAACAGGAGAGGTTGGGCTACAATGAAGATGTCCCAGTGTATGGATGTGACCTGCCACCCCACCTGCATAGTCCTGAGCAAAGGGCTTCTGTGTCCCTTTCCTTCAGTGAAGGCTCCCAGACATACCCAACATGGCGCAACGTACCCCTGAGTTCTGTTCAGTGTTCTCCTACAGACCCAGAAGCTTGCTTTCAAATGGTCCTCAGCTTCCTCCGTGGCAGCCCTGACTTTAGATGCATAGTGGACACTCAGGAATTTTGCCCTGCGACTGTCTCTCCAAGTACTTCCCTTCATGGACCCTCTCCCCTGACACCTGCTGTCCTCTCTAATTCTTCCACCGTACCACCCATACTGCTCACCGGAACACCCATCCCTGCCAGCTGGTGGCCACTCCGTTTGGCTTATTTATTGACAACATCACCCAGGCAGGGGACAGGCTCCATGAGAACTTGGCTTATTCCCAACAGTGCAGGGACAATATATGCAGTTGGTAAATGTTTGCCAGCAGATAAATGGACCGACCACCAGCAGATGGATGGGGTGATTTGGGGGTGGGGTGAGCAGCATAGGACTGGCTAGGACCAGTCCTACCAAGGAGGGAGGACGTGGTGGGTAGGCTCCAGAGTGGGCTTGGGGGGTACAGGTGTGGTGGCCAGAAATCTGGTGGAGCCAGGGTCCACAGATGGCTTCATTTTCCCTAAGTCTGGGCTCTAGGGAATGAGGTAGTGGGGTGAACTCGTGGCGGGTCAAATATGTGGGGAGAGGAGGATCTAGGAGGTAGAGTGGGCAAGCACCTGTTAGGAATGGGGAGAGGGGTCACAGGAGAAGGAGTAACAGAGTGTGGAAGACAGAGTAGAATGGGGTCCTGGGAGTTGGCACCTGAAGGTGTGGCAGGGGTAGGAGGATGGGGCTGAGGATGTGGGACATGGAGAATGGAAGTGGAGTTGGTATCTCCAGGGACCCTGGCACCTGTAGGCAGGGGTGCTTTTGGAGCTGTTTGCCATGGGAGGTAATGCAGTTAAGTGTAAGCCATCTCCTTCTTGTGCTGTTGGTGTTAGCAGAGAGGGGCTCCGGGCCAGACACTGAGGGTCTGGCCCGGGGGATACCTGGCGTCGACAGGATTGCCTCTGTCTCCCACGGCCTAGAACAGAGGCTGGGGGCCTGCGGTGGGTGGAGCTGGTGAGTCATTGCCTTGGAAAGCCCATGTGAACAAGCACCCACGCTTGCCTTGGTGGGCCCCGTAGGTGCCCCCACCTCTTCTGCACCCAGCAGGCATGAAGCTAAGGGAGAATGAAGTCATGTCTGTTGTGGGTGCCCCAGGCCTGGCGGGAAGCGTGGACTGGCCTGGAGCCCAGGGCACCATGCCTGAGCCTTGACCCTGCAGCCTATACGCACTCAGGTCATTTGGGGGCCACAGAGGTGAAGGAGAAAGAACAGTGTCTACCAAACAAGCCAACCACTGCCCTTCAGGCTGCCCCAGGGGCAGCTCTAGGCTCGTCCGAGCTCCTCACATTCAGCGCGAGGCTGTCCTGCCTGCACAGCCAGATGGTTCTCTTTGCTCTGGTCTCCTGGCAGAGGCTTGTAAGGAGCCAGGCCAGGGATGGGGTTACTTCTGGCTTGCTAGCTTTGGCCAAACATGGGCAGCAGAGCTCACCCCATGACCAAGATGACCTAGATGTTATTGTTGGGGACCCATGTGTCTGCACCCTAAGGATACCACTGGGTGACCAGCACCTTTCTCTTCTAGGTTTATTTCATAGGATCACAGTGTGAGATGAGGCAGGACTGCCTGCAGCGCTGACTCTGAACCCTAAGCTGGTCCACCCATCTGGGCAAGCATCATCAGGATTAGGCCAAGGCGAAGGCTACGGTTCTTCCACTACCCAAGCACACTGTAGTCACACCCTGGAGACCTCCAGGGCCTTGTAGCTCAGACTCCCCTCTACTCTTCAAAGCTGTCCTGTCCTCCGTAGCCTAGCTGGCCAGCCTCTACTGGAAGTGTGAGAATGGAGCTGGGATGTGGTCTCCTGGAAGCCCTTCTGGTCCCTTGCTGCCCATTTATGCCCTGTGTACAGAACTTGATCCATCTTCTGCCTCACACCTGTCAGGCTGGAGTGGGTGCAGACAGGCAGGATAAATAAAGCATCTCCAGGCGGACTGTCTCGGCGGCCCTTGCATGGGAAATGACAGGAAGAGTGCGGACAAGCCTTATTAGCTGGCAAGTCCTGAGGTCTCCATCACTGATTGTTTACTGACCTTCCTCCTTGTTCCCCAGCTAAGAACTGGAGCCGTCCACTCTATATGTGGAACCCTTGGGTCAGTCCTAAGCAGGTTGCATCAGATGCCATCTTGGGTTCTGCCCTGTCACTCATCTGGAATCTGGTTTAGTTCACCTCAGCAATCTCCCAGCCTGAGGTCAAGGCATCAACTGATCAACTGCCTCCCCCCACCCCCCCAGACAGGGTTTCTCTGTGTAGCCCTGGCTGTCCTGGAACTCACTCTGTAGACCAGGCTGGCCTCGAACTCAGAAATCCACCTGCCTCTACCTCCCAAGTGCTGGGATTAAAGGCACGGGCCACCACCACCCGGCTCAACTGTTCTTATTGTGTAACTCGACAGGTCATCTCCTCCAAGCTTGAATCCCTGAGCCTCAGTTTCCCCATCTGTCAAATGGAAACTATGACTGAGGGTAACAGCCACTCCTAGCCAGCACAGACTTCTTGGCAAACATTGGGGCAAGCCCTGTGCCAGGGGCTATGGTCAGTGTGGGGTGGGTCTGTGGTGTATGTCCCTCCTCTACCCTAGTTTGCTGGGAAGAATGCCCATTCAGGGTCCCCATCTGGAAACAATTGCGCTGGTGGTGTTCAAAGATATAATTAAAATCTATCGAGTGGTGAGCTTCATTCTCTACTGGGGCAGAATCCAGACTAGTTATGAAATCAGATCGTGCTGACGTCAAGCACGGGGGCACAGACGAGAGAGCTTTCCTGGATCTGCTGGTTTCACGGCTTTCTTCTACAATGGTACCCACTGGAAGAATAGGGCCTGGGCCTGGCAAACTGGTGTACATGGGCAGGGACAAGAGCAAGGATTCAGGCCTGGAATATTCACAGAAGCAGCCACCATGGTCCCCATGGGAAGCCTGCGTCCTGAGCCTCAGGAGGAATGTCTACTTTGCCGTTTGCTGGGCTACCACCTCTTTTCCTAGGCACTTAGCCACTGGAAGCACCTGCTGGCGAGTCCAAGGGATGGTCACTTGGCAGAGTTCCTGGCCTGTGTCTTACCAGACCTTCCTCTGTGTGGAGTTGCATTGTCTATCCTGAAGGCTCTTTCCATTCCCCAAGCCTACAGTTATCTCCATGCCACCCCAAGCTCAGGGTTCAAGGTCCCCTGATCCCTCACATCCTCAAGCAGTAACTACCTCCAGCCGTCAACTCAGGCCTATGAAGGAGGACCAGGAGGATTTCCTCATTCTTGCTGGGGGCCGCTTTCCAGGACGGTCTTTGCCCCCCTTGGTCGTGTCCTCAGATGGTGGCAGTTGCTCACTACACTACACTGCTCAATTCCAGAGCCCCAAAGAGGCTGAGTGCCTACTGTGTACCCAGGCACTATTGTATGGATTCAGTTCCTACTGTGTGCTTAGGCACCTGCTGTGTACAGTGTTGTATATCCAGGCATCTACTGTGCATGCCCTGCTAAGTGCCTACTGTATGTCCAGCTGAAGCCCCCCACCAGCTGTCCTCCCAAGGCACCTGGCTCAGAAGCAAGTCCTCAGTATGACTATCTTCTTCCCCCTACTGTCTTTCAAACCAGAGAACTGGTGACAAACCCCTCGTCAGTGGCCATGTCCCCTCCCCTAAACTTTCAGTAACTCAAGGGCTTTGGGCCTGGCTTTCCCTCACAGGAAGAAGTCCTTGAGTGGCAGAGTACTGGCCAGTCCTCCCAGCAGTAACCGAGCCGAGGACACCCACCTCCCCATAGCATTGGGGTGCTTGCTTTGTGTGGCCATGAGAGGGGCGCCACCTAGTGTTCGAGACTCAGAGTTTGGTAATTACGCTTGAGGTCATGGCAGCTGCTACTCAGACTTCCACTCACAGACTCACACCTCCTTTAAGACAGCGCACAGGACCACTCACCCCCAGCACCAAACAGTCCAGGTCTCAGAAACCACTTTGACCACCACAGATGCTCCCGGCATATCCTGTACCCCATCCTTGAAGCTCCCCAAAGCCTGCCACTTCTTTGGACTTAAGCCTCCCTATTTGAACATCCCCATGGTCCCAGTATCTGTAACCTAGTGCCAGAAAGTTTACCACCTGCTTCTACCCTCAAGTTCAAGTCCCAGTTGTGGACTGTTCCCAAGCCTGTCTCTGTTTCTGGTCTCCCGGTGGGAAAGTGCCTGTCATGGCTAGGAGGAGCCCATGGGTTTCTGTAGGCATAACATCTTTGCAATCTACTCTTTATTAAGTGTTCAACCTTTCCTCTAGCCCACCACCCAGCAGAAGTAATGGGAGAGAAAAATTATTAGGATATGTGGGGTGTGGACCTGTTCAGCAATAGTCCTTTGCGGGCAAACTTGATGTTCTTCGGCAGTGGTTCAGTCCCGTAGCAAACACCAAATATGACTTAGCAGCTGCAGGGCAGTCCTCTAGGCAAGCAGACACCAAGCACAAACCAGCAGCTGCAGCCCAGCCCTTTCAGCCAGCAGACACCAGGCAGCTGTAGTCCAACCCTGAAGAAACTGCCAGGCTCGGCAACAGGCCTGAGGCAAGGCCGTTGAAACAGCAGGCTGCCACAGGAACCTCACAAGCAGTTCTTGGGCGAGTTTCTCTCAATGGCAGCGTTATCACGACTTGAGCTCAACAGCGCTATGTAAGTTGAACCAACACATGCGTGTCATAGCAAAGAATTCCTGCACGGGAACAAGGGCATCCAGTACCCGTCAAAGGGCAGGCACCCAAGATGCAGGATAAGATGGAATGGAAGCTGAATGGTCAGGGGCTGGTCTTCACTCTCCCACTCACAGACCAGGTCTCTGTCATCAAAGTGAAGATTCACGGAGCCGTGGGAATGCCTGCAGGGAAACAGAAACTACCGTGTGATGGCATCTTCACCAAGGATTCCAATTCCCTGGCTTACAGCATGGCCAACCAAGGCTCAGTGCTGTCTCCCGCTGTGTGCGGTTGTATTTATACTCCTTCATCAAGGAAGGAGTGAAGGTCCTTCCTTTCACGTGTCTGCTATATCCAAACATCCTTTCATCCATGTCTGCTTCAGGAAAACCGGCTTTCACGTGTTTGCTTTAGCAAGACATCCTTTCATCTGTGTGCCCTAGCACTCATTTGGTGTAAACTAACTTTCTAAAGGTCTAGAAGTTTCCTGAATAGGAAATGGTTTTAGAGTACAGGCCCTAAAGCTATCAGCTCTGCCATAGGGAAGTTTCTGGACTCCAAGGCTCCAAAGGCTATCTATTCTCTAGGTGATTCCATGGCTGGGCAACAAGGGTCTTGACCTCTCGCTGTGCTCTGGAGGTAAAGGCAGGGGTCTCCTTCCTCATCCCCAGGGCTGCTGCTGACAGAAGTGGGCCCAGTCTCACAGTGATGGTACCTATGCTGGCTTATCTCTCCATGTACCACTGCTGCTCTAAGGAGGCTGCATATTTCCTTTGTGGTTAAGGTTAGGGGTTTGGGTTTTGAGGTTCAGGTTTGGGGTCTTTAGGAAGATTGGGTGTAGAACATGGCTATACAGGAGGAACTGCTAGGAAACATGGGTAGCGTCCCGGCCTAGGCTGCAGCCCTGTCACCACCTGGCCTGTTTCTTTGGCTTCCTCACCTCTCCTTGAGATGAATCCCTCCACTCTCTAGTGGACTTTATCGGTCCAGCCCACACCTCCCCTGGGCCGGATGTTTCCTCCTACAGGAAGCCTTTTCTGCTGGCTGCTCTGGCCTCACCCAGTTGTCCTCCAGCTTGAAGGAGGGGACATCACAGTGGGGCTGGTGGGACACCTGGAGCCAGACAAGCCTAGACTCAGGGCAAGGGTACATTCCTGTTTTCTGGGCGTGTGGGGATGGGGGTTCCCAGAAACACCAATGAGGCCTGGCTGTCAGCCCGCAGGGACAGCCCTTGGCGCTTCCTGCTTGGCTAGTGGGAGCAGAGGCAAAACATGTCAACAACAGCCACCGCCGCTGGCCTGTGCTTGTACACAGCCCCCTCTGCCCTTGGAGTGGTTTCGCTGGGTCTAGGCTCCCCGTCTTATGATGCCTGATCCAAGGGGCTTGGACACTCCATGCCTTGGATGGAGCATTCTGCCTTCACATCTTTTGGTATCTTGAGTCAATTGCTAGAGTTCAGTTTACTGAGCCTACCTAGTTAGACTACAGGACCCTCCCTGATGTCCCTGGCTCCCTGTCAGGGCTGACTGGTAATATCACCACACACGTGAGGCCCTGACTTCTGTGAGAAACTAACAGCTTCAGCCCCCCTGGAGCGTTCCCGGAAGTGGTGGGGTGGGCAGCTAGGGCAGGGTGGGGAGCAAAAGAGATGGCTTTGTGACCCGGGGCAAGTCACGTTGCCTCTGGGGTGGGGAAAGCCTCTCCCATCCTGCCCCAGGGTCAAGGTGAGCTCATGTTCCTGGCAGGAGAGCAGCACCTGGCACAGCAGGCCTCCTGAGGGAGCAGGCAGGCACGTTGGGGCAGCACAGATCTGGCCCAGCCATCCTGCCTTGGGCAGTCCGAGGGCCAGGCAGGGCCTCCCGAGACACAGCAGATCCCTTGGAGACTCAGAGGTGGGACAAGTGAAACCTTAACCAGCATTTTGAAGCCTCATCTTAAAGAAAGGCCCTAAGCTTGCAGGTCTCATTCTGTCTGCTCTGGGAAGGCCCCTACGTAAAAGGGTGCTGCCCCCAGCCCTACACATACTGGTTTGGGTCATGGTGTCCCCTCTACAGGGTGGGTAAGAAACAGGCCTGGTTTCCGACATCGGTGTTTCATCTCTAGCATAGAGAAGAAAAAGGTTCCTTAACAAAATGCACAGGGTAGGAAGACTCCAAACCCAGCTCCTCTAGGCCAGGGCAGCTAGTGAGACCCATTCAATGGTAGATGGGCTCATGTGGCCCTAGTGGATGGGCGCTGGAAGACACAACAGTCCATTTCACATCGGGCCCCACCCTTCTGTGACTGTGGGTAACTTGCTTAAGGGCTGGGTGGGAGACACTGCTGGCCATATGTTTACGATTTCTAGTGCCTCCTAAGTGAAGATCAAGTGCAAAAGGCACTCTGACTTGGCCCTAGCCAGTGCCAGGCTGCTTTGGTTGCCTGGCCTGGTACAAGATCAGTCAGTTAGTGACCTCTACATGCCTTGCGGGGGGTGGGGAAGTAGGGGTGGACTCCGGTCCAGAGGAACCTGTCAGAGATATGAAGTAGGTGGACTCTGTCCAGTATGATGTGGCTGAGCGTCCAGATGGACAGTAGCTCCCATCCCTACTTGTTTTCTGGTTGGACCCTAGCTAGTTGGGGCTGTTGTCTCCCAGCACTCTGTGAGAGGCTGGGTCTTGCCAGGTTCCCCAGCCAGCCTCTTCCTGACTGGGGAAAGGTCTCTCCTATGCTCCACTATTGTTCTGGTCTTGAATACCCAGGGACCTTGGAGCCTGTGTTTGCTTGCACAAGTGGGGTGCTATCTATGTGGCTCAAAAGTGCGGAAGTGATGAGCCTATCTACTGGTAGAGGTGTTGGGTGGGGTCAGAGGGCACAATGAGAGCACTGGGGGCATTAGTAGCCACAGAAGGAGACCCAGGACCCATCCTTTTCTTTCTACCCTAGTCCTTACAACATGTCCTGTTAATATGTCCCAAATGTGTCTGCTTTTCTTTTCTGCCTCATTCACACTTTCTTGGCCTGGAAGAGACATGGGAACAAAAGGTTAAATATGCCAGGACTCTTAAGAGTCTGGGGTCCAGCCCTCATTTATGATGAGAACACTGGGTTTCTGGTGGGGGGGTTTATGCCTGGCCCTGGCTGACCCCAACCATGGATAAGGAGTGACATTTTCTGATTTCTAGCCAGCCTTGCTGTCTGGACATTCACCCAGGAGCTTGAGGAGGTTGAGGAGACGTCCTGAAGGCTCTAGGCCCAGGTCCTCTAGGCCAGGGCAGCTAATAAGAAAGAGTAGCTCCATGTTAAATAGGCTGATGTGTCCCCTGGTGGACAAGAGATGGAAGACTGGAAGACCCAGCAGTCCCTGTCATTGGGTCTCCCCCCCCCCCTTATGTGACTGTGGGTAAGTTGCTCAAGGGCTGGGTGGGAGACACTATTGGCATTGTGTGGAAGAACAGCCCCAAGACGAGGACAGATACCCAGGCAGAAGGGCTAGCCCTACAGGCTTCAGACTCTCTCAGGCCCTGAGAGGTATGAAACATGCAGTGCTGGCCTCATGGGCTGAGTTCTGGAATTGCCCTGTCAGATGGCGTACGGTATACCACAGTCAGGCTCAGAGAGTTTTCTCCACAGGGTTCCCAGGGATTATCTGCAACCCTGCTCTGTCCCAGTTCATCCCATATAACTCAGAGGCTCCCAGGATGCCATCAATCTCTGTGCCTTAGTAAAATGGATAGAGGGCCCGGGGTTCTCTGCCCCCACTGTAGTTCTTTCCAGGAAAAACCCTCAGGCATAGCCCCCATGACTCCCCACAAAACCCCGGTCCTCCAGGAGTGATATACTTTGGAGACCTAGAGGCCAGGTGACAGAGTTGTCTTTATTACAGAACTACCACCAGCCTTGTACACAGGGAGCCCACAGGTGGCTTGTGACCACATTGGGGGTAGGGTGGGTCCTTTCTTTTTCAGAAGGCCCTTAGTGACTGTCACTCTTAGCTAACAGTCCTTCTAGCTCTTCTTCACTTGCTGTGGACTCACCTGACCCTGACCCTGACCCTGGCCCTGACCCTGACCCTGACCCTGACCCTAATCCCATGGATTTACCCTTCATCTCAGGGCTCTGGCTGCTTCTTGCCACCATGAACCCAGCTCAGGGGGCTACTGGCACCAGGAGAGTTTGAGGAGTGGGAAGAAGGGGTGGAGGGCTACAGAGGTGTGGGGGACCCTACAGGTGGTCACAGCAAGGAAGTAAGCTGCAAAGAGATGAGAATGAAAATTCAGTTCAGATTGACTGTCAGCCTAGGTCAGACTTTGGAGGAGTCTATGCCCGGCAGTTCATTGTCAGTATATGAAGTGGAAACCTAAGGGTTCTTTGGAAAGTTCTGTTGGATGGTGTTTTGCTGAGGCAAACACTTGAAGGAATGTTTTCCTGACTCGAACACAGGTGAAAGGCTAAGGCAGACTTATGAAGGAATGTTTGGCTGAGGCAGATGCAGGAGAGAGGATGTTCTGCTAGAGCAAGCACGTGAAAGGACACGTGATGAAGGATTCTTTTTTTGTTTGTTTGTTTGTTTTTTGGATTTGTTTTTTCCGAGACAGGGTTTCTCTGTATAGCCCTGGCTGTCCTGGAACTCACTCTGTAGACCAGGATGGCCTCGAACTCAGAAATCCACCTGCCTCTGCCTCCCAGAGTGTTGGGATTACAGGTGTGTGCCACCACCACCCGGCATGATGAAGGATTCTTTGCTAACGACATGCATGTGTTGGTCCACCTTACATTGTGTAGTGTCCATTTGTCCATTTGTCAGGACTCCATAGAGAGAAATGCACCAAAAACTTCTGGTGGTGTGCTGCAGTTCTTGCCACTTCTGAGGACTCAAGTTGATTGGCAGAGTGATGTCAGCTGAGACAGATGCACATGCCAAGGAAAGACACATGGAGGACACAAGGGTATAAATAGGACTCAGTGGACAATGACAGAGGCTGAGCTTGGTTTGCCTATAGAGTTAGCTGTGCAACGCTTGTGGGTCTCTTGTCTTCATTGATCTTCGCTTTGTTGAGAGAACACAGCCACAACCTCTGGCGTTCCTGCTGGTCCCTACTCTGGACTCATGCTGGCTGAGGCCTGGCTGTGTCTCTTAGTAGTGCCACTGCTGCTGATTTGTGCTTGCTATCCCGACTCTCTTGAGCTGCTGCTGCTGACTCCTGTGAACTGAACTGCTGATTTCCTGACAACGCTGACAGGAGTTGCTACAAAGACCTTTCTAAACAGGTCCCCTTATCCTTTCTTTCCCACTACCTCTGGTGGGTGGTGGGCTACAAGGGAAGTTAAAGCATTTAAGAGCCATCAGTAAAAGAAAACTTTTAGTAGAAAAAATTAAAGGTACAAGCATATTTAAAACACTGTATAATTCAGGAAAAGTTCCCAGGCAATGATCATTCCCTCTAGGTGTTCAGGCAATAATCATTTCAAGTTAGATGCACAGTAAAGCTTAAGGTGTGACTATTTAGAAAGTCCTTTATAGGCCTGGAGAGATGGCTTAGCAGTTAAGAGCACTGACTGCTCTTCCGAAGGTCCTGAGCTCAAATCCCGGCAACCACATGGTGGCTCACAACCATCTGTAATGAGATGAGACTCCCTCTTCTTAGGTGTCTGAAGACAGCTACAGTGTGCTTACACATAACAATAAATAAACCTTCGGGACAAAGCGAGCAGGGACTAAGGGAGCAAGCAGGTCTGACTGGAGCGAGCAGAGGTCCTGAATCTAATTCCCAGCAACCACATGAAGGCGCACAACCATCCTTACAGCTACAGTGTACTCATATGCATAAAATAAATCTTAAAAAAAGGAACTCCTTTATAAAGCACAAGTGCCCATGAGGGTGGGTTCTATAGCTAAAAGGTCTAGAATGGTCTCTACCCAACAGCTCAGAGGTCGGCAGACCATGTGACATCTCTAGGGTGGGTTCTGTTAGCTGGGAGCTAGGGAGGGAGAGTCTGGAATAAACATTCTGGGGGAATTTGGATGATGCCGTCTGTGTCTATAGCAAAAGGTGGGTAAGGTCTGCCTCCACAGATAGCAAAAAGGTCACCCTGTCATTAACAAAATCCACTCTCAGCTTCCTGCATGGAATACAGGTGTTTTGTCTACCCCAGCAAGAGGACAGCCCTGTGTGGTTAACATTTTTGCTTCTCCTGGATGTCTGTGTGTACAAGGGCCTTCGCATTCTCAACACAGGATTTGTAGGAAACAGGGATGTTGGCCTCCTCTGGGAAACGTTCAGGAGTCTGGCCTGCTGAGGCTTGCTGTTCTCAGCTACCCCTTGCTGGCCTGAGTGGAGGAGAGAGCACCACAGATACTTGTGCTCTCTCAGTCTAGGACTTGGTACCAAGGGTTCAGGGAGCTCTGGCCTGCTCCCTCCTGTGCGAAGGGGCGTAGGGTAGCAAACCTGCATAGATAACAGTGAGTGGGTCAGTTTGGGGGAGCCTGGTGGCTCAGGGTATTGGGAGACAGTATCCACATCTGCTTACCTCTGAGCTCTGAGCAAGGTTTTCTTTTGCTATAGACTTTTGTTTTATAGCAATGTAATGGTGCCTGCTATAGCTGACTAGTTACTACCCTTGAGGGCCTGGCACCTCTTTGCTGAGTCCTCCTCACAGGAGGTGTGAGTTAATGAGGGTATTCATGATCAGAGCTACAGTTAGCTGCTCAGAGACTGATGGGAGGGCCTGGAGGTCCTCAGTGCCCCAAGATATGTATGAGAGTAGGTGCAGCTTGGGGGTATAGGGCTGGATTGGTGAAGACAGCGCCCTACATGGGGGTCAGGCCTGTCCATCGGTGCCCCCTGCAGGCTGTCTGATCTGACGGCTGATAGATGCATAGCTTGGGAACAGCTATAGAACAGTTCAATTCCTAGTGTTAAGGAACAGAGGCTACTGGAGTACCACCAGTACAGACATGCCTGTCTCTACATGGAGGGCCATCACAGGCATTCCCTGGACTCCTTGGACATAGCTCTATTCTGTGATCTAGCCTGGTGTGAGCTCACCCCAGAAAGGCAGAGTCCATCTCAGATGGAGAGGTGGGTCTACATTCCCAGTGTGATCTTCTGTGCTCTGCTTTTCTGAGGCCTTCTCCAAAGAGATGAGAGACAAGATTCAGGCTACATCAGCCAGAGGAAGATTCAGAAGCGCGAGTTTGGGGTTTAGGTTTGGGTATTAAGGTTCTACTAATATAAATACCACTCAACGCCTTTCAGAGGCTGGGGCTTCACTAGTCAGGACTCTTGAGGGGTCAAGAGTGTTTGGGGTTCATCTTGGGCTAGGGGCAACACCTGGTCTAGGAGGAGGCATTTCTGGAGGGAGCTGGGGGCTGTGGATGGGCAGGGCACTCTCTTCTGGGTGATAATGGTTGGCTTAGAGATCTCCTTGGAGGGTCCACTTAGGCCACCCTGAAGGGTCTTGTCTGGCCCAGGGAGGCAGTTTGGTCTTGTGCTTGTGTGGTCTTGGAACCTCAGAGGTGAGTGGGCTTCCTCTGGTTGGGCTCAAGATCCCAGGCATCACCAGCCTGTCAGTGACCACTGGTTGAAGGGCAGACTGTGGCTAGGCTGCTCCTGGGTGCTCAGTTTATTTTACTGGGCCTGTGAAAGTAACATCAGCATGGGCTGGGGAGGGGACTTAAACAGAAAAGCAATCTCTGAAACTGGAGGCAAGGTCCAGCACACGCTGTTTGGGAAAGCAGTTTCCCTGACATGTACCACGCATAGTCATGGCTCAAAAGGAGATCTCAACTCTTTTTTGGGGATAGGGTACAGTGGTTTTAGCCAAGTCCTTATTTTGTAGCCCTGACTGCCCTGGAACTCACTATGTAGACCAGGCTGGCCTCAAACTCAGATCCACACGCCTGCCTCCCGAGTCCTGGGATTACAGGTCTGTGTCGCCATGCCAGGCTGACGTCCGCTTATCAGGCTCCACTCTCACGACCCCACAGACACTAACTGCTAGGGTCTCACCTCCTCAGACCATCCTGTTGAGGACTTGGGCTTCAGCATATAAATTTTTAGGGAGATTCACTTAATCTTCCAGTGTTTAAGGCTGTGGTGTTACGGGAAGGGCTTCTGTGGTGCTTTACTTCTGTGCACTGTGATAACCCTTCTCCTTCCGGTTGCCTCAGCGCACTCCCTGCTCTGCCCTGGCAGGAGGCCCTACAAGCACCCACTGTGCAATGTCAAGGGACACGGCTACGGAAGTCTGGCCCTGCTGCTATGTGCCCAGCTAGGGTCATGTTTACTCATGGGGGACTAGTGCCAGGGCCCCCTTCAGCCCCCAGGATAAATGCCCATTCAGCCATACAAGGCTCCTTTGTCCTTGAGTGGCTCAGCCCAGGCTGCTGCTGGGCTGCCGTGTCCTCAGCATGGCCCCGGGCCAGGCTGGCTACCCTAATGCATCCAGCTGCCCTTCAGGACTTTCTCTGGACAGACTCTGGCTTGGCTGGGAGAGGCCTCAGCAGGGGATAGGGCAGTTCTAGGAGGGACTGGCGAAGCCAGCCAGGCAGAGCCAGTGAGGAGGACTAGTTAGGGCCTCTCTGGTCTCTCAAGGCCTCCATACCACCACCAAGTAACAGGAAACTCTTGCAACCATATGGCTGCCCTGCCGTGGGTCAGCTCCAAGGCTTTAGGTGCTGCTGGACCCTTAAACCCAGGTCAGAGAAGCGCTGTCATGTCCTGCATCTGGCTATCCAGTGAGTGCTTTCTCTGGGCCCCAGCTCCCTTGTGAGCCTGGCTGACTCTGCCATGCTCAGCAATTAACCCCCTGGGTGGAGGTGTGCCTGCCCTATCTCTGTAGGGCAGGGAGGCATGGTCCTATAAGAGACTAGTACGGCGGGCCCATGATCTCTAAATGCGTGTTAGTGAGTCCAGGTGACTTTGGCTGAGGACAGAGGCCTAAGGCTCAGGGATGCCTGCCCCAAAAGGCTGATCAGGTTGTCTCAGTAATGCCTTCTCTACTGGCCTTCTGCCTTAGCAAGATTAGCAAGACACTACTTCTAAATAGATTTAACCCAAGTCTCCTGTGGGCTGGAGTCTGTTCTCCAAAGGCTCCCATTTAGCTCTATGATAGCTAACCCTGATTCTTGGCCTCAGTCCTACCCTGCACAGTATCATCCTTCATGCCTTGTGGCTCATGACTGACTTTGGCTCCTGGTGATAACTACCTGAGAACCTCCTGCCCCCAGCTGCAGACTAGGTTGTCTTCACAGCAGGTCCTGTGACTGTGGGACTGGTTAAGGGGCGCTTACCTCTGAAGTGGGAGATCTTGGCCTGGACCTCTCTGGGTGGGACCCATTCATCCCTATTGAAACACTTCCTCAGGCTCAGCCACTGGCCTGGGCAACTGTCCCCAAATGCAGTGCTTTAGCCCCCATGGCAGCACATGAGTTTGTCTCGCTTTGTCCCTCCAAGACATGCAGATCTCCTCAGCTTTCTGGCTATTTCTGGGGGGCTGACTAGGTCACAGCTGAATTTAGGACCAACTCTGCAGAGCTCCTGGGCCTGTCCAGGACCCTCATCACATTGTGCCTCCAGCCCCATGCCTATACTACAGGATACATACAGGATAGCATACAATGGGGTCTTTCTTCTGAGGCACTAATCCTGATTGCAGTTTCACTTGAGACAGTCTACTTAACCTCAGTTTAATACACTGAGTTCTTTATTGTCTGCCCTGGTGTGTGCCATGGTCCACAGTCGCCCTTCATTATCTGCAGGGTGGTGGGAAGCCGGAAACCAGTGGGAACTGCAGCTGCTGTCTTGAGACAGCACTTCCCTGTCACAGAAGTCCATTTGGGCTCCTTGCTACCTGGAGTCTCCACTCTAAACTGTCTATCTTAAAGCAGCCACAGATGGACACCTCTACATCCTTGTGGTTCCAAACTCATCAAGCCCTGGCTACTTAGCTTTTGGTTTTAAGTGAAAACTTGAGTCTATCTGACCTCTGATGTATCTGGGATAGGGTGCTTCTCTCCCAGGCTATGTGGCTGACTAGATGCCTGAACTGGGTAGGACTTGAGCACACTATCTCTTGTCTGCTCATTCCCTAGCCAGTAGAGATCAGACTCATAAGGGGTTCCCACAGCCAGGGAGAAAAGATGGCTGAAAGGTCTAGTGGTAATGGCTTTCTTTAGCCTCAGGCCAGTGCTGAGCTTTGTATAGCCAGTTCTTCTCGGAGATAACTTTCCATCTTGGAGGGAAGCTCCTTAAGATAGAGTATGTTCTAAAGGGAAGCAAACCATTCCATCCTATAGGGAACCCCCTTAAACTCAGTAAGTAAACAACTCAGCTTCAGGAAGTCTCTGAAACCAACCAAATTTTCTGGACCGTGGTCCCTTCCCAAGTTTATATAATAGCAGTTCTCAACCTGTGGGTATCAACTCCTTTTGGGGGCTGAATAACTCTTTTACAGGGGTCACTTCAGTCCATCAGAAAACACAGATATTTACATTATGATTCATAATAGCAGCAAAATTATAGTTAAGAAATAGCAATGAAAATTTTGTGGCTCAATACAGCATGAGGATATTTAAGGGTCATACCACATTAGGAAGGCTGAGAACCACTGTTATATAAGGATTGCAGAGAGATGCTTTCAAACAAGCTGAACTACCTGGACAAAGAGGCAGGTGAGCTTGTTATAAACAACAGGACCTGGGTTGACTTTCAATTTGAAATTAAACTTTAGTTTTTTCAAAGTAAAGTAACTTAGAAATGAAAAGACGTTAAATAAACTAGACATAAGAGAGAAATCAGACAGACAAGGAAATGGGCAGACAGACAAAAGAGGGATGGTGATAGCTGGCTGTGATCAGATCTTCTCCATCTTGGAGATGAGGTCATCGCAGATTTTGGTCAGCTCATCATTTTCTTTAGTCTGAAGGAGAGAAGATGAGGCTGGTTTCTATAGGGTTCAGAGGGAGTGATAACTGGCTAGGAAGGACCCACCCATCTGAAGGAGAAAAGGAGACTTGAAAGGAAAAGGCTGGCCCTCGACTTCTTGAAAGATAATGTCCAGGCAACCCCTGAATCAAATCAAAGCCAGATCCTAAGCAGGCCTTGGGGGAGTCTCTGTCCTACCTTCTGCTCCACAGTCTTCTCCAGTGAGTGGATCTGCATCTGTGCCTTCCTCAGGCTTGCCTGGAAAGCCAGTGCCTCTGCTTGGGCTTTGCTCCGTACTTGGGCAATCTCCTCATTTGCCCTTGGGGGCAGAAACAGAGACATAGGCTAGGCCTGGCCCAGCAACAAGCTAGCCAGCCCTCCCTCCCAGGATGGGTATCTGGTACTCACAGCTTGAGCTTTTCTTCTGCATGGGCCTTCAGCGCCTGGTACCTCTGGCCTTCTTTTCCAATCTTCACTATGTATTCCTCAACACACTTCTTCAGGGAATCTTCATTCTAGAGAGTGAGCAAATAGGAAGCATTAAAAGTACACTGTTCCAGCTGGGCATGGTGGTGCACGCCTGTAATCCCAGCACTTGGGAGGCAAAGGCAGGCGGATTTCTGTTTTCGAGGCCGGCCTGGTCTACAGAGTGAGTTCCAGGACAGCCAGGGCTACACAGAGAAACCCTGTCTCAAAAAACCAAAAAAAAAAAAAAAAAAAGGACATTGTTCCATCAAAGCTAGGGCCCTGTCCAGGCTTGGCCTATGGGGACCCTAGGGTCAGGTGCAGACTGTAGACACTTAAGGCTTTTGGGGACATTAGTGATACAGAACTTGACATTTTCTCTTTAGAAAAAGCCTTTTAAACAGCCAGTTCTGGCCTCAGAGGGAGAGGATTTCCCCAATCCTATAGAAACTTGATGCCCCGGGTAAGGGAGATGCTGGTGGGGGTGAATGGGTGGGTGACCACCCTTCTCAGAAACAAAAGGAGAGATGAGGTAAAGAACTAGGGGAGGGAGACTGGGAAGGGAGGCAGCATTTGGAATGCAAATTAAAAAAATAAAAGCCTCTTGAGCTGGGTGTGGTCTGCATTCCTTTGATCCTAGTACTTGAGAGGCAGAGGCAGGCAGATCTAAGAAGTGAACTGTAGAACAGCCAGAGACAAAGAAACCTGTCTGGAAAAACCAAAGCAGTCTATCCCACCTTCAAGGTACAGAGAGCTTCTGGATTGTCACTTCTGGGATCTGCGTTTGATCCCCAGACCTCACTACAAGGCATCGGTTCTTACTTGAGTGCAACCCATGACTAGGACCACTACAGACTGGCTGGTGGTAGCAGTCCTGAGGGATACATTCAGCCTTGCTCCCCAGAGCACTCTCAGGGGCCTCTCAGACCCTGAGAGAAGAAGAGTGAAGAGTTGACTACTATGAGTCATGTAGCAGGGCATACTAGAGCTCAGTAGCTGGTTTCTGAAAGGACTTCTGTTTTCTTTACTAGACACCACGGGGAAAGTCCAGTTTTGTCCAGTTTCCCCTTTCTTGCAAGATATTCCTGAGCCTACTGTCAGTTGTCCCGCAAACTCCTAAACTCCATCTCCTAAGAATACCGATCTCTGTGTGGTGGTTTGAATATGCTTGGTTTAGGGAGTGAAGCACTATTAGGAGGCTTGACCTTGTTGGAGGAAGTGTGTCACTATGGGGGCGGACTTAAAGACCTTCTTCCTAGCCATGTGGGAGATAATCTTCTCCTGGCTGGCTGCCTTCCAATCAATATGTAGAACTCTTGTCTCCTCCAGAACCATGACTAACTAGATAATGGACTGAACCTCTGAAGCTATAAGCCAGTGCCAATTTAATGTTGTCCTTTAGAAGAGTTGCCATGGTCATGGTGTCTCTTCACAGCAATGGAAACCCTAACTATGACACTCTGCCAAGGTTTTTTCCCCCCTCTCTTTTTTTTTCCTTGGGGGGAGGGGACGGGGTTTGAAAAGTTAATGGAGATTGTGCTAAGGGCCTCATGCATGCCAGACATACTACCACTGAGTGGGGAAACCTCAGTCTCTTCTGCTGAGGCTCCTAAAGCCTCTAAAACCTATGTCTCACAGACAGAATCTACTGGGCGCAGCTTGTCTTGTTGATAGGACATCACATGGCCTGGTGCCAAGGAAAAGTACAGTCAAGAACCCAGGTATATATAACACAGCTCATGGCACCACTGTTATGGGCTATGCCCTCTGAAGCAAAGACCAAAAGGAGATACAACACACCTTCTGGTAGCCTTCAATCACTTCCTTCTGCTTCTCAAACCGCTTGAAAAGGTCAGAGAAGGACTTCTCCATGGAGTTCAGGTCTGCATTAAGTTGGTCTCTTTCTTTTAAAACCTTTTGGATTTTGTCTTCAGCTAGTTCCTTCTGTTTCTCAGCTTCCTCTTAAAAAAAGTTAAGCACGTGGGATTAGGAAGTAACCATTCCACCGGATGCCAGAGACAGCAGGGAAACAAGGGGTGAGGCAGAGCAGCAGGAAAGAGATGGGCAGCAGGAACAGCAGGTATGGACACTACCAAGTGTCCCATCACACAAGCTCCCTGGCCTCACTTCAGGTCCTATGTTACACAACTGCTTTTTCCATGTCAGCCTCAAAAAGAGCTTGCCTCAAGACCCAACAGTGAGAGGCTTAGATGAACACCGGCTATGTGGCTATGGGTCTTGAGGAGAGAGAGGGAAGACCTGTCAGAGTCACTGCTGGACAGATTCCTCAGGAACACCCATGTCTCCACTCTGATACTTGCAATTATTACCTCTGGGGAGGGGAAGGCAGGACAGTGTGTGGTGTGACAGTTGCACAGCATCTGTTTTGGCCACCAGCTGTTCAGTGAGTGTCAGTCACTCCATTAAACATCAGTGGCTTCAGAGCAGGGTTAGAAGAAATAAACAGTATGCTGTTGCCTCATACACATGGAGAGAGATGCAGTTGGCACTCACCCATTGATTTGTACACAATCTTCTCAAACCCATCAACGATCTTCCTATAGGAGGAGAGAGGATGAGCATCTGTGGCTCACGCTATGAGCAGACCTAGGTCAGCACTGTACTAGGTCAGATGCCTGTACTCTTACCCCATTTCCAAATATTTCGCGTTGAGGTCATCATACTTGCTTTTTAGCTCCAAGTTCTCCTGCTGCATCACATTCACCTACAAAACCACACGCTTCGATCAGCAGGCGGACCAGCCACAGGCCTGTGGGGTATCTTTCCCACTAGGGTCTGTTTCAGACTATCAAGAGTCTCTGGAGATATGTTACTGAGTTATAGTAACTCCAATAT